>NW_017189516.1:60136009-60436009 GCF_001704415.2 Capra hircus
TGTGGTGTGTGTGTGTGTGTCGTGTGTGTGTCGTGTGTTGGTGGTGTGTCGTGTGTGTGTGTGTGCATGTGTGGTGTGTGTGTGCGTGTGTGCGTGTGTGTGTGTGTGTCGTGTGTGTGGTGTGCTGGTGTGTGCGTGTGTGTGTTGCAGTGTGATGTGTGTGTGTGTGCATGTTCTGTTGTGTGTGTTGTGGTGGTGTGGTGTGTCGTGTGTTGGGTGTGTGGTTGTGTATGTGGGCTGCGTGTCGTGTGTGTGGTGTGTGTGTCATCTGTGGGGTGTGTGTCATGTGTGTGTCGTGTGTGTGGTGTGTGTGTGGGCTCGTGTGTGTTGTGTGTGGGCTGTGTCTGTCATCTGTGTGTGTGTGTGTGTGTGTGTTTGTTATGTGATGTCGTGTGTTGTATGTGTGCTGTGTGTGTGTAGTGTGCGTGGTGTGTGGTGTGTGTGTGGTATGGGTGTGGGTGTGTGTGTGTGTGATGTTGCGGCTGTGTGTGTGTGTGGTGGGCTGTGTTGTTGGATGTGTTCATGTGGTGTGGGTGTGTGTGGATGTGTGTGTGTGTGTGTCATGTGTGGGCTGTGCGTGTTGCGTGTGGTTGCGTGTCATGTCTGTTGTGTGTGTTGTGTTGTGTGATGGGGTGGTGGTGGTGTGGTGTGTGTGCGTGTGGGGTGTGTGTGTCATGTGTGGGTGTGTGTGTGTTGTGTGTGTGCGCCAGTGTGTGTGTGTCATGTGGTTGTGTATGTGTGGGCTGCGGTGTCTGTCGTAGTGGTGGCTGTGTTGTCATCTGTGGCGTGTGTGAGTGTGTCCGGTGTGTGTGTCTGTGGTGTGTTGTGTGTGGTGTGTGTGTATCGTGTGGTGTGTGTGTCATCTGTGGCGGTGGTGTTGTCATGTGTGTTGTCATTGGTGTGTGGTGTGTGTGTGGCTGTTGTGTTTGTGGGTGGGCTGTGTCTGTCATAGTGTGGTGTGTGTTGGTGTTGTGGTGTGTGTGCGTATGTGTGGGGTGTGTGTGCTGTGTCGTGGTGTGTGTCTGGTGTGTGTGTGTTGCGTGTGGTTGCTGTGTGCTGCTGTGTTGTGTGTGTGGTGTGTGTCTGTGTGTGGTGTGTGTGTCATCTGTGGGGTGTGTGTGTTGTGTGTGTGGTGTGTGTGTGTGGTGTGTGGTGTGTGTGGTGTGTGTTGTGTGTTGCGGTGTGTGGGTGTGTGGTCATGTGTGGGGTCTGTTGTGTTGTGTTTGTGTGATGTGTGTGGTGTGGTTGTTGTTGGTTGTTGTCGCGTGTGGGTTGTGTATGTGGGCTGTGTGTCTTGTGTGGTATGTGTGTCGTGTGGGGTGTGTGTGTCGCTGTGTGGGCTGTGTGGAATGTGTGTCATGTGGGTTGTGTATGTTGGCTGCGTGTCGTGTGTCAGTGTGTTGTGTCATCTGTGGGGTGTGTGTTGTGTGGGTGTGTGTGTATGTGTGTGTGTGTGTGTGTTGGGTGTGTGCCTGTGTGTTGCCACACATACACACCCACAGATGACATACACACCACACACACGACACGCAGCCCACATACACAACCCACACACCCAACACACGACACACCACACACACAACACACACAACACAGACATGACACACACAACTCACATGCAACACACACAGCACACACAGCACACCACACACACGACACACACACCACACACACGACACACACACCACACACACCACACACACCACACACACCACACACACCACACACACGACACACACACCACACACACGACACACACACCACACACACACCACACACACCACACACACCACACACACCACACACACCACACACACACCACACACACACCACACACACCACACACATGACACACGCACACCACACACAACACACACAGCACACACACAACACACACAGCCCACACACACCACACACGACACACACACCACACACACCCCACACATGACACACACACCACACACACCACACACACCACACACACGACACACACACACCACACACAACACACACACCCCACACACAGCACACACACAGCCCACACAGCCCACACATGACACACACAGCCCACACATGACACACACACCCCACACGCAACACACACAGCCCACACACACCACACACACACCACACACACCACACACACCACACACATGACACACGCACACCACACACAACACACACACCCCACACACAGCACACACACAACACACACAGCCCACACACACATACCACACACGACACACACACCACACACACCACACACATGACACACGCACACCACACACAACACACACAGCACACACACAACACACACGACACACACACCACACACACCACACACACCACACACACAACACACACGACACACACACCACACACACCCCACACATGACACACACACCACACACACGACACGCAGCCCACATACACAACCCACATGACACACATTCCACACACAGCCCACACATGACACACACAGCCCACACATGACACACACAGCCCACACGCAACACACACAGCCCACACACACCACACACACACCACACACACCACACACATGACACACGCACACCACACACAACACACACACCCCACACACAGCACACACACAACACACACAGCCCACACACACATACCACACACGACACACACACCACACACACACCACACACACCACACACATGACACACGCACACCACACACAACACACACAGCACACACACAACACACACGACACACACAACACACACACCACACACACCACACACACAACACACACGACACACACACCACACACACCCCACACATGACACACACACCACACACACGACACGCAGCCCACATACACAACCCACACGACACACATTCCACACACAGCCCACACATGACACACACACTACACACACACCACACATACCCTACACATGACACCCACAGCCCACACACACAACACACAACACAGACATGACACACACAACCCACACGCAACACACACAGCCCACACATGGCACACACACCACACATACCACACACACCACATACACAACACACACCGCATACACAACACACACACCACATACGCAACACACACACCACACACACCACACACACCACACAGATGACAGACACAGCCCACACACAACACACACAGCCCACACACATGACACACACATGACACACACACTGTACACATGACACACACACCCCACACACAAGACACACACACCACACACGACACACACACACCACACACAACACAGACATGACACACACAACCCACGCGACACACATTCCACACACAGCCCACACATGACACACACACTACACACACACCACACATACCCTACACATGACACCCATAGCCCACACACACAACACACAACACAGACATGACACACACAACCCACACACAACACACACAGCCCACACATGACACACACACCACACATACCACACACACCACATACACAACACACACCGCATACACAACACACACGCCACATACACAACACACACACCACACACACCACACAGATGACAGACACAGCCCACACACAACACACACAGCCCACACACACGACACACACACGACACACACACTGCACACATGACACACACACCCCACACACAAGACACACACACCACACACGACACACACACACCACACACAACACAGACATGACACACACAACCCACACGCAACACACACAGCCCACACGTGACGCAAACACCACACATACCACACACACTACACACACCACACACATACCACACACACCCCACACACCACATACACAACACACACATCACATACACAACACACACACCACACACACCACACAGATGAGACAGCCCACACACAACACACACAGCCCCCACACACACTACACACATGACATTCACGACACACACACTGCACACATGACACACACACCACACGACACACACATGACACACACAACGCACACACAACGCACACAACACACAGATGACGACACAGCCCACACACAACACACACATGACACACACACCACACACAACACACACACGACACACACACCCCACACATGACACACACACCACATACACAACACACGTGACACACATTCCACACACACCCCACATACCACACACACACCACATGCATGACACACACAGCTCACACATGACACACACCACACACACCACACATACCACACACACAACACACACAGCCCACACACAACACACACACCCCGCACGTGACAAACATAGCCCACACACGGCACATACCACACACATGACACACATACCTCACAGACAACACACACACCCCACACGCAACACACAGCCCACACACACAACACACGCACAGCCCACATGTGACACACACACTCTACACATGACTCACACACCCCCACAGATGACACACACCACATACACAACACACACCCCACACAACACACACACCCCACATACCACACACACAACACACACCGCACACACACCCCGCACGCAACACACACAGCCCCCACACACAGCACACACACAACACACATGAAGCACACAGCCCCCACACACACCACACACATGACACCCACACCCCACATATGGCACACACACCCCACACACTGCACACCCACACCCAACATACAACACACACACACCACACATGACCACACACATTCCACACATGACATACACACCCCACACATGACACACACCCCACACCCATGACACACACACCATGCACACCACAAATACACCACACACAATCCACAGAGCAGAAACACCCAAAACACACTACACACACATGACACACACCCCACACACATGACACACATGACACACACAGCCAACACATGACACACAACCCACACACACAGTACATATACCACACACATGACACACACACCACATGCAAGCACAAACAGAATACTACACACACACAGAGGCACACACACATGCTTCATCTGGGTACTGACAGCTCTAAATGTTTTCTTTCCTATAAGTACTGACCTTTTTCAAGTTTACCTATAAAAACCGTGTACGTAGTGTCAAGCAGCCCAGAAAGACATAAAGAGCAGCGGGGAGATAAACCAGAGCACCAGGCACACTGTGACTGGTAAAGAGAAGAGTTTGAAGTTGAAGAAGAGGTCGGCTTAAGCGTGACCCATGGATACGAGTCCACAGTGTGCAAAACCAAATCCTCACACAGTGGGCACTGGGCCAGACCCAGATTGCTCCAGAGCATCGTGAGAGGCCAAGAGATAGCAAAGGGTGGAAAGGAGCAGGACACGTGAAAGCTACCTAGAAAGAGACCGTGCTGGGTTATCAGGTTTGTGGGAGAAAATCATTAGTGCATTTAAGAGAATGTGGGTTTGCCTTGCAAATCATTACTGTTTTAAGGGATTTGAAAGGCAAAGGGTAATTAAATCTCAGCATGAGTCTCCTGAGCTCAATTAAGGGGAAAAAAAAAATCTCCCACAATCTCAGGGGAGCACTTCCATGCCTCCAACAGGAAAGAAAATGTCCGGTGCCACCAGCACGTGCCCCAGAGGCGGACGAGTCTCCATCTGACAGTTGGAAGACCTCATGCCCAGCCTTACACCTCTAGACTTCCCTGCCGTGGTGCTCCCTCCAGTAGGTGCAAGTGCAGAGAGGCGATAGGTGGAGAGAGCCGGAGACTCAAGCGAAGCCAGCCACAGCTCCCTGCCTGTGCTGGAAGCTTCCTGTCCACTCCCTCCTGCCCACAGTGATGCTGACAGCCTCCAGCGGTCCTTAGGCAGCCCAGGTCAGTTCACTTCAGTCGCTCAGTCATGTCTGACTCTGCGACCCCATGGACTGCAGCAGGCCAGGCCTCCCTGTCCATCACCAACTCCAGGAGCTTGCTCGAACTCATGTCCATAGCCAGTGATTCCATCCAACCATCTCATCCTCGGTCGTCTCCTTCTCCTCCTGCCCCCAATCCCTCCCAGCATCAGAGTCTTTTCCAATGAGTCAACTCTTCATGTGAGGTGGCCAAAGTACTGGAGTTTCAGCTTTAGCATCATTCCCTCCAAAGAAATCCCAGGGTTGATCTCCTTCAGAATGGACTGGTTGGATCTCCTTGCAGTCCATGGGACTCTCAAGAGTCTTCTCCAATACCACAGTTCAAAAGCATCAATTCTTCAGCGCTCAGCTTTCTTCACAGTCCAAGTCTCACATCCATACATGACCACTGGAAAAACCATAGCCTTGACTAGATGGACCTTTGTTGGCCAAGTAATGTCTCTGCCTTTCAACATGCTGTCTAGGTTCTTCCAAGGAGTAAGTGTCTTTTAATTTCATGGCTGCAGTCACCAGTTTCTACTAAAAATTGGTCATGGTTGTTGCTTTATCATGAAGTCAATGGCACCCCACTCCAGTATTCTCGCCTGGAACATCCCATGGATGGAGGAGCCTGGTGGGCTGCAGTCCATGGGGTCGCTGAGGTCGGACATGACTGAGTGACTTCACTTTCACTTTTCACTTTCATGCATTGGAGAAGGAAATGGCAGCCCACTCCAGTGTTCTTGCCTGGAGCATCCCAGGGATGGTGGAGCTTGGTGGGCTGCCATCTATGGGGTCGCACAGAGTCGGACACGACTGAAGCGACTTAGCAGCAGCAGTTGCTTTATCAAGTTTGCTGTTGGTGTTCTTTAGTTGCTAAGTCACGTCCTACTCTTTGCAACTCCATGGATTGTAGTCTGACACGCTCCTCTGCCCATGGGATTCTCCAGGCAAGAACACTGGAGTGGGTTGCCATGCCCTCCTCCAGGGGATCTTCCCGACCCAGGGGATTGAACCCACATCACCTATGTCTTCTGCATTGACAGATGGGTTCTTTAGCACTAGCGCCGCCTGGGAAGCCACAAAAACACCTCCTATCTGGACCTTTGCAGAGACACTGCTGACCACTCTGTTCCGTGATACACGGAACAAGTGAAGTGAAGTCGCTCAGTCGTGTCTGACTCTTTGTGACCCGGTGGACTGTAGCCCGCCAGGTTCCTCCGCCCATGGGATTTTCCTGGCAAGAGTACTGGAGTGGGTTGCCACTTCCTTCTCCAGGGGATACACAGAATATTGCTGCTTCAATCCTGGGAAAGAAAAAGTACACTTCTCTCAGGGAAGCTGAGGAAGCCAAGCGGGAAAAGGTCTGAGCACGTCCTCGGACTCTCAGAGATAGTCTAACTTGCCACTGTCTCTTCCTTACCCCTTGCTGTTGTTGTTATTGTTGAGTCACTGAGTCATATCTGGTTGTGCAACCCTATAGACTGCGGCACACCAGGCTTCCCTGTCCTTCACCATCTCCCGGAGCTTGCTCAAACTCATGTCCATCGACTCAGCGATGCCATCCAACCATCCCATCCTCTGTTGCCCTCTTCTCTTCTCCTTCCTCCCTGCCCTTCTCCAAACACCACTCTCAAGGACATGCCTTCTAGGACCCAGAGGCATCACGACCACGCGACTCCTTCTCATGACGTCCCTACCCTGTGGGTCCTCGCCGTCTCTCTAGATAGACCCCAGCTCCAGGGCATCCTGTCATTCACATCCTCATACCAGAGAAGGAGGGGTACCAGTGCTGGAGCTGACCTCGGCCCCTTCTTAACTTGCCAGCGGAGCGCCTTCTCCCCCAGATGTTTGCCACTGGGAATGGCCTTACACATGGGGACAAGACTTTTGAAAGCGGGAAGAGCAAAGAGGTAGGTTTTAACCAGCAAGAGTCCAAACAGCCTCCATGGACACATTGCTGAGCACCAAGCCCAGCTCCCCCCTCGCCTCACAGGACCGCCAAGAAGCCGTATACACAGTGAAGAGACGAGTCCAGTGGCTCTCACTTGGGTACCCCAGATCCTCCAGGACCCCAGGACGATGGGTCCATCACTAATCAGCGCCGTGATGAGCAGCTGGTGAACACATAGGCTACTCCTTGGCTTCGGAGAGTGCTAACAGAGTTCATCCTCCTAACTCATGTGGACTGTTAGATTTTTTTGACAAAAGCCACGTCTCAGGGACTGTGATTTGCCCCAGAACACTCTTCTTACTGAAGTGAAAGTTACTCAGTCGTGTCTGACTCTTTGTGACCCCATAGGTTATACAGTCCATGGAATTCTCCAGGCCAGAATACTGGAGTGGGTAGCCATTCACTCCTCCAGGGGATCTTCCCAACCCAGGGATGGAACCCAGGACTCCTGCATTGCAGGTATATTCTTTACCAGCTGAGCCACCAGGGAAGCCCAAGAATACTGGAGTGGGTAGCCTATCCCTTCTCCAGCAGATCTTTCTGACCCAGGAACCGAACTGGGGTCTCCTGCATTGCAGGCAGATTCTTTACCAGCTGAGCTATCAGGGAAGTCCCAACACTGTTCTTGGGCAAACATTATAACTTCTAAAGTGATAGTCACCCAGTCCTGTCCAACTGTTTGTGACCCCATGGACTGTGGTACACCAGGCTCCTCCTCTGTCCATGGGATTCTCCAGGCAAGAATACTGGAGTGGGATGCCATTTCCTTCTCCAGGAGATCTGCCGCACCCAGGAGTTGAACCCGGGTCTCCTGCATTGCAGGCAGATTCGTTATAACTTCTACTGCTCCAAAAATGAAACCAATGTCCCACAGAGCTGCCTGAACTCCCAAAGGCCAACATACTGGCTGATGTCACGAGCTCTCACCTAACCTGGTTTTCATCTGTCAGTTGTCTTCTATTACAGGACAAAATCCTTCAACCTACTGACATAACATGGTCATGGATGCTGGCAGTTTTTTGAAGTTTTTGATTGGGATTATTTTTTTAATGCCAAAAAAAAAAATCTAAAAATCAAGGAAGAGAGGGATGAAAAGATGGAAGAAAGGAGAGAGAGAGGATAGAAAGAGAAACCAAGACAGAGAAATCAGCAAGACAAGGAGAGACAGAGAGATCAAACCTACGCAGAAAGAATCACATGGGGCCCAAAGTCTTTCACCCGTCGGTTAATCCCCATCATGCACAGGACTCCACGACCTTCAAAGTGAGCCTGGCCCATGCTGTGTAAAAGGGATCAGCGTTAAGACAGCTGCAGGTAAACTTTCCCCAAGAAAAGAAAACAGGCACAGAAGAACATAAGGCTTTTTTTTTTGCTTCATCCAAGGAATCGAACAATGACTCGAGAAGCACCCATCAAAATCAAAGATGACGGCAGCTTCAAAGCTTCCAAGAAGATCAAAGGCAGAGAGAAATGAGAAGTAAAAGAACGCAGGGAGAGGGTCCTTGCAGCCAAACGTGAAGCCATAATAACCGTTAACTCCAGTGAGTTCACTGCTGCTTGTAAAATCAGCTTTGAGGCCTCTCCTAGGGAGCTCTAGGCAAAACCCTTTAGCACAAACAAAAAATGAGGCGTTTTAGCAAAAACAGTGCAATCAAACTCTACTGGCAGACAGCTCTCAGGACATTATCTTGTCTTGCTCCCAGCCTAGAAAGACTGTCCTGCTGGACTTCATATATTCTAAATTGAATTTCACTAGACAGTCCCAGAGTCTGGGAATATTTTCAGTTAGATCACAGTGGAAGGTTTTTTTTAAAAAAATTTTATTAAACTTGCTTTATAATGTTGTGTTAGTTTCAACTGTACAGAAGAGTGAATGAGCTATACATATACATTTATCCCCTCTGTTTCGGATTTCCTTCCCATTTAAGTCAGAGTAGAAGGGTTTTGAACTCAGTATATTTACCTAGGTGGTAAATACCTGGGTGGCATTGCAAAATGTGACGTTCGACAACCTCGCCAAATGCTGGAAAGAAGAAAGAAATGGCAGGGAAATGACTCTTACATTCTTAGAATGTGATGACTGATTTCTGTATAGTTGGTCAGAAGCTGTCTCTGCCTCATTCTGCTGCATAAATTATAAAATATTTCTCCCCTTCAGCTCATGTCTTCCAGAATACTCGAGCTATGCAATTACACAGAAGTAATCCTATAGTATTTGAGTGGAGTGATTTCACATAGTTAGTTGGACATAGGTGAGCTATTATGCCTGGTTATGGAAGAAAGTCACAGGTCCTCGTACCAAGAAAAATTTTCAGGACGATGATGTGTTGACCCAACGACTGTGCAAAGCACTGCTTACAATACAATCTCCATTGCTTTTTTTTTTTTTTTTTTGCTCTGGAAATATCGTTTCCAAATGAAGTCTGGAGCACCACTTTAGGGACTAAGACTCCCTCTAAGTCCAAGACAGCATCTGCCCCAGCATGAGTGCTTGTAAGGGAACACAGAGAAGGAAGTCAAGGATATAGCTTAGTCCTTGCCAGAATAAATAAAATGTCCAATAAAATGCTGCCTGAAAACTAGTTCCTGAGAACGCTTACTGACAAGCCAAGACACACACACTTTGAATCTCACCCACCCCCTCTCGCCATCCTTCCTGTGTGTAAAATGGGTGTTTCCTGCTGCCCCAGGCGCTGTGCAGCCATGTGTTCCTAAAAAATAGCCCTAGATACTTGAAGGGAGTGACAGAGGATGAGATGGTCAGATAGCATCGCTGACAAATGGAGGCGAATTTGAGCAAACTCTGGGAGACAGTGAAGGACAGAGGAGCCCGGCGTGCTGCAGTCCATGGCGTCACAAAGAGTCCGATACGACTTAGCGGCTGAACAGCAACAACTTGAGTGGCAGTTTCCACCTAAATAGAAAACTTGATCGTTCAAACCCAGGTCCGAAGTATGAGGTCCGTAAGAATGAGTCTTCCCAAATACTTTTCCTATGCCTTCATTCCTGTAGAATGTACAGTGCTGGAGCTATAGACACATGCAAACATACACGCACATCCGATGTAATACACATAAAGATCCAAAACAACCTTACCAAGTGTCTGTGTGCGTGGGTGTGTGACTCGCTCCGTCGCTCAGTGTCCAAGTCTTTGCGACCCTATAGATTGCAGCCCGCCAGGCTCCTCTGTCCATGGGATTTCCCAGGCAAGAATACTGGAGTGGGTTGCCATTCCCTTCTTCAACAAAGTGTCTATGCTTCTCATCGATGTATTGCGTCACCCTGAATCCTATCGAGGCGTACTTTACTTGTACTTTCTCCACACCTAAATACCACCAAAGTATATCTTTTGCCCTGTTGGAATAGATTGTGGGGACAATTTAGAAATTTGTAAAGAAGCAAGCAAACCTGTATATACCTCAGTGAGCATTTTATTCCTGTATTTATTATTTGGGGTTGCTACATTCAGGCTACTTCTATAAAGCACACTCAAGTTTGCCAGCCCCTAAAGCCTTCAGCTTCCCTAGTAGCTCAAACGGTAAAGCACCTGCCTGCAGTGAAGGAGACCTGGGTTTGATCCCTGGGTTTGGATGATCCCTTGGAGAAGGGAATGGCAACCCACTCCAGTATTCTTGCCTGGAGAATTGCATGAACAGAGGAGCCCGGTGGGCTATAGTCATGGGGTCGCAAAGAGTCGGACACGACTGAGCAACTAAGACACACACATGAAGCATTGACTTTTCAGAAAAGCTATGTTCTCCACAAATATTCTACTCTATGTTTGTTCCCCTGAAACAGGTTAAAGAGTTTAGAAAAAAAAAAAAAAAACTGGCTGATTTTTAATGCGACCAGCTTTACAAAAGCAGATGGTGTATGACCCAGCTAATTAGGTAACATGGAAAGAATCTCATTCCAAAAATAAAGATATCCTTTGATTAAACCTTCTATAAATCAGTTAACCAGCCATACAGATGAGTCTTCCAAGGTTTTCTCTCCCCCTGATAGCGTCAGTCATGTTGCTTCCCTTTCTCTGCCTCATTCCTTCTGCCCTTGGGTCATTTCTCCCGGTATTTAGTGACCCTAAGACAAAAAAAGCGGTGGCGTGATGACTGAGTGCAGTATCAGTAAATATTCAAGTTTAAAAAAAAATGGACGGAACAACCAGAGGGCAAAACAAAAGTGCGTGCACCGTATTGACGGCAAACTCCAGTGACACCAAGTAGCCACACTCCCTAAATCACAAGATGTAGGAACCAGCGGCTGTGTGAGAGGGAGCTCGGGGAAGCCTGGGGTCCCCACAGACCCGGGAGGAGGAGAACCCCTCCGAAGAGCCAGCAGGTTCGTACTGGTGAGTATAGTGAGCCAATCTGAGGTCAGAAGCTGGAGCTGAGATAGATCTTGTTCAACTCAGCAGCAAATGGGCACAAGACATCCATGCAGGTCTGAAGACATCCCTGCATGTCTGAAAGGGCTTGGGCAGTCTGGCCCCCAAACTCTTGGAACCAGCCCACCAGCTTCCCTTCAGGGAGAGGGTCCCCTCAGTGGAGTTCAACTCAGACTGAGTGAGATGCCATAAAGGGAGGCAAAAAGAACAGGGAACAAATTCATCGTTATTTTTAACATGAAAACAACGGAAGAGGGAGATGGGGGAAGCTACAAAGTAACTGTGCGACACCTTCTAAAAGTTGAAGGAAACTAACTGTGTGTGAAACTGAACAATAGAACAGGGATCACAGCTGAGTCTGATTCAAACTTACTGTAAGAAAAGAAAGAATGTGAAGCAGAGTAACATCCTAACAGACCAAAAAAAAAAAAAAGCCAGAAAATGCATCCTTATAAATCACTTGCAAACGACAATTTGATATTTCAAAAAGAGCTAAAAGGCACTAATCAAAATGACACATAAAAGAACAACATAAATCAGAAACAGAAAGTCTCAGAAATCAGATGACAGAACTGAAGACAACTATAAATAACAAGAAAAAAAAAGGAAAAACTAGGGGAAAGGATATATATAATCATGACTGATTTGCGTTGCAGTGTGGCAGAAACCAATAATTGAAAAGCAATTTTCCACCCATTAAAAAAACAAATAAAATTTTTAAAATAAAAAAAACTAGGAAAAAATATGAGAATAAGAAAGAAATAATGGCTTATGAGAAATAAAAGGAAATTTTCAAATTTAAAAAAAATTTGAAGAGATACAAGGATTTGAGACAAAGTGACAAGTAGTTACATTAGCAGAGAAGACCCAATATGCTGACAACAGAAATCCCTGGAGAAGGAAACTGAAATAAGAACAAAACAAAACAAAATACTAAAAATGATAATTAAAGGAAAAAATTTCGAAATGAAGGTTTGAAGTGACATAGGAAACGGCAACCCACTCCGGTATTCTTGCCTCGAGAATCCCAAGGACAAAGAAGCCTGGTGGGCCACAGTCCATGGGGTCGCAAAGAGTTGGACACGACTGAGCAACTCACACTCACATTTAAAGAGGAGCAAAATCTCTAAGTATATTGATTTAGAACAGCCCACGTGGAAGAAAAGCTACGATAAACCTAAACAGCGAGTTTAAAAGTAAAGACATCACTTTGTCTACAAAGGTCCACTTAGTCAAAGCTACGGTTTTTGCAGTAGTCACGTTCAGATATAAAAGTTGGACCATAAAGAAGACTGAGCACCAAAGAATTGATGCTTTGGAACTGTGGTGTTGGAGAAGACTCTTGAGAGTCTCTCAGACTGCAAGGAGATGAACCCAGTCCATCCTAAAGGAAATCAATCCTGAATATTCATTGGAAGGACTGATGCTGAAGCTGAGGATCCAATATCCTGGCCCTCACCTGGGGAGAAGAACCAACTCATTGGAAAAGACCCTGATTCAGAGAAAGATTGAGGGAAGGAGAAGAAGGTGATAGACAATGAGATGGTTGGATGTCATCACTGAATCAGTGGACCTGAGTTTGAACAAACCACGTGACAGTGGAGGACAGAGGAGCCTGGTGTGCTGCAGTCCATGGGGTCAAGAAGAGTCAGACATGACTCAGCAACTGAACAGCCACAACGTGAAGATATAGCCCAGTAAAACTTCTGAATCATTACAGAAAAAGAATCAGGAGCCTTACAGGCAAAACTAGACAGGGACAGATAATGGAAATAAATTTAGATCATGACCTGACTTTGACATCAAGGCTTTAGTTCAATATAAATGGAGTAATATATCTAAAATACTCAGGGAAGGTAAACAGGACCCAAGGTCTTTATATGCAGCAAGCTGAAACGAACATAAAGCTACTGGTGAGCCTTAAATATTGCTGCATTGTGAATGGTACTCAAAAACCAACTGAGAGTTAAATGGCAGAGAGTATAGCAAGTATTGGCCGTACCCTCAGACAATGTAAATACACTACAGCTATTTTAAAAATGAGGGAAGAGTGAGGTCAGCAGGAACTTCCCTGGTGGGTCCACTGGTTAAAAATCCATGCGGAGGACATAAGTTTAATACCTGGCTGAGGACCTAAGAACCCACAAGCTTTACAGTCATGCATAAAAATTTAACATTTTTAGTAAACATATTGGTGATGGTGGTGGTAAGCAAAAGTATTATATTGATACTGTTGTGTGTGTGTGATGTAAGATAAAACAAATGGGTAATTATATGTATATTTTTAGTAAAATATAGCTGATTTTAAATAAAGTGTGTTCATTTCTGGTATATAACAAACTGACTCCGTCATCCATCAGTTCAGTTCAGTTTAGTCGCTCAGTCGTGTCTGACTCTTTGCGACCCCATGAATCACAGCACGCCAGGCCTCCCTGTCCATCACCAACTCCCGGAGTTCACTCAGACTCACGTCCATCGGGTCAGTGATGCCATCCCGCCATCTCATCCTCTGTCGTCCCCTTCTTCTCCTGCCCCCAATCCCTCCCAGCATCAGAGTCTTTTCCAATGAGTCAACTCTTCTCATGAGGTGGCCAAAGTACTGGAGCTTCAGCTTTAGCATCATTCATTCCAAAGAAATCCCAGGGCTGATCTCCTTCAGAATGGACTGGTTGGATCTCCTTGCAGTCCAAGGGACTCTCAAGAGTCTTCTCCAATACCACAGTTCAAAAGCATCAATTCTTCGGCGCTCAGCCTTCTTCACAGTCCAACTCTCACATCCATACATGACCACAGGAAAAACCATAGCCTTGACTAGATGGACCTTAGTCGGCAAAGTAATGTCTCTGCTTTTGAATATACTATCTAGGTTGGTCATAACTTTTCTTCCAAGGAGTAAGCGTCTTTTAATTTCATGGCTGCAGTCACCATCTGCAGTGATTTTGGAGCCCAAAAAAATAAAGTCTGACACTGTTTCCACTGTTTCCCCATCTATTTCCCATGAAGTGATGGGACCGGATGCCATGATCTTCGTTTTCTGAATGTTGAGCTTTAAGCCAACTTTTTCACTCTCCTCTTTCACTTTCATCAAGAGGCTTTGTAGGTCCTCTTCACTTTCTGCCATAAGGGTGGTGTCATCTGCATATCTGAGGTTATTGATATTTCTCCCGGCAATCTTGATTCCAGCTTGTGTTTCTTCCAGTCCAGCGTTTCTCATGATGTACTCTGCATAGAAGTTAAATATGCAGGGTGACAATATACAGCCTTGACGTACTCCTTTTACATATATTCTTTTCATATTCTTTTTCACTATAGATTATTACAAGATAATAAATACAGTTCCTTATGCTATACAGTAGGATATTTTTGTTTATTTATTTTATATATAGTACATCGTATCTGTGGTGTTGCAAAAGACTCTTGAGAGTTCCTTGGACTGCAAGGAGATCAAACCAGTCCATCCTAAAGGAAATCCGTCCTGCGTATTCATTGGAAGAACTGATGCTGAAGCTGAAACTCCAATCCTTCATGTGAAGAGTTGACTCATTGGAAAAGACCTGATGCTGGGAAACATTGGGGGCAGGAGGAGAAGGGGACGACAGAGGATGAGATGGCTGGATGGCATCACTGACTCGATGGACATGAGTTTGGGTGAACTCTGGGAGTGGTGATGGACAGGGAGGCTTGGCGTACTGCGGTCCATGGGGTCGCAAAGAGTCAGACACGACTGAGCGGCTGAACTGAACTGAACGCCACGAGAGCCAAGTGGAAGAGGAAGCGAACATGCAGGCTGAAGCCCAACAGAAGAAAGACAAAGTTGAGGCTCAAGTCCAACGTGTGCACCCGTGGAAGCTATGGAAGCAGAGACGAGGCACTGCACGCCTGCTCTCTGGACCTTGTCTTGGTGGGTCTGGAACCACTCTGACGGGTCTCATCACCTCCACCCCCTTCGAGAGACCCGTCTTGCGCGTCTCAGAGCAGTCCCTTTAGGTCCCCAGCCCTGGACCTGTGATCCTGTGGACTAGGTCTCTTCTCGGTTGTGGCTGATGTACCCTGCGTGCAACAACTCTTGCATTTTGCGGTCTCAAAGAGAAAAATCCGCATAGTATGTATGTGGAGGTACGCGAATGGGGTGTGCCTTGGAAGGGCATAGTTGGCTGATGTTCTACCAACATCTTTACAAGGGTGCTTGCCATGTAATCTTTATGCACTTTGTGGGGGAAAGGGGCCACTTTTCTGTAATTATATCTCAGTTTACAATGAAAACCTGAGTTTCAAAGGTAAAATAAACATCATAATCATGTCACCTCAAATTCTTAAGGAAAAGGGACAGTCAGAGGTCAGAACTACTAGAAGAAGATCTGGGGTGAAGCCGGGACTGGAGTCCCGTGGTGGTGAGCTGGGTGGACTGGCTGAGAAATACAGGAATCCTGAATCCCCGGGGTGGGGAGGCAGGGGAGGTGTGCAGACTGGGAGGGAGCGCAAAGCATCAGCACCGCGTTAGGGAAAGCATTAGGGAAATGTAGGCTCAGGTTCCCAGGGACAGAAGAGTCCATCACTAGCTGAAGGCGGAGAAAGACAACACGGCAGAAAGCCTTAAGTATAGGGCTACACCTCATCCCAGCCACATCCAGTATTGATGAGCTATAAACAGGCTGTAGATATAAAAGCACTTTGAAAGGAAAAGATGTTCTGGAAGATGAGGTGTTTTTAGAGAACTGTGATCTTTTTTTTTTTTTTTTTAAGAAGATGAGGTGTGTGAGAACTTTCCTGGAGGGACCTGAAATGAATGTCCTACGGTAGAACAGCCTCCCATCACTCTTCCTGATTCAGACTGTGTGGTTTGGTCATCACATCCTCCTGGCCCGGTCTGTCCCTGGGACTGTCTGCCACATACCGACCTGGCCACCCCTGCAGTGACCAACACGAGGGGCTCACACTTACCCCTCCCCACCAGGGCACACGTTGACAATAGCTTGACTCCTGCCTCATCAGGCACCTTTGACTTGTAAGATAACACACGCACCACTGTTGTTCAGCTGCCAAGCCGTATCCAACTCTTTGTGAACCCATGAGTGTAGCACACCAGGCTTCCCTGTCCGTCACCATCTCCCAGAGTCTGCCCCAACTCATGCCCATTGAGACAGTGAGGCTGTCCAACCATCTCATCCTCTGCTGCCTCTTTCTCCCTTTTGCCTTCAATCTTTCCCAGCCTCAGGGTCTTTTCCAATGAGTCAGCTCTTTCACAGCAGGTGGCCAAAGTATCAACTTCAGCATCAGTCCTTCCAGTGAATATTCAAGACTGATTTCCTTTAGGGTGGACTGGTTGGATCTCCTTGCAAGAAGATCAAACACAGGCACTGCCTCAGGATGTATTTGGGCAAGCCACGGTCCCCTCGTCCTTGTCTCTGCTTCCCTGGGATTTTGCTCCTCAATAAAATATTTCTACATAAGCTCTGGGCTCAAGCTATACTTTCGAGAAAAATAGGACTCCCAAGACCGTTGGGACCAACAGTGCCTCAGAAAGTCGACCCTCAGGAGAGGATTTTGAAAGTGGGTAAACCTGTCTGAGAGCAATAGGGACCTGATCACTGATCATAAACAGGGTGGTGACCATTCCTGGTATGGAGCAGCATCGTAAGTACTAAGGCGTCACTGTGGTTAGTGGAGAGGAGACACAGGCGGAAGAGGAGGTTTGCAGAGGGGTCAATGTAGTTACCAGGATTGAGTGCAGGAGGAATTCTCCTGATGGCATTAGAAGCTTGGCAAGAAATGTACAGGGAAGCTAGTCATCAATTTAGGATGCTCAGTTCCAGCAACCACAGGGCCTGCCCTCCTGAAAATAAGGCCCAGGTTCTTATTTTCTGAGCAGCAGAGTTGCCAGAAGGATTGAGCGTGCAGCCTGACTCCTAAGTCAAAGCCAGTCAAAAACGCCAAAGTCGTTAAGAAATCCTAGTCAAGAGTCATTCAGAAAAAGAAGTCATTTTTTTAAAAAGGCAAAAGTCATTAAAACCAAAGCTTTAATGAGAATACTGTGAGACTCTGAGTCAGCGAGTGAGTGTTAGTCGCTCAGTCATGTCTGACTCTTTGTGACCCCATGGACTACAGCCCACCAGGTTCCTCTGTCCATGGGGTGCTCCAGGCAAGAATCCTGGGACTGAGACAGAATTTCCTTCTCTGGGACTGAGACAGACAGGCACGCTAACCTGGACCAACCTGAGCATCTCCAGCCCCCAAATTCTCTCACAGAAGCAGAAGCACTCCTTGGAGTCAGAAGAGATGAGTGGCCCTTGGTCAGAGGCCTCACAATCGCCACACTCGCAGTAGGTGTTTCCCTCGATGCCGCTGCTGCTCTTGAAGACGGCAGGTCCACAAATCTCTACAGTCTTCGAAGGCTCCTTCCAGCAGCCTCCCTACCCAGGGCTCTGGCCAGTGGGCGGTTCAGACACGGCTTCTCCTGAACGGTCCTTCCACCCACACCTCCTCTTCTGCACTCCTGGGGCCCCAACAGATATTTTCCAGTTTCTTGGGTTGAGCCATCTCCCCTCAACCCAGATTTCCTCCACCCTCAACTCCTCAGATTTCCTAGCTAAGAAAGAGCGCTGTGCTTTTCCTAGGATCTGCGGCTCCTGGAAACCGATGCCGAGCAGAAAAGGGTCCTGTCATTTTCTGCTTTGTGCAGCGAGGCAACCTCACTGCTTAAATGTGGGAAAGGAGAAATAAAGGGAAGAATCAGGAGGGGGCGGGGGATGTACAATGTCAAAGAACAGAAAACATACATGAAAAAGTAAATAGAAAGCTATGCAGGCGTCACCAAGCCGAGAGAGGAGAAAAGTCCATGGTAGACCTAAATTCATACAAAGACATCAAACTACACACCAGCTGCATCGCAATCACTACTTGGCATCTAACTCAAAACAGGATGTAAAAAAAAAACCTTCCCTGGTGGCCCAGCGGCTAAGACTCTGCACTTCCTATGCAGGGCGCACAGGTTTGGGAACTCAGATCCCATGTGCTGGGCAGCGTGGCCAGAAAGTAAATAAATTAAATAGGATGTAATACAAGCAAAACTGAGAGACAGGCAAACCAACTGGAGCAACTTACCACAACCTTGATTCCTTCCCAGCAGCTTCTGAAAGACCCTTTCAAGTAATAACACTGACTCAAAAGGAACAAGCTTCAAGTGTTAAGATAAGTACTAAGGACATATAGGGGACAAAGATCTACACAGTCAAAGCTACAATTTTTCCAGTAGTCATGTATGGATGTGGAGTTGGACCATAAAGAAGGCTGAGCGCCAAAGAGTTGATGCTTTTCATCTATGGTGCTGGAGAAGACTCTTGAGAGTCCCTCGGGCAGCAACAAGATCAAACCAGTCCATCCTAAGGGGCATCAGTCTTGAATATTCATTGGAAGGACTGATGCTGAAGCTGAAGCTCTAATACTTAGACCACATGATGGGAAGAACCGACTCACTAGAAAAGACCCTGATGCTGGGAAAGACTGAAGGCAAGAGGAGAAGGGGACGACAGAGGATGAGATGGTTGGATGGCATCACCGAGTCGATGGACATGAAGTTGAGTAAGCTCCGGGAGTTCGTGATGGACAAGGAGGCCTGGCGTGCTGCAGTCCATGGGGTTGCAAAGAGCCAGACATGACTGAGCGACTGAACAACAACTAGGGACGTAATGTACAGCATGATAAATATAATTAACATATTTTATTATAAAATATTATTTTTGATATAAAATATACTGTATATTATATATGAAACTTAAGAGAAGAAACCCTAAGAGTTTGCATCACAATGAAAATGCGCTTTCTATTTCTTTTACTTTGTATCTGAGATGATACCTGTTTACTAAACTTATGTAATAATCATTTCATGAGGTATGTCAATCAATTTATTATGCTTTAACCCTAAATTTATATACTGCGATATGTCAGTAATATTACAATATAATTGGAAGGAAAAAAGACAGAATCAGGGCACCAGGGTAAGCAAAGGTGATTCTTTGGAAACCAGAGAGAGCACAAACTATTGATTGCTAATAATAAAATAAAATTACAAGCTAAAAACACCACGGACTCAAATTTGTCTAATTATTACTTGGCCCCATGGAATGACACGAGCTTTTCTTTTAGGTGAATTTTTTTCGATCGTCTTGTTTCAGAAGTCTGTCAGAAGTCGTTGCCGGGACTTCCTGGGTGTTTCATGGTTCAGATTCCGCCTGCTAATGCAGGAGACACAGGTTCGATCCCTGGTCCGGGAAGATCCCACATGCCACACTGAGCCAGTGAGCCACAACCGCCAAGCCTGTGCTCTAGAGACCACAAGTCAAAAAATGACAATAGTAACAAATTGCTGAAAGACACTCATCATACCCCAGCGAGGCACACATCTCTGAAAGGAAACAAAGACACGGATATTGGAAAATTATTTTCCTAGGCCCCATACAAATGCACACCATTGTCCTCTACATCCAAATCCGTGTGACACACTCATAGTGCATTTGCACACTCACTCTGAAGCAATCCTCTCCCAGGACGGTATACGTCATAGCCTAAGATTGGAAGGACAGCTCAAGCACGTATCATCCCAGCAGGAAATATAAACCAATCTTCGGTACACTGATTTGTTCATAGCCCCAAAAGCAACCCGTCCATCAGCCAGTAGTCAGGACAGAGTTTAGGGCAATCTAGTGACGGGGGAGCCTGGTGGGTTGCACAGAGTCGAACATGACCGAAGCGACTTAGCAGTAGCAGCAGCAGCAGATGCCTTCAACCTGTATATTACGGCTGCCACGAGTTCCCCTAGAAGAGTTTGTCTTGCTTCATTCGTGAAATGATACAAGTTGATCCCTTTAAATAAAATAGAAGTTGGAGTCTTCCCCAAAGCTGTCCCGAATGCAGACTGCAAAGCTCACCATCTGGAGAATTTTTCTTCCCAACTCTCCACCACTTTGATCATCACGCCTACTAAACAAACAGGACTCTGATCAGAGCTCCAGGACAGAGCGCGTCCTGTTAGGGGATCTGAAGGGCAGGATATCCCTGAGATGAGCTGGAAGGCCTGAATTCTCTGGGGGCCAAACAGTCACGGGCTTCACAGCCCTGAGAAAGTGGAGGAAGGACACGCTTTCCACCTAAGGATCAGCGTGCATTCCAGCTGCTCCTTAAAGAGAGGGAATTAAACTGTGTGGATCAGTCACACTTGACAACCTCCTGGAACTCATCTGGGATGCAGCCAATCTCAGCAGAAGCTTCCTCGTACTCACCGAATATAATGGAAACTTTAGCCAGGAACAATGCAAACCGTATTTGGGGCTGACAAGAGCTGAAACACAGCCATGCTCCCTGCCAAGCTATCTTCGCTTTTTCATTACAGAGGCAGGCTTATCTGCTGCTTTCCCATGCCATTCTCCTGCAGTAAACTAAAGAGTGGATATAAGTATATTATCTTAAATGTATATAAAGGGAAAATATATCTGCATGTCTTAAAAAGAGACACAAGACTCAGGTGGATATACCAGTGAGAGGAAGAGAAAGAAAGAGACTGAGATGTTTATACATAACTATATATATATATATATATATATATATATGGGCTTCATATATATATATATATACACACACATATATATGTATATGTATATGTATATGTATATGTATATGTATATGTATATGTATATTGGGCTTCCCTGATAGCTAAGTTGGTAAAGAATCCACTTGCAATGCAGGAGAAACTGTTTCGATTCCTGGGTCGGGAAGATCCCCTGGAGAAGGGATAGGCTACCCACTCCAGTATTCTTGGGCTTCCCTGGTGGCTCAGCTGGTAAAGAATCCACCTGCAATGCAGGAGATCTGGGTTTGATCCCTGGATTGGGAAGATCTGCTGGAGAAGAAAGGAAAGGCTACCCACTCCAGTATTCTGGCCTAGAGAATTCCATGGACTGTGTATATATATATACTTATATTTATTTTTATGAAGGTTTCAAATTTCATTTTTAAAATTTATAGTGTACAGCATAGGGAATATACCCAATATTTTATAACCATAAATGGAGTATAATCTTTAAAAATTGTGAATCACACACACACAAAAATTGTGAGTCACTATACTGTACCCCTGAAACATGTAATATTGTACATCAGCTGTACCTCACAAAAATTGTAAGGAAAATTTAATTTAAAAAATAGCTTGTTCATGGATAACATGCTGGTCTTAGCAGAGTAAGAATCTTGGTTACGAGCAACAGAGAAACATTAAAGGGACTGAAGTTTTCATTGTGCACAGACACAAGATGGGAATCATTTCCAATAATTTACAGCGGAAGGGACAAAGAGCTTTTTGATTTCTGACCTGTGAGTGAAAATTCTCATCTCTTAGCTCTTTCCCACCCGAGACCCAGGGCGAAACTGCCTCCTCGCACACTTCTGTACACACGTGAGGTACCTTCAGTCATAAAGCCAAGCAACCACCTCCGCCAAGATGTTGCCAGGTGAGGCAGTTTGTTTGTTTGTTTGTTTTTTCAAAAAAGCAATGGAGTTGGGTAAATGCAGAGACAGAGCTTCATTTGAAAGCGACACTGTCCAATGCTACATGGTGTGGCCACATAAAATAAGTAGATTTTGTAAAGATCCCTTGCCAATGTGCAACAGTTTTCAGTTTTGAACTCCAGACCTCTGTTTCTTCCCAGTTATCCTTCCGACAGCTTTGCTTTCTTTTTCATCCTGGGCTATACCGAGCATCCTGAATTCTCTGCCCTGATTATTTCCTTCACACATGCCCAGGGATCTGGGTCCCCCGCGGCTTTCTCTCTGCCAGCATCCTGTTTGGATTATTGATGGGGGGGAGGAGCTGGGTCTTTGGAAACCTCTCCTCTTTGAAAGAGTTGTCAGGCGGCAGTTTTGCAAACGGCGGCGTGCAAACAGTTCAATATTTATGCTCCGTGTACCGACACTGAGTAAATTAAGACCCTGGAATACCTGCCTGATCCAAACCATCTGCTTCACAGCCTTTTTTTTTTTTTTTTTAATGAGTAGGTGGAGGAAATTTATGAGCACGTTCTCTTATCTCTTGTTGCTAGGGAACCTATTTTTTCGGGTAGGGATAATCCTCGCCATCTCTAAAGAACCAGGACACGGGCTTCCTTCGGCTTCTCTTGAAATGAAACCTACGGTCTCCCCCACAGAGCTCTCTCCGCAGTTATACTGCCCACGTGGTCCCCAAGGACACAATCTGTGTTCCCCAGCTAGTTGAAAACACACACGCAGGGCTGAATTTTCACTTTACATTTTCACTGTCAGCCTCGGCCGGTTGGAGGAGTCTACCAAGTTCATCTCAAAAAGAGTAAAGGACCGTCTCCACCCGAAGCGTTGTATAAGGGGTTATTTTCCCATTTGCACCCCTGTGACTTGGAGTAGGGGGGTGGGAAACGCAAAGATCCATTTTGCCCCCATCAAACTGGAAGCGGTTTTACTGAAAGAACCCCTTGTATGACGAAGACGAAATGAAAACATAATAATAATAATCATGTTTGGTTCCATGAGGCTCTCTGCCTGAAAACATAAAAAAAAGAGACCCTGCAAGCAGAGGGGGAAACGACCCACAGATTTTTCATGTCCTCGGGGATGGGGGGCGGTTCTCAGGAAAAACATCGCTCCCCCAAGTACACAGCCCACGCCCTACCCAAGGAGAGAAGGCAGTGGGAAGAACTTTTGAAATACGGCATTTGTGGATTTGTGAGCTGGCTTGTTTCTGCCCAGGGTGAGTCCCCAGCAGCACGTTATGTTTTAGGGAGGCGGCTGTGGACAACGAAGTGACTTGCCTTCCGCTCTGGGAGCCAATGCCATCCTACCCCAGTTCAGGTCAGATGTGCAGAGTTCGGTGATGGGACACTGGCTTTCATTCCCTGAGGCCACAGCTGCAGCTGGGGTTGCAGGTGGGAAGACCCAGCTTCAAATCTTCTCGCCGTTCATCCCCAGAGCAGCTGGTGCTAGTGGTAAAGAATCTGTCTGCCAATCCAGGACACACAAGAGATGCGGGTTCAAACCCTGGGTCAGGAAGATCCCCTGGAAAAGGAAATGGCAACCCACTCCAGTATTCTTGCCTGGGGAATCCCATGGAGAGAGGAGCCTGAGGGCTACATACAGTCCATAGGGGTTGCAGAGTCAGACACGGCTGAGCAACTAATACACACACACATACAATCCCCAGAGCAGAGACCTTGTGCATTGCAGTTAAGCAAGCGGGCCCAGCTGCTAAACAAGGACAACCGTCAAAAGACTTTCTGCCTTATGCTTTAGTGTGATATCCAAGAAAGCAATCAAAGAGAGAAATGGTCAAGCATCCCAGCTGCTGATGGCAAAACCAAGTTACCACTGAATCTGAATCAATTTACAAATGGTTGAGAAAAAATTCTACTTGGATTACTGATCCCCCATTTATAACAAGCAGGAAAATCAGTACAAAAGGAGCCTGAAAGCTTAACTGCAATTTTTCACGTTAACTCAACTGCATAGGCATGGCTTGATAGGTCCCATGATCAATGCCATCGATGGCCAGTATGTATGAGACAAATACAAGACCCAAGCATGGGGCTTACTAACTCGTTTGCCTATATTAAGTTGCCAATAGCAGGCTTAGCTGAGTCTGTAAAAATTATTACCAAGACCTAGTTTTAGAGCAACTCAGTGTGTGGTCTTTAGCTCAGTGGCCACATCAGCTAGGAATTTGTTAGAAGTTTATACTCTCAGATCAAACCAGTCCATCTTAAAGGAGATCAGTCCTGAATATTAATTGGAAGGACTGATGCTGAAGCTGGAACTCCAATACTCTGGCCACCTGATGCGAAGAACTGACTCATTTGAAAAGACCCTGATGCTGGGAAAGACTGAAGGTGGGAGGAGAAGGGGAAGACAGAAGTTGAGATGGTTGGATGGCATCACCAACTCAATGGATATGAGTTTGAGCGAGCTCTGGGGAGATGGTGATGGACAGGCAGGCTTGGCATGCTGCAGTCCATGGGGTTGCAAACAGTTGGACACAACTGAGCAACTGAACATCACACTCTCAGGCTCCACCACCCCAGACCTAGCAGGTCAGAATCAAGCATTGAGGTTCCCCCAGCTTGTGTTTTAGCAAGTCCTGCAGGTAACCCTGATACACTGTCCTTTGTGAGAACTGCTATGCTCCAAAACCCCCGACGACCTCATTTCCATCACTGATGGGAACTCTCTGCTTATTATAGAGATGAGATATATATCACTCTGAGTATCATGCATGATGAAGCCAGGTCACAGAAATACAGACCGCATTAGCCAAGATCCTATTTAACAGGCATTAACTTCATAGACGGTGGGCTTCCCTTGTGGCTCAGCTGGTAAAGAATCTGCCTGCAATGCGGGAGACCTGGGTTTGAGCCCTGGGTTTAGAAGATCCCCTGGAGAAAGGAAAGGCTACCCACTATCCTGGCCTGGAGAATTCCATGGACTGTATAGTCCATGGGGTCGCAAAGAGTCAGACACGACTGAGCCACTTTGACTTCACTTCACTTCACAGACCATAGTTTACTGAATCCTCGAAGAGATGGGGAAAAAATACGGAAATAGAAAGGGGGAAGGGAAAAGAAATTATTTAAGAAATTATGCCGCCTGGGACTTCCCTGGTGGCCCAGGGGTTAAGAATCCTCCTTCCAAGGCAGGGGACATGGGTTCGATCCCTGGTTCAGGAAGATCTCACATGCTGCAAGGCAACTAAACGCATATGCCATAATTACTGAGCCTGCGATCCACAGCTACCCAAGCCTCGGCACCTGGAACCCATGTTCCACAACAAGGGAAGCCACCACGGTGAGAAGCCTGAGCACCAAGGCAAAGAGCCGTCCCTACTCGCTGCAACTAGAGAAAACATGAGCACAGCAACCAAGGCCCAGGGCAGCCAAACATAAATAAATAAAAAAAATTTTTTAAAGGATCAGCATCAAAAATAATAATACAGAAAAAGCAAAAATCTTTAAAAAAGAAGGAAATTACGTGGCCATTAAATATGATGTTTGAGAGTATATGTAAAAATGTGTAGAAATACATTATAATATTCAGCTTGAAGAATGAAAGTCGTTCAGTCGTGTCTGACTCTTTATGATCCCATGGAGTCCATGGGATTCTCCAGGCCAGGATACTGGAGTTGGGTAGCCATTCCCTTCTCCAGGGGATCTTCCTGACTCAGGGATGGAACCCAGGTCTCCCACATTGCAGGTGGATTGTTTACCAGCTGAGCCACCAAGAAACCCCAAGAATACTGGAGTGGGTAGCCGTTCCCTTCTCCAGGGGAACTTCCAAAGCTAGAGATGGATCCGAGGTCTCCCACATAGCAGGCGGATTCTTTACCAGCTCTGAGCCACCAGGGAAGCCCATGAAGAATACAAAATTATATATTCCTTGTAGTCCCAATCTTAGAGTCTAGACTCCTTTTAAGAATGGAAGGAGATTCACTGGAACGTCAGCAGTTAATGTCTTCAGGTGGTAGAGACGACAGACGATTTTGCCCCCCACCTCTTTTTACTATTGTCTGTTTTTCACAGTTTCTAATTGCTCTTTTAATGGAAAACCCACTTGAAAATACACATTAAGGCAGGACCAGGTTACGACCTGCTACCGCATCGATAAAGCAAGCATTTCTCTTTAACACATACTTGCACTGTTTTTCACAGCAAGTTATCTACTCCAGCTCGCATAGCCCAGATGTGAGGCAGAACTGAGTCTCTCCTGGGTCTGGTACTAAGAGACAGTTACAGTGATGCTACGTTACTAGACGACACTGTGGAGCACCTCACACACATGAGGAGATGATATATCAGCCTGGAAATAGCTGGGGGAGGTGGGGAGGATACATATATATGTATATATATAGCTGGGCTTCCCTAGTAGCTCAGACGGTGGAGCATCTACCTGCAATGCAGGAGACCCAGGTTCAATCCCTGAGTCGGGAAGATCCCCTGGAGAAGGAAATGGCAACCCACTCCAGTATTGTTGCCTGGAAAATTCCATGGACTGAGAAGCCTGGTGGGCTACAGTCCATGGGGTTGCAAAGAGCTGGACACGACAAAAGCAACTTAGCAGCATATATATATATGTATGTATATATATATATATATACACACACACACACACACACACACACACACACACACACAGAGCTCAATGGGTGGCTTGGAAATCACACAGGTGTCCAACACGGATTCCTTTCTAAAAAAGACAACCCATTCAGCTTAAGATGTGCATGCTAAGTGGTTTCATTTGAGTCCAACTCTTTGTGACCCCATGGACTGTAGCCCACCAGGCTCCTCTGTCCATGGGATTCTCCAGGCAAGAATACTGGAGTGGGCTGCCATGCCCTTCTTTAGGGGATCGTCCCAACCCAAGGATCAAACCTGTGTCTCTGTCTCCTGCACTGGCTGGAGACCAGTTCGTGACCACTAGCACTAGCTGGGAAGCCCAGGACATCCATACATAATTCACCTTTCCTGTCTCCTCCTCCAGGTCTCCTCAATGACCTGAGCATGACAGACACTTGAGGGGAAAACCTAGGCTCCCAACTCTGAAATCAAGTCATTTCTTGACCAGCTCCCTAGCTACTGATGTACTTAAGCTTAAAAACATCCCGACTGTTTCCACTCTTCAAATATTTCCTGATCCCAGGAAAACAGACGTCACAGACATTCAGAAGAAGAAGAAAAGTGATGCCCCCAAATCCTAGAGAAGATGGATTTAAAGCGTCCTTTCGGCTGATTCGAAGGAGACTCCTGTAGAAGGCTTTTCTACACGAAGTGACGTCTGCTTTCCCATAACATCGGTGACTCTGGTCACTAATAATGAATGAGAGGCAAGAAGCGGTCGCCAGTGAACACGGTGTGGGCTTTAGACTCGGATGGAGCGGGGGCTGGAGTCTGGGGTCTACTGACTCCCTGTCAATTCTGGATGATGCTGCCTGCATCAGCTAATAGTTTTCTCCTCTGCGAAATGAGCACAGTGGCGCCTGTTTCCCAAGAGAGCGCCGGAGGTGCAAACAACGCACCGTGCCCTTCTTGCGTATTGTGAAACGGTGATGCAGATGGCAGTGGCTGCGCTGGGGTGTCGGACGGCTGCAAACCATAGTAGTGAGTCCTGTCTGACTGAGGAGAGGAGTCTGCCCCTCCATTCTACAGGACCGAAAGAGAAAAACACCTTGCTGTTGAGTGGAGAGACTGGTTATCTTCCAGGGAAATGACGCTCAGCCTCCGTAGAGCTACTCCAGCTCCTAAGACCCAGGAGAAGCTTAGCCCTCGTGCTCCAGGAGATCTGACTGACAGTCCACTCCCAGCAAGCGCTGTTTGTAAGAGCAAAAGGCTCAACACAACCCAGATGCCCTAACACAGCTGAATGGATAAAGTCATCAGGGCAGAGCTTCCCAGTGAAATACTTAATAGACCTCAAATTGAAGAACTACATCAATGAAATAAAGGTTGAGTAAAAAAAAACCTAGTCCCTATAGGATATTCTTTATATGAAATTTTTAAAAAGCAAGCAAAAGCAAATCACATATGATTAATGTATATACAGGCATGGGATAAAAAGATAAGAAAATCAAAACAAGCAAATGGAAAATCCAAACACCAGTTTCCTAGTTACCACGGGGGCCAGGAGGCAGGGAAAAATAAAGAAGTGAGTACTAATGGGGTAAGTGATTAGCAACTTTCTAATTCTTCTGTTCGGTGAATGTTCCATATATTATCTCGTGAAAGGAAAAGCACGTGGTGGACTCATGATAGTAGCATCTCCAATTCCATGCCGTCTTTTATTCCATGCCAGATTTTTTTTGTTTTAATGCTGTTTAAGACAGACACAACATTTCCTCTCAAGGATGTTCCTAGACTTACAAACAAGTGGAATCAGGAGAGGAGGCTCAAACTGTTGAAGAGTAGTTAAGGGCGCAGAGAGTGGGGAGATAAAGGTTAACAAAGTTATAGAAGGAAAAGCAGCTGAAGCCAAATGAAGAGTTGCGAGTACGCCTACGCTTAACATGGAGAACCAGGAAGGGCCTGCTGTGCAGCTCAGGGAACTCTGCTCAATCCTCTATAACGGCCTTATGGTTATCAGGGGGGAGGGATGCGGGAGGGATGGTTAAGGGGTTTGGGATGGACACGGGCACACTGCTATATTTAACAGGGAGAACCAACAAGGACAGTTCAGGGAACTCTGCTCAATGCTCTGTAATAACTTTATGGTTATCAGGAGGAAGGAGAGGAGAAGGGATAGTTAGGGAGTCTGGGATGGACATGGACACGCTGCTGTGTTTAACATGGAGAACCAGCAAGGACCTGCTGGACAGCACGGGGAACTCTGCTCGATGTCACGTGGCAGCCTGGATGGGAGAGGAGTTTGGAGGAGAATCAATTTACATGTATAGGCGTGGCTGAGTTCCTTGGCTGTCCACCTGAAAGCGTCACAACACTGTTTGTTAATAGGCTATACCCCAGTACAAAATAAAAAGTTAAAGGGAAAATGTTGTGAGTTCTGAGCAACAGCTAAACCATGGGGAGAAAAATCAACAGAGACAAAGGGTGACAGGTGGGAGTCTGTGAAGTTCAGACACACTAAGCTCCAAGTTCACGGCTGGAGAGTCACCAGGCTGAAGGCTGGAAAACCCCTGCAACAGTGGAAGATGACTTCCACCTGTCTACCGAGCTCCATCTGCAGTAATTCCTTTGAAGATTTCTTGCTCCAATTAACACCTACACATCACTCTATCTGTATTTTTAAAGATGCATATTTCCATGTTTCCACCGTCCTTTGAAAAAGGAGGGGAAAGGAAAGAATCTTCATATGCTAAAAGATGCTGTCACTGCTTGAGAAAAAAAAAAATTGAGATGGAGCAAAGTAGCAAGACTTTTTGCATTTATTGAGCAATTACTTTAAGTGCTTTTCTTTATGAGTTTATTTAAGTCTTGCTACACTGAGCTAGGACTCTCAGCATCTCCCTGTGATTCAGAAGAAGAAGGCTTGTTCTTCAGCCACTCAGTCGTGCCCAACCCTTTGCGACCCCATGCACTGCAGCACGCCACGTGTCCTTGTCCTTCTCTGTCTCCCAGAGTTTGCTCAAACTCGTGTCTGTTGAGTCAAAGATGCCAGCCAACCATCTCATCCTGTCATCCCCTTCTCCTCCTGCCTTCAGTCTTTCCCGGCAGCAGGGTCTTTAGCAGTGAGTCAGCTGTTCACATCAGGTGGCCGAAGTACTGGAGTTTCAGCTTCAGCATCAGTCCTTCCAATGAATATTCAGGACTGATCTCCTTCAGAATGGACTGGTTGGATCTCCTTGCAGTCCAAAGGACTCTCAAGAGTCTTCTCCAAAGTATTGGAACTTCAGCATCAGTCCTTCCAGTGAATATTCAGGACTGATGTCCTTTAGGATGGACTGGTTGGATCTCCTTGCAGTCCAAGGGACTCTCAAGAGTCTTCTCCAGCACCACAGTTCCAAAGTATCAGTTCTTCGGCACTCAAACTGAGAAGCCTTCAGACGGCTTACAGGATGAGAACTTAGATCTCTGTTGGGAGATCTAAGTCCCAGGTGGGCTGAGTTATCTGTTGGGAGATCTAACGTCCCAGCTGGGCTGAGTTATCTGCTGCCTGAGCCCATTATCTTCTCTGATCCACATGATCTTGGAAGAGAAGAAGGTGAGCTGGAAGGTCACCACTCCACCCAACCCCCTGGCGATACTCTGGACCACACCAAAGCACCCGCCTCCCCCACCCCCACAACCCAGGACCACCCAGATTGAGGGGCTGTTTAGGTCCCTTAATCCACCCTAAGAACCTAAACCTGCAGTTGAAAGGGAAGAAAACAGTGAATGCTATTCCCACCTCACTGTCTGGGGCTGGTGCTGGTAAAATCGATTATTTCTCTCACCAATGAGCATCCCAGGCCTTTATCACAGACGGGACTGCATACAAAGAAACAATGCCCGTTGGGGACCAGAAGGGTCCCGTGAACTCAGGCCCTGATGGCTTTGTTGTTCGAAGGAAGGGTGTCACTTGTTTTAATCCAAGGGGTGAGAATCACAAAACTTAAACCCCCATGTGCTGAGATGCTGAGACGTCTTGGGTGATTACATAATTCTCCTCTAATTATGTGAGAAGGAAAGGGGGCTGGGGAGGGGGAAGGGCTTTTAAAAAAGCCTGATGCCTACATCACATCCCCAACTGTAACACTGTCATCTCTGGCCTGGGACAGGGACCCAGCTCCCCAGGAGGCCTCTGGGATGTCAGCACCCAGAAACTTGGAGAGAATGAAACAAACACAGAGATAATAACTGGAAAGGAGCTGGCAGATATTCAGATGATTTTCATTTACAGTGAAGTCAGGGGAACAAAATCAATTTTCCCTGTGTCTTCTCGCAGTGAAACATTTTAATTTTTGGACAAAGTGTTATGCACAAATAGTACTTACTAAGGGGGAAAAAAAGAGGTTTCATCCAATTAGGAAGCTTTAATCTCTCTTTGAAGTTTTGATTCTGAGCAGGTCCACCAGGGCTTTCTGCCCTTTGATATTTGTACAAAGGCACCAAGGAGCATCCAAAAGGCACTCAGCTCAAAGGGGCCCCTGCCACCCGCCACCTCTTGGGAGTGTGGGGGAGGGTGGTTTTATCTGTGGAACTCTCTTGCCTTGAACTTGATCTTCCCTCAAATGAGTGAGCAAGTGAGTGAAAGTCGCTCAGTCATGTCTGACTCTTTGCGACCCCATGCAAAGTCCATGGAATTCTGTGGGTCAGAATACTGGAGTGGGTTGCTGTTCTCTTCTCCAGGGGATCGTCCCAACACAGGGATCGAACCCAGGTCTCCTGCATTGGAGGCAGATTCTTTACCGGCTGAGCCACCCGAGAAGTCCAAGAATACTGGAGTGGGTAGCCTATGCCTTCTCCAGCGGAATCTTCCTGACCCAGGAATTGAACTGGGATCTCCTGCATTGCAGGCGGATGCTTTACCAGCTGAGTTACCTGGGAAGCCCCTTAAACTGAAGAAGGAATTCATAGGGCCTGGACTCCATCTTAGGCCTGTTCATGCTGATCATGCTCAGCCACCTTTCCAATGGACTCTGAACTCTGTGTTTAGTGCCTATGAAAACAGCAACAGAAGGATAAGACCCCCTCCAGACGGGGGAACCTTGAAGATCGTATCTAGGCTACTCTTTGCCTAAGAGAAAACATACACTAATCACTCTTTCCTCCAGACAAGCCATAAATTTTTTTGTATCTATTGGAGTGTAACCTCAGGTTTATTGATTATTGGCTAATTGTTTGACTGTTTGAGCACATGAGCACATAGCAGGTGAATGATGGGGTTATTGGGATTGTGTTTTCCTTGGTTTATGTAAGTCTCAAGGAATTTGGAGTGGTGGGTTCAGACACGTGCACATGGGGTATCAAAGATTTTCACAAATGCTGGTCGGGGTCCTTGGCTAAGAGGAGACTCTGCCTTGGGCCCGCCGGTGTAATAAACTGGGCTCCACTATCTGCACTGTCCTTCTGAGCGAGTTTGTTTCCCGGAACGCGTGGCTACAACATTTGGTGCGTGGGCCGGGAAACTCCTCGCTTTGAGGAGACAGGTCTCATTTGAGGCCACCCCAAGGCTTTATGGCTTGAATCTCCTAGAGGGGGGAAGGCGCCTCGCCCCTCTGGAAGAATTCAGCCTTTCAATGCCGGGTTACTTGGCTTTGGCAGGGAGTGAGCAGCAGCAAGGGAACTGAGCGCTCAGGTGAGGAGGAACCCACCTGGCAGGGTGGAAGAGGGGGCCTGATCACCCTCCTGGGAGGGACTAGAAGGGGCATGGACCCACAGGGGCCTGGAATAGGCAGGCAGCAGTGATTGCTTGTACACAGGTCGACGAGCGTGCTACGGTTTAGGAAGGAAATTTGCGAAGGTCATTTAGGAGTGTCCATGCCGTCTCAGGGAAAATTATTACCAGCAATCACCAGGGGATTTTTAGGATAGGAAACTGGTCCTTGTATGCTCGTATTCTGCCCTCCCCCAGGAGGTGTCCCATCTGCTGTGAAATTCTTGACCCCCTCGGAATAGTCAGGCTACAAGGAGGGGGATACATAAGTGAGTATGAATTGGCTTTCCTGGAGACGGCCTGGGACATGGGATATTTAACCCATCTGTGTTTTCATCCGCACCTGATCAAGCGCACCAAGGCAGAACGGACTTTAAGGGAGAAACAGTCTTGGACCACGTGGTGCTCTGGTTCAGCTGTGCTGACCGGCAGGTGAAGGCACGCCGATCCCCCTTCTCCCTCTGGGATCTGGCAGGTAAGGCTCTTCTCACCGCAGTTAGGAAGGAGGCCGAATGGCAATTTTAGTGTCGTTGAGTGGAAATGTCAGAAGTGCATAGGGTGCTGAGAACTTCGTAGACAGAACGAAAAGGAAAAGTAGAGAAGGTCCGAGAAGGGAAGCAAGATGGTAGGAAGAGAATCTAAGGCAACTGTATTGGAGTGCAGGATTAAAAATTTTAAGAAGGGATTAGGAGGAGACTATGGGGTGAAGATGAAGCCTAACCGCCTCCACATACTCTGTGAGGTCGAATGGCCCCCTGTGGGAGTAGGGTGGCCACCAGAGAACACCATGAACTTAAAAATAGTGGAAGCAGTCTATACAGTAGTCACAGGAGAGCCAGGACACCCGGATCAATATCCATTTATTGACTCATGGCTAGGGTTAGCTCAAGACCCTCCTACCTGGACAAGGTTCTGTATCCAGACGGGAAAAGGAAAAATATTAATGGCACACAAATTGACTGGTGATGAAACAGGAAATTCTACAGGATTTGGAGCCTCACTGCTCCACCAGGATTAGAGGCCGCCTCAATGCCCGATCCAGGGCCTGCAGCAGCCGCGGCTCCTCTGCCAGCTCTTCCCAAGGTCATAGAGCCGCCACCACGGCAGGCTCCCATCCCGGTGACAGAAGCCTCTGGCCAGCACTTCCAGGATCCTGCTCCAGCCGAACCGCCCAAGCTACACCCGTCTCTCCCCGGTGAGTACTGACGAGAAGGGGAGGGAGACGTTGGGATTAAGCAGACACTGCGCTCTGCCAGAGAGCCGGAGGGAACGAAAGAGAACAGACAAGAGATTTGCAATGCTAGCTGCTGCTTTGGGAAAGTCCATCTCGGGAAAACCTCCTCTGCCCCAGGGACAGGAGAGTCCTTCAACCGGTCTCTACGGAGGCGCTGGGCCCCGTTACAGCCAAACCAGTGTGCTGGTGCCGAGCTTTTGGCCCCTGGAAGAATGAATGCCCTAAGGCAAGGAAGGAAGAGGAAGCTCCCGCAGTTGCGGGGCTTGCTGACTTGGAAATTAAATAGGGCTGCTGGGGCTCAGAGATATCAGGTCCCCGAGAGCCCATGGTAACCTTCAAAGTGGGGGACCAAAACAGTGACTTCATGGTGGATACAGGAGCAGACCTGTCGGTAGTAACAAAGCCCGTGGCACCACTGTCCAAAAAGACACCGCTGTAACTGGGGTATCGGGAGAAGAGATAATTATATCATTTTGCCAGCCCCGAAAATGTCAGATGGGGGGGCACCAAGTGACTCATGAATTCCTCTGCATTTCTGAGTGCCCAGGACCCCTGCTGGGAAGAGACTTGCTCTCCAAACCAGGAGCACAAGTGACTTTCTCCCCTGAGGGGAGGCCCACCTTCCGGATGGACACTGACTTATTTGCTCTCTCTCTCAATACCACCCCAAGGTGAGTGGAGGTTGCATGAGCCTACGAAGGAAGAACCAGGTGGGCCGGAAGAGCATGAGAGAGGGCTAACTCAATTATTCCCTGAGATCTGGGTGAAAGACAAACCCCCCTCCCTCCCAGGCTGGCTAAACATCAAGCCCCAGTGATAACAGAACTCAAACCAGGCACCATCCCAGTTAGACAGCACCAGTACCCGCTACTGATAGAGGCCTGGGCAGGCATACTGCCCCACATCAATAGATTGAAACAAGCGGGCATTCTAGTAGAGTGCCACTCGGCTTGGAATACGCCAGTCCTGCCAGTCAAAAAGGAAGGAGGACAGGACTCTAGGCCTCTACAGGATCTCAGGCTAGTCAACCAGGCTACTGTGACTTTACACCCCACAGTTCCAAACCCCTATACCTTACTTAGCCTCCTCCCGCCGAGGACTAAAGTTTATACTCGCCTAGATTTCAAGGATGCCTTCTGCGTACGTCTCGCCCCAGCGTCACAGCCCATCTTTGCCTTTGAATGGGAAGATCCAGTCGGGGGCACCAAGCAACAGCTCATCTGGACTCCCCCACAAGGGTGTAAGAACTCCCCAGCCATCTTTGGGGAAGCCGTGGCTTCTGACCTGAACTCATTCCATCCGGAACAGTACGGATGTTGGCCCCTACAATACGTGGATGGCCTGCTGCTGGCCCCCGAGACCAAGGAAAAATGCTGGGAAAGGACAGAAACACTGCTCCAGCTGCTGAGGGAAGCAGGTCACCAGGTGTTGAAGAAGAAGGCACAGACCTGCAAGGAGGAGGTACGGTGTCTGGGGTTTGTTTTAAAGAAGGACACAAGGGTCCAGACCCTAGTTGCGTCCTATACACTGATGGCACCAGCCTGATAAAACAAGGACAACGGCTGTCAGGTTACCCAAAGCGGAAGGGGCCATCAAGACTGAAAAGGGATGGTGGGAATTGCCAAATGGCAAATTATTGGTACCGGAGGACCTGGCACACAATCTGGTAAGCCAAGCACACCAAGCTACCCGCCTAGGCCGTGCTGCCTGCTCACAGGTTAATGCTGCCTCTCGGGTATTCAGACAAAAACCTCCGGGTATTCAGCTGAAAGGCACGCTGCCCTTTGAACACCTGGGAGTGGACTTCACTGAAATGAAACCTCATCGACACTACTGTTACCTGCTGATCTTGGCATGTACGTTCTCGGGATGGGTAGAAGCTTTTCCTACCTGGACTGAAAGAGCATCAGAAGCAGCCCAGTGCCTGCTTAGGGAAATAGTTCCCAGATTTGGACTTCCTACCAGCACTGGCTCAGACAATGACCTGGCTTTTGTAGCTGATTTAGTACAACAAGTGAGCAAAACTTTAAATATCAAATGGAAGCTGCACACTGCATATAGGCCCAGAGTTCTGAGATGGTGGAGTGAACCAACCAGACATTAAAGAGACTCCCCAAGTGGGTCATAGAGACTGACTGCTCCTGGGTGGACTTGCTTCCGAGGGCTCTGCTCAGACTCAGGATGACCCCACAGTCCCAAGGCTATTCTCCATACGAAATTGTGAATGGGAGGCCCCCTCCCATAATAAAACAGGTGTCAACAAATTTGCCTCAGGTAAGGGGGAATACGATTTCACAGCAGATGGAACTGGGTAAGGTAATAAATCGGGTAACTAAGTTTGTACAGGAAAAGGGTGTTGTTCCCCTTGGGGAACAGATTCATGAGCTTACGCTTGGTGACCAAGTATGGGTCAAAGATTGGAAACGTGATTTGCTAGCCCCTTGGTGAAAGGGCCCTCATGTTATTCTAACTACCCCTACTGCAGTTAAAGTTGCAGGTATTGTCCCTTGGATCCATCCTACGAGGGTGAAGAGAACATACCACGAAGACCCAAAAAACGCTGAGTGGACTGCACAGAGGAACCCCGCTGACCCTCGAGAGACTAAGACCATCCTTAAGAAGAAGGGAAAGAAGATCCCAGACAAGCCCATTCAGGATGAAGCCGCACAGTCAACTCCTGCTGCTTGGCCTCATCAACGTGATTTTGAATTTAACTTTCGTTTCAGCTCAGGGCAATGTTTTCATCTCATGGGCGCATTCCTACGCAGACTTCCGCAACACTTCCAGCTGCTGGGTGTGTAGGGCTATGCCTCCGTCAGTGATGGAGGGACATCCTTGGTGGGTGTCACCGCTCTGCCAAGGAGATTTTAAACCACTCTGCTATTTGCTGGGATGACACAAAGAGACTTTCCTCTCTCTTGTCAATCATAACCTTTCCTTGCTCTCTTGGTGTAAGACCTACCCCAACGCCTACGGGTCATGGGGTTACATTTGATACAAATGCCAGCGTAACAAAAGCCTCACCTACTTGTTGAAAATCTGCCCCGGTAGCCCCGATAAATCGACCTTATTTACATGCCAGGTGGACAAGATCCGTGTTTCAGTGGTATGAGTATATTGCTTCCTTATTTGTACTCTCTATAGGGACAACAGATATCATGATTAAAGTAGAGGCCTTGACTAATTTCACAAAACAGCCCCTCGTAGTTAGAACAAAAGCCATCCAGGCTTTAAATGAAGAGCAAATCCAAATGAGAAAGCGGTAATTCATAATAGAATGGCTTTGGACATGCTCACAGCTGCTCAAGGAGGGACCTGTGCCATAATTAAGGTTGAGTGTTGTGCATACATTCCCGACTTATTTGGCAATGTATCGACTGCGTTCGATGACATGAAAAACCACGTAAAAGCAATGTCAAATGAAAACCTTCCTTTCTGGACTTCGGTCCCATCTTGGGTGAAGGGCGATGGGTGGAAAACTGTATTTACCGCTGTTGTAGTTGCCTTGATGGTTCTGCTCTGTGGACCTTGAATTTTACAATGTATTATGAACTCTGTAACCCGAAGGTTGATGTCATTCTCCCAAACTGGCGGTCGGAGAGCCAGGGTGCAATATATCCCTATGAATGATGCTCATAATATGAGTTAAGAGCATCCAAAGGGGGGAATGAAGAAGGAATTCACAGGGCCTGGACTCCGTCTTAGGTCTGTTCATGCTAATCATGCTCAGCCACCTTTCCAATGGACTCTGAACTCTGTGTTTAGTGCCTATGAAAACAGCAACAGAAGGATAAGACCCCCTCCAGACAGGGGAACCTTGAAGATTGTATCTAGGCTACTCTTCGCCTAAGAGAAAACATACACTAATCACCCCTTCCTCCAGACAGGCCATAAATTTTTCTGTATCTATCGGAGTGTAACCTCAGGTTTATTGATTATTGGCTAATTGTTTGACTGTTTGAGTGCGTGAGCACACAGCACGTGACTGATGGGCTTACTGGGATTGTGTTTTCCTTGGTTTACGTAAGTCTCAAGGAATTTGGAGTGGTGGGTTCAGACACGTGCACATGGGGTATAAAAGATTTTCACAAATGCTGGTCAGGGTCCTTGGCTAAGAGGAGACTCTGCCTTGGGCCCGCCGGTGTAATAAACTGCGCTCCACTATCTGCATTGTCCTTCTGAGCAAGTTTGTTTCCTGGAACGTGTGGCCACAACAAAATGAGTATGTTACCTCTATTAATTCTCCAAAGAGAGCAGAGCGCCCCTCTAAATGTTGTTTAGGTTCCCAGAAAAGACAAATAATCATGTTTCCCAAAATTTACATTATTAATTACATAGCAAACGCAATGGGAAAATCTGTTTATTTTTTATTCAAATTACATCAACTGTTTTCCAGAAGTAAATTAAACTCCAGTTCCCCACTCAGCTTTTAAAAACAAAACCTTCCCAAAACAAGTGAGGGAGATATTCCAGATAAATATATCCTCATTATGTATCTCCTCCACTGCCCTTTACCTAATGAGGATATTCTGATACACCTATACACTGTATATACTATTTCTATGTATGAAGTTGATTACAGATATATCAAAAATAAGTTATCCAGTTATATGGACATAACTGGGTAACATATAGGAGAAGGCAATGGCAACCCACTCCAGTACTGTCGCCTGGAAAATCCCATGGGCGGAGGAGCCTGGTGGGCTGCAGTCCATGGGGTCGCTAAGAGTCAGACACGACTGAGCAACTTCACTTTCACTTTTCACTTTCATGCATTGGAGAAGGAAGTGGCAACCCACTCCAGTGGTCTTGCCTGGAGAATCTCAGGGACGAGGGAGCTTGGTGGGCTGCCGTCTATGAGGTCGCACAGAGTTGCACACGACTGAAGCAACTTAGCAGCAGCAGCAGGGTAACAGGTACATGTAATCACATATAAGATTATGTTCAGATATTCATATGGGGCTTCCCTGGTGGCTCAGACAGTGAAGAATCTGCCTGCAATGCAGGAGACACAGGTTCAATGCCTGAGTCATGAAGAACCCCTGGAGGTGGGAATGGCAACCCACTCCAGTATCCTTGCCTGGAGACTCCCATGGACAGAGGAGCCTGGAGGGCTACAGTCCCTGGGGTCACAGAGAGTGGGACATGACTTTACAACTAGAACTTACACTACTTTTTCAAATATACATATAATAAGTTGGTTTTTTATATTTTGCATGTTTTAATATTTATTTTTTTCTTCTCAGTTTATTTTTTTAAAATTTTATTTTATATTGGACTGTAGTTAATTAACAATGTTGTGTTACTGTGTCAGGTGTCCAGTGAAGTGATTCAGTTATAAATCTATATGCACCTATCCTTTTTAAAGTTCTTTTCCCATTTAGCTTATATTTTGTATTTTTTATATTTTCTTTTATTTATTTGGAGGTGTGTGCACATTGACATACATTTCATATATTCAAAATGATTCTAAGCAATGAATTTCAGCTTTATACACTCAGAAAGTTGATTTGAGTTAGAAAGTTAATTTGAGTTAGAAAGTTGATTTGAGTTAGACAAAGTTAATTTGATCTACTTAATTGGAGAAGGAAATGGCAACCCACTCCAGTGTTCTTGCCTGGAGGATCCCAGGGACGGGGGAGCCTGGTGGGCTGCCGTCTATGGGGTCGCACAGGGTCGGACACGACTGAAGTGACTTAGCTTAATTGGATCTATCACTTTAACATGATGATGGAATGTTCCACTCCGTACAAAACAAATTAACAAATATCTCAGAAAACTTAGTTTTGCAGAGTTTCAGAGTTATTTAGTGAACCCGCTTATTTAAATCCATCTAAATCTCATTTGGCAGGTTCATGGACAGATGAGAGTGTTGGACTGTAAAGAAGGCTGAGCACCAAAGAATTTTTGCTTTTGAACTGTGGTGTTGGAGAAGATTCTTGAGAGTCCCCTGGACTGCAAGGAGATATAACCAGTCCATCCTAAAGGAAATCAACCCTGAATATTCACTGGAAGGACTGACGCTAAAACTGAAACTCCAATACTTTGGCCTCCTGATGCGGAGAGCAGACTTAAGGGAAAAGATTCTGATGCTGGGAAAGACTGAGGGCAAGAGGAGAAGGGGACGACAGAGGATGAGACGGTTGGATGGCATCTCAATGGACGTGAGGTGGACGTGAGTTTGAGCAGACTCCGAGAGATACTGAAGAACAGGGAAGCCTGGCATGCTGTAGTCTGCGGAGTCACCAATAGTCAGACACAATTTAGCGACTGAACAAGGAGAACAATAAGAGGAAAAGGGGAGAGAAAGAGTTCTTGACAATGTTCAAAAGGCTCAGCATGCAGATCAGTTTGTTTTCAGGGTGAGAGGGAGACTCCCCCTTCCTTTCAAAGTTCAGACCATTCGTTAGTCATCGCCGTGAGAACTTTCCAGAAGAAGCCGGCTTGTATGCAATGAGAGAATACGGCTGACGGTCCCCAAATACCCTGAATTCTTGTCACAATGAGGAACATTATGGTTTTGTTCATTTTCTTCTCCATATTTGAACTGGCATCAGCAGACGTAAACGTTGAAATGGATCTTGTTTTCCATGGACTTGTATTTCCCAGGCTCCTGCCCATCCTTTTATTTTTTTTTTTTATTTTTTATTTATTTATTTATTTATTTATTTATTTTTTTAATTTATTTTTTTTTTTAAATTTTAAAATCTTAAATTCTTACATGCGTTCCCAAACATGAACCCCCCTCCCACCTCCCTCCCCACAACATCTCTCTGGGTCATCCCCATGCACCTGCCCCAAGCAAGCTGCACCCTACGTCAGACATGGACTGGCGATTCAATTCTTACATGACAGTATACATGTTAGAATTCCCATTCTCCCAAATCGTCCCACCCTCTCCCTCTCCCTCTGAGTCCAAAAGTCCGTTATACACATCTGTGTCTTTTTTCCTGTCTTGCATACAGGGTCGTCATTCCCATCTTCCTAAATTCCATATATATGTGTTAGTATACTGTATTGGTGTTTTTCTTTCTGGCTTACTTCACTCTGTATAATTGGCTCCAGTTTCATCCATCTCATCAGAACTGATTCAAATGAATTCTTTTTAACGGCTGAGTAATACTCCATTGTGTATATGTACCACAGCTTTCTTATCCATTCATCTGCTGATGGACATCTAGGTTGTTTCCATGTCCTGGCTATTATAAACAGTGCTGCGATGAACATTGGGGTACATGTGTCTCTTTCAATTCTGGTTTCCTCGGTGTGTATGCCCAGCAGTGGGATTGCTGGGTCATAAGGTAGTTCTATTTGCAATTTTTTAAGGAATCTCCACACTGTTCTCCATAGTGGCTGTACTAGTTTGCATTCCCACCAACAGTGTAGGAGGGTTCCCTTTTCTCCACACCCTCTCCAGCATTTATTGCTTGCAGATTTTTGGATCGCAGCCATTCTGACTGGTGTGAAGTGGTACCTCATTGTGGTTTTGATTTGCATTTCTCTAATAATGAGTGATGTTGAGCATCTTTTCATGTGTTTGTTAGCCATCCGTATGTCTTCTTGAATGGGAGAAAATAATAGCAAATGAAACAACTGACAAACAACTAATCTCAAAAATATACAAGCAACTTCTGCAGCTCAATTCCAGAAAAATAAACGACCCAATCAAAAAATGGGCCAAAGAACTAAATAGACATTTCTCCAAAGAAGACATACGGATGCCCATCCTTTTATAACCAGCTACCGATCAGCCTTCGAAAGCCAGGCTCACAGTGGTGTGTTTTGGTTCCACTGATTTTACAGACTGGCAGAATGCGCTGTTCTTACTTATGTTACAAGAAGCGTATGTTTTTGTTCCACTTGCTTTTACCCCGTGACCTCAGGCAGGGCTTGGCAAGCTGCTTCTGCAGAGGGGCAGACAGCGACTGTGGGAGCCCCTGGAACTCCAACGCACCACGCGCAGTGTGTGAGCCGTGCACAGTATGCACACATGTGGGTGTGGCTGGGCTCCAGGACACTGACTTGGAGGTGCTGGAGTCTGGCTTTTATCAAGGGTTCACATTTCAGGCAATACTATCTTTTGATTAAAAAAAAAAAACTTTTAATAGCAAATCCATTCCCCTGTGGGCCACACAGGGATATTGTTTGCCAATCTCTGCTGCTGCTGCTGCTAAGTCGTTTCAGTCGTGTCCAACTCTGTGCAATCACATAGACGGCAGCCCGCCAGGCTCCCCCGTCCCTGGGATTCTCTAGGCAAGAACACTGGAGTGGGCTGGCATTTCCTTCTCCAATGCATGAAAGTGAAAAGTGAAAGTGAAGTCGCTCAGTCATATCTGACTCTTAAGCCACCCCATGGACTGCAGCCCACCAGGCTCCTCCGTGCATGGGATGTTCCAGGCAAGAGTGCTGCAGTGGGCTGCCATCGCCTTCTCCATTGCCAACCTCTAGCCTAAGATAAAAGGAGTCCTTGCAGTGCTTCTTCATCTTGGAAAGGCGCTTTCCGTACCCTTCACTCAGTCTCCATCCCCTACGCGCACAGGGCCGCAATAAACTTCTCTTCAAGCCCAGGGACCGAAGTCGCTGCAGGAGCCTGGACGTGGGCATCACGTGTCCACGGCTTTCTCCTCTTAGGTGCTGGAGAGTTAACAGCTATACACCATCACCACATAAAAACACTAACCGAAGGGACTTCCCTGGCAGTTCAGAGGTTTGGACTCTGCACTTCCACTGCAGGGGATGGGGTGGGGAGGTCGATCCCTGGTCGAGGAACTAAGATTCCCGAGTGCCCTGATCAGTTCAGTTTGGTTCAGTAGCTCAGTCATATCCAACAGTTACCTACCTCATGGACCACAGAACGCCAGGTCTCCCTGTCCATCACCAACTCCTGGAGTCTACTCAAACTCATGTCCATCAAGCCAGTGATGCCATCCAGCCATCTCATCCTCTGTCGTCCCCTTCTCCTCCTGCCTCCAGTCTTCCCCAGCACCAGGGTCTTTTCCGGTGAGTCAGCTCTTAGCATCAGGTGGCCAAAGGATTGGAGTTTCAGCCTCAGCATCAGTTCTTCTAATGAATATTCAGGACTGATTTCCCTTAGGATGGACTGGTTGGATCTCCTTGCAGTCCAAGGGACTCTCAAAAGTCTTCTCCAACACCACAGTTCAAAAGCATCAATTCTACGGCACTCGGCATTTTTTATGGTCCAACTCACATCCATATGTGACCACTGGGGAAAAAACATAGCCTTGACTGGACGGACCTTTGTCGGCAAAGTAATGTCTCTGCTCTTTCATATGCCATCTATATTTGCCATAGCCTTTCTTGATGTGTATCCTTTGGTAATCCTACCTCTGGGATCTTTGCACAACAGAGGTAACAAGAATAGTTACCAGATGACACTGGCTCTCATACGTGGCTGCCCACAGCATCCGTACTCGGCCGGCGTACCAGTAAGAGGCCCATCCTCTCTCTGGGGTTCTGATGTAATGGTGAGGGGTGGGATCTAGACACTGGAACAGCCACAAGCCCCCCAGGGAATTCTGACTTGCAGACTGGCAACAAAGCTGGAGAGACCGGCTGCCTTGTGATGCTGCAGTGAGATGCTGAAGGCTTTTGGTGGTGGAGTGCCCAGGAAAGGGCGCTTTAGTTATCCTTGTTTGGGGGAGAATAAGACACTCAAAGTGAAAGGACTCAATGGCCCAAGTTCACACTTTTTTTAAAAAAAAAATATTGATTTCTTTTGGCTGCCTTTGGTCCCAGTGGCAACGCGAGGGATCTTTGCTGTGTCATGTGGAATCTTTCCCTGCAGCACAGACTCCCAGGTGTTACTAGTGGTAAAGGACCCACCTGCCAATGCAGGAGACATAAGAGACCTGGGTTCGGTCCCTGGGTTGGAAAGATGCCCTGGAGGAGAGCATGGCAACCCACTCCAGTATTCTTGCCTGGAGAAGCCCATGGACAAAGGAGCCTGGCGGGCTACAGTCCACGGTGTCGCAAAGAGTCAAGACGCGACTGAAGCGACAGCAGACAGACTCTCCACTGGTGTTGCTCAGGCTCAACAGTTGCAACACGCGGTGGTTGCTCTGGACATGTGGGATCTTAGTTCTCCAGCCAGAGATGGAACCTCTGTGTCCTGCATTGCCCTATGGATTCTCAACCACTGGACCTGCAGAGAGGTCTAGTCTCATATTTAAGTAGGAGGTCTAGCATCAAAATACAGCTCAGCCTTGTAGCATCTGATTTAAAAGAGGCACAGACTATCACTCTAGGTTACTGTTCTTTAATTTTGTCCAAACTCAGGACCTCAGAAAGAAACCCATGGAACAGGGGTCATTACACTGCAGCCTGTGGGCTAAATCCTATCATTGCCAACTTTCATTTTTAAAAAAAGGGGGGGGGGCAGTAATAAAGCTGTATTGGAAGTTGCCCGTTCATTGCATTGCAGAGTTGAATAGCCAAGACAGAGCTGAAAATATTCAGTATCGCCCTTTATCAGAATGCTTTGATCAGTGCTACAATAAAGAAATGATAGCCAAGATGACAAATTGGGGTGGGTGACCTCACGGGTCTCCATGTAGTCTGTGTGGAGTTTCCCAGAATGTTACAGAGAGGATACACTTGAATAACTGAAACCCTCAACTTCCCAAGAAAGTAGACTGAGGCCACAAGAGGTATTGGGCCAGCTCAGGTTGCAAGGTCCCCCAGGAACCAGGGCGTATTTTACACGGAATTCAGATTTTCTACTTCCACACAGGGCTGCTTGCAAGCCACTGCAGTTTATCTTAAACAAAAGAGCTAATCAAGGGGTGGGGCAGTAATTTCCTTCGGTTTTCTGTTTGCTCCTGCAGAATCACCAATAATTTCAATGGACTGGACAAAAACAGTGCAGATTCTAATCAAGAGAGATGCACTCTAGAGTTAGATGCTAATTATCTGGATAATGTAAACAACTTTCTTCTGCTGCTTTGAGAAGAGCTAATGAAATAGACCTCTAAGTGGGACCAACACCATGTTTAAAAGCTTTGAAGAACCGCTCCCCTCTATTCAGCTCTGAATGGGTGAAATTTCAGTCCCCAGTGAGCTCTGTTTTAAATGGAAATCTTTCTCTTTTGTTATCAGCCCCGCTGTTTCAAGTGGCGTAAGCCTTCTGTGTGCAGGATAAGCAAGTCCTCATCAACTCGAACATAAGGAGAAAATCGCCTCTGGGAGTTGTTTGCCTTCCTTTGAAGTCTCTTGGCCACCAGTTATCACATCGCAGATATTTCCCTGGGTCAAAAAATCACTGAATCTCAAAAGCATTTTTAAGTCATTGTTGTCATTCAGTCGCTAAGGTGTGTCTGACTCTTGGCAACCCCATGGACTGCAGCATGTCAGGCTTCTGTGTCCTTCACCGTCTCCCAGAGTTCACTCAAAGTCATGTCCACTGAGTTGGTGATGCCATCCAACCATCTCACCTTCTGTCACCCCCCCTTTTCTTTCTTCCCTCAATCTTTCCCAGCTTCAGAATCTTTTCCAGTGAGTCAGCTGTTCACATCAGGTGGCCAAAGGATTGGAGTTTCAGCTTCAGCATCAATCTTTCCAATGAATATTCAGGATTGATCTCCTTTAGGATGGATTGGTTGGATCTCCTTGCAGTCCAAGGGACTCTCAAGAGTCTTCTCCAACACCACAGTTCAAAAGTATCAATTCTGCAGCACTCAGCCTTCTTTATGGTCCAACTCTCACATCCATATGTGACTACTAGAAAAACCATAGCTTTGAGTAGACGGACCTTTGTTGGCAAAGTCATGTCTCTGCTTTGTAATATGCTGTCTAGATTGGTCATAGCTCTTCCTCAAGACTGACTCAGTATCAGTGGGTCAGCAGCTAAGTTATAGCAATGATGCTGCCTTCTAGTCACAGGGTCAACTCGCACCCAAGGGGAGGGGAATCACACAGGGGTGCCCACCATGGAGCAGAACCCTGAGAGACATCTTAGAATTCTGCCTCCCACACATGGTGGGCCCAGACGAGGGGAACGCAAGGGCAAACAGCAGGGACAGGCATGAGTCCATTTCTGTTCAGAGAACTGTTCAATGCGTATTCTCAGTTAAGAGGAAATTATGAATAAGGAGGACAGAGACTGGATAAAAGCAGTGGATAAACTTGAAGCCAGGCAGGATATTGGATGAGTCCAGTGAGCCTCAGCTCTGTGCTCTTCAAAGTGGGGTCTATAGGCTGACCTACAGCACCACCTGGGAGCTTGTAAGAAACATACATTCTCGGGCCTTCAGCCTCAGCTCTGTGCTCTTCAAAGTGGGGTCTATAGGCTGACCTACAGCACCACCTGGGAACTTGTAAGAAACATACATTCTCGGGCCTTCAGCCTATCCCTGCTGAGCTAGAGTGTCTCCAGAAATATGATCAGACCCCAGAGATGGCTATTCTTTAGCCTTTTCAGCAGCTGAGCCTTCTCAGGCACATCAAAGGGGTATCTCGTGTACCATCATCAAGAAGCTCTCAAGTCAGGGCTTCCTTGGTGGTGCAGTGGTAAAGAATCCACCTCGCAATGCAGGGCACGTGGGTTTGACCCCTGGGTCAGGGACCCAAGGTCCCACATGCCACAGAGAAACTAACGCCATGCACCGTAACTATTGACCGTGAGTGCTGCAAGTACTACTGAAGCTCAAGCCCGAGCACTCTGGACATCACACCTCACTGGAGAATCCATGTGCCTCACTGAAAGATCCCACATGATGCAACAAAGATACCATGTGCCGTAACTCAGACACAACACAGCCCAATTAATTTCTAAAAACTTGAATCATTCTTTTTAAAAGTTGCTCTCCCAGAAGCCGTATTTAAGCTCTGCTGTGTTGGCATTAGCAAAGCCAATGGATAGTGGAAACTTTGGGTCGATCCGATGACTTTAAAAAGGGAAGTTCAGCAATGCCCCTGATGACTTGTGCAGGAGGGTGGCCTGAAGACATATAAGCTCTCTGCTCACCAGGGAAACGTGCTGCTAGGACTCCTGTGACTCACACCAGGCGTGTGACTACATCTCAGGGTGAAGCTCAGGACAGAAACACCGTAGCTGGGGGTTAGGAGTTGAGGTGCGGGCTCTCACAAGCCTGCAGGGGAACTCTAGCTCTCCCACCAGTCGACCTTCCATGTCCCAGATCGTCTCATCTACACGAAGGAGCCAGTGGTACTGCCATCTTTCTCTCGTGACGGCCAAATAATGCAGACACCATTCAGCAATAAGAAGAAGACAACCCAACTGGAACTGAACAAAGGAGTCAAACACGCCACTTCTCCAAAGAAGACATACAAACGCTCAACAAGGACATGAAGAGATGCTCAACATCATTAGCCATCAGGAAGATAGAAACCAAAACCACAACGAGACAGTGCTTCATGTCTAGTGGGATGGCCAAGCTCGAGCAGGATGGCTAAACTAAACTACAGGCAATAACAAGTGTCGGTAAGAATGTGCCAAAGCTGGAATCCGCATACACGGGGGATGCGAAAGCACTATGTACAAACAGTTTGGCAGTTCCACTCAAGGTTAAACAGAATTACCACATGACCCCCATATAAATGCAAGAGAATGGAAAATATATACCAACACAAAATTTATATAGAGACATTCATAAAAGCACTATTCCTAACAGCCAAAACATGGAAACAACCCAAATATCTGTTAGCTGATGAGAGGATAAACAAAAAGAGGTCCCTTCATACAATGGAATATAACTCAGCTATAAAAAAAAAATAATAATAATATAGTACTAATCCTTACTACCCCATAGGTGAACCCTGAAAACAAACTAAGGGAAGTCAGTCACCAAAGACCACAAACGATATGATTCCCTTTCATCGAATGTCCGGAACAGGCTCACCCATACAGACAGAAAGCGTGCTTAGTGGCTCAGTCGTGTCCGACTCTTTGTGACCCTGTGGACTCTAGCCCACCAGGCTCCTCTATCCATGGATATTTCCAGGCAAGAATACTGGAGTGGGTTGCCATTCCCTTCCCCAAGAGACAGAAGGTAGATTAGTAATTACCAGAAGCTCGGAGAAGAGAGGAACGGAAAAGTCAATCAAATCTCATGGGAAATATTCTGGAACTAGATAGCAGAATTTTTGCAAGACCTTGGGAATGTATTAAAAGCCACTGAATTATACACTTAAAAGAAGCAAAGCTTCTGATATGTAAATTGTAGCTCGATTTTGAAAACTAGAAAAATTCACAGAAGACCTTATCAGGGTCCCCAGCACACAGACAATGGATAAAAGCCATCAACACAGTAACGAGACTGGCGGCAGTGTGAAGAAATGATGCGGCCACTATGAAAGTCAGCACGGAAGCGGACCAGTGTGGTAATTTTAAAATTAAAGCTTGTATTGTCACATGATCCAGAAATTTCACTTCCAGGCATATGTCAGGGAAATTAAATGAATAGTGCTCTTTAGGCTTCAGAGACTAAGCAGAGCAGGCTTCCGACCTTGCTTCTAACCTGCCTGGATACTGCCCTGACTGGGAGTGACTGCGAGTGAGGACCTGCTGTGAGTTCAAGACTTGCAGCACCAGAGATAAGAAGAGGGAGAAATCTTGAGATTGTTGAGCCCCTGGAGGAGGGCCTGGCCAACCAAGCCCCAGGCTTAGTCACACCCTCACTTTTACAAGACAAAACAAAGAGAATTAACATGAAATCAGAGCTGCAATTTGCTCAAGGATTGCTGGTGATACCAGTTGACCATCCTGGGATAGAAATGGAACCCGAACTGCAATCTTTGAAGTCTCACCCACAGAGTGGACCCTTTTCCCAGCTGCCTGGAACTCCAGCTATGCTTCTCTGATACGACACGGGACTTCTCAGAGATGATTAAGTCTGGATGTTGGTCTAAACCCAATTTGGTGATGTATTCTCTGCTCTTTCTTTTCTCTTTTCTTTTCAGTTCAGTTCAGTCGCTCAGTGATGTCCGACTCTTTATGACCCCATGGACTGCAGCACGCCAAGTTTCCCTGTCCATCACCAACTCCCAGAGCTTACTCAAACTTGTGCCCATCGAGTCAGTGATGCCATCCAACCATCTCATCCTCTGTCGTCCCCTTCTCCTCCTGCCCTCAACCTTTCCCAGCATCAGGATCTTTTCCAATGAGTCAGCTCTTTGCATCAGGTGGCCAAAGGATTGGAGTTCCAGCTTCAAGATCAGTCCTTCCAATGAATATTCAGGATTGATTTCCTTTAGGATGGACTGGTTGGATCTCCTTGCAGTCCAAGGGACCCTCAAGAGTCTTCTCCAACACCACAGTTCAAAAGCACCAATTCTTCTGTGCTCAGCTTTCTTTATGGTCCAACTCCCACATCCATACACGACTATTGGAAAAACCATAGCCTTGACTAATTTTTGTTGGCAAAGTCTTTTCTTTTAATGTTAGTATATTGAGAGTAAGCTAGATAATTCTCTGATAAATATCTGTATTATTTATTTGTATATAACAAGTGGCTTTTTTTGTTAACAAATCCTTGAATCTGAGACGAAAGTGAAAAGCTTTGGCAAAACAGCATATACCCAAAGGAACTGAACTCAGTGTCCTAACTATGTATCTGTAAAATCACATTCACAGCAGCCTTACTCTCAACAGCTAAAAGGTGGAAGCAACTCAGGTCTCATTTGATAGCTGAACAGATGAACAAAATGAGATACACAGGTACAATGGAGTGACCTGAATGAAACTTAAGGACATTATATCAAGTGAAATAAGCAGTCACAAGAAAACAAATAGTATATTATTCCGTAGTCAAACACATAAAGACCAAAGGTAAAATAGCAGGTGCCAGGGGCTGGGGGAAGGGGACTGGGGAGTTCTCATTTAAAAGGGACAGAGTTTCTGCTTCAGTTCAGTTCAGCTCCATCGCTCAGTCATGTCCAACTTTTTGTGACCCTATGGAATTCAGCATACCAGACTTGCCTGTCCATCACCATCTCCCAGAGCTTGCTCAAACTCATGTCCATTGAGTCGGTGATGCCATCCAACCATCTCATCCTCTGCCTTCCCCTTCTCCTCCTGCCTTCAATCTTTCCCAGCATCGTGGTCTTTTCCAATGAGTCAGCTCTTTGCATCAGGTGGCCAAAGGATTGGAGCTTCAGCCTTCCAATGAATATTCAGGACTGATTTCCTTTAGGCTAGACCTGTTCGATTTCCTTGCTATCCAAGGGACTCCCAAGAGTCACCACCAACACCACAGTTCAAAAGCTTCAGTTCTTCAGCGCTCAGCTTTCTTTATGGTCCAGCTCTCACATCCACACATGACTACTAGAAAAACCATAGCTTTGACTAGATGGACCTTTGTCGGCAAAGTCACGTCTCTGCTTTTTAATAAGCTATCTAGGCTGGTCATAGCTTTTCTTTCAAGGAGCAAAGCTGGCTGCAGTCACCATCTGCAGTGATTCTGGAGTCCCAAAAAAGTAGAGTTTCTGCCTGAAAGCATGAAAAAATTCTGGACGTGGAAAGAGAGGACATTTTCACACCAATGTGACTGCGCTTAATGCCACTGAACTATGCACTTAAAAATGGCTAAAAATAAAAATTAAATTTTTTAAACTTAAAAAAAGGCTAAAAATGTAATTTTTTTTTTTTTAGTTGAGTGAAAGATTCCTTAAATTCTATGTGTTACGAATACTGAGGAGCATGTTTCTTTTCAAATTAGTGTTTTGTTTTTTTTTCTTTCCGATAAGAACCCAGGAGTAGAACTGTTAGGTCATATGGTAATTCTATTTTCAACTTTTTGAGAAACTTGCATACTGCCAAACTATAAAACTATGTGTATTTTATCACAGTTTTTAAAAAGTAAAGATGTAGGAAATAAACTTACGATTATATTAGAAGAGGGGAGGGATAAATTGGGAGACTGGGATTGACATGTACGTGCTACTGTATATATAATGTGCGTGCTGAGTCACTTCAGTTGTGTCCGACTCTCTGCAACCCCATGGACTGTAGCAAGGCAGGTGCCTCTGTCCGTGGAATTCTCCAGGCAAGAATACTGGAGTGGGTTGCTATGCCCTCCTCCAGGGGAATCTTCCTGACCCAGGGATCAAACCCACATCTCTTACGTCTCTTGCATAGGCAGGTGGGTTCTTTACCACTAGCCCCACCTGGGAAGCCCATACATAGAATACATAACTAATAAGGACCTTCTGTCCAGCACAGGGCACTCTACTTAATTCTCTGCAATGGCCTATACGGGGAAAAAATATTTTAAAAAGCGGATGTATGTTTATGCACTACCGATTCACTTTGCTGTACACCCGAAACTGACGCGACACTGTAAATCAACTATATCCTAATAAAAATTTTAAATGAAAAATATATCAGTTCAGTTCAGTCGCTCAGTCGTGTCCGACTCTTTGCGACCCCATGAATTGCAGCACGCCAGGCCTCCCTGTTCATCACCATCTCCCGGAGTTCACTCAGACTCACTCACGTCCATCGAGTCCGTGATGCCATCCAGCCATCTCATCCTCGGTCGTCCCCTTCTTCTCCTGCCCCCAATCCCTCCCAGCATCAGAGTCTTTTCTAATGAGTCAACTGTTTGCATGAGGTGGCCAAAGTACTGGAGTTTCAGCTTTAGCATCATCCCTTCCAAAGAAATCCCAGGGCTTATCTCCTTCAGAATGGACAGGTTGGATCTCCTTGCAGTCCAAGGGACTCTCAAGAGTCTTCTCCAACACCACAGTTCAAAGAAAAATATATATATATATAAAAATAAAAGTACAAAGTAGAGGTAAAGAGATGAAATACATGATGGAGGCTATGTCTTTCAATAAATTCCTCAATAATTACTCAATAGTCAAGCTCTAGTAAAATAATCATTATGCTTGTCTTTTCTTTAAATAATGAGAGGTTATATACTTCCCTCACTGCTGTGAGGTCAAGGACCGAAATGCATTCCCAGGAAAACCACAGAGGGCCTCCAGTTTTGGGGTGAGGTGGGGGTGGGACAGGGGGGCAGGGGGTGCAGTGGGGGAGCAGGACAGGGGTGAGGTGGGGGGTGGGGGCAGGGGGTGAGGTGGGGGGAGGGACAGGGGTGAGGTGAGAGGGACCACTCAGGGAGCCTCCACAGGACTGCTGATGGTCTCTGCTTTCTGGAGAGCAGATGAGATGACACCGGAGCTCTGAAATACTTGCACTCCAGCTTTTCTGTGGCCACCATCTTAGCTGTGCATTCCCGGAAGAGGCGTCTCAGGTATCTCTGGAGCCAAACGAATCAGGCTAAACACAGAGGGGATCACCACAGAGCGGCTCCCTTTCAGAGGCCAAGTGGCCAGCCTTATCCCACAGGCCACACTTTGAAAGGCTAGAAAGAGCGATCCAACTGGGGGCTAATGAAGTCTTTGGAAAGCTAACTACACAGTATCAGGATGCTAGGTCTTTGTGTGGTCACTACTTGCCTGGAATGAATAGTGAATTTTCCTCTTAGAAATGTTTATCTGGTTGGCCCTGTTAATGGTTTTCAGTCTCTATCAAAGAGTTTCAGAGAATGCTTTACATGTAGAACAAAATAGTGATTGTAATCTCTTAAAAGTATTCAGGAAACTCCTAAAATTCCCGAAAGACACTTTAATTACGTAAGAGTTCTGCTTGGTATGCTTAGCTTTATTTCATGAGACACATAATACCTCTTTGGTTTGATTTAACACTTCATCTTATACCCCCAAGAGAAATTTGTAGAGGAAAGAAACGTCTTACGATACACACCTGCTGTTTATTATACAATTTCTCATACAAGTTGAAGTGCTTGCTCTCTGAGCTTCACAAAACGAGTGAAAAGACCAATAAATACTCAATGATCTCTAAGGAGACAATACGCATGCAAGGAAAAATGAGGTTTGAAGTTGTTTTCCCTACTTTGAAACCGAAAGATAACATTTCAACCGTTTATCTGACTGAGTAAACAAAATCTCTGCACCATATAAACTCAGTCCACTTTTTTAAATGACTTGATTTCCGGTTAAATCTTGCAAATGTAACCCATGCATTAATCTCTAATCTGTCCCAGAGCTTAGTAAAATGAGAGGAAAGCAACAAAAAGATAGAAGAATTTAAAAAATAGAGGAGGCATCTCCCTGGAGGTCCAGTGGTTTAGAATCTGCCTTGCAACTCAGGGGAACATGGGTCAGATCCCTGGCTGGTTGATTAAGATCCCACAAGCCTCAGAGCAACTAAACGACCACACCACAATTACTGAACCCGCGATCTGGAGCCCATATGCTACAATGAGAGTCTGTGTCTCACCAGGGGAGATCCTATGTGAAGCAACACAGATCCCAAGTGCCAAAACTAAGACCCGATGTGGCCAAATAAGTAAATAAACAGTGAGGAGATGACAGCAGACAAGAGTGTCCAACGAAAGGTGTTGAACCTAGAAAGCAGATGTGAACAATTAGCAAGGCAGAGTATGTTCACTGAATGCCCAGGACCCAGCTGAGCAGAGGACAGAAGAAGTCAACCCCAGAAAACCTCAGGTACAGGTGCCAGAGATCAGGTAGCAGCTATGGGGCTGAACACCCTGGATGAGTCAGAGGTCAGTCTAGAAAGGCTGGCCCACATGTCGTCTCAAAGTCAGTATGTTGAAAACAACAACCTCGGACTTCCCTGGGGGTCCAGTGGTTAAGAATTCGCTTACCAATGTAGGGGTTCCATCCCTGGTCCAGCAAGATCCCACGTGCTATGGAGCAGCCAAGCCCGTGTGCCCCAACTACTGAGCACACGCAGTGCAACAAGAAAAGCCACTGCAATGAGGAACCTTCACACCCAACTACAGAGCAGCCCCTGCTCAACACAGCTGGAGAAAGCTCGCAAAGCAATGAAGACCCAGTGCAGCCATTAAAAAATAATTTAAAAAAAAACCCCACTGTCTCAAAACCAGCTCCCTCCCAGTGTGGTGCACCTCTATCCTTGTGATCACCAGGCTGCAAAAGCTACAATTATGCGTGGTACACTCACTCCTCCTTGGAAGGACTGATGCTTGAAGCTGAAGCTCTGATACTTTGGCCACCTGATACGAAGAGCTGACTCATAGGAAAAGACCCTGATGCTGGGAAAGATTGAGGGCACAAGGAGGACGATGGATGAGATGGCTGGATGGCATCACCGCTTCAACTGAAATGAACCTGGGCAGACTCCAAGAGATGGTGAGGGACAGGTAAACCTGGTGTGCCGCAGTCCATGCAGTCGGGAAGAGTCGGACACAATTGAACAACAGCAAGCACTCCTCTTCCTCTGCCATACTGACAAACAGTCAGAGTCCTGTGGACCTTTTTCCATGAAGGGTTTCCAGGATTATGGAAGTCTCCAAGATGGCCCCCAATGGTCTTGCCTCCTGGTATTCAATTCATATTGGTTTCCCTGGTGGCTAAGACGGTAAAGCGTCTGCCTGCAATGCGGGAGACCCTGGTTCGATCCCTGAGTCAGGAAGATCCCCTGGAGAAGGAAATGGCAACCCACTCCAGTACTCTTGCCTGGAAAATCCCTTGGACAGAGGATCCAAGTTCAAAACCATCAATTCTTCTTTGCTCAGCTTTCTTTATAGTCCAACTCTTACATCCGTACATGACCACTGGAAAAACCATAGCCTTGACTAGACGGACCTTTGTTGATTTTCAGTTCCATCCCTTTTCAATCCCTTGCAAAAAGCTGGACATGACTGAGTGACTTCATTTTCTTTTCTTTATTCATACCACAGTATAACCATATCCCACATTAAATAAGGGCTTACTTAGACCTCCCATAGAGGAGGAAATGGCATCCTTTTCCAGGATTCTTCCCTGGAGAATTCCATGGACAAACGAGCTTGGCTGGCTATAGTCCATGGACTCATAAAGAGTCCGACATGACTGAGTGACTAACACTAGACCTCCCAGGAGGCCCACTGGTTAGAAATTCTCCTGCCAAAGCAGGGGGCATGGGTTTGATCTCTGTCCCCAAAGGTTACCACATGCCAGTAAACCGCTGCCCATGGGCCACAATTACTGAAGTCTGAGCACTGTAAAGCCTGTGCTCCACAACTAGAGAAAGACTGTGTGCAGTATCAAACACCCAGCGCAGCCAAAAATAAACAACTTTTTTTCTTTTTTAAAAAAAAAAATCAGTTCGGTTCAGTTGCTCAGTCGTGTCCGACTCTTTGTGACCCCATGGACTGCAGCACGCCAGGCCTCCCTGTCCATCGCCAACTCCCAGACTTCACTCAAACTCATGTCCATTGAGTCGATGATGCCATCCAACCATCTCATCCTCCGTCGTCCCCGTCTCCTCCTGCCTTCAATCTTTCCCAGCATCGGGGTCTTTTCCAATGAGTCAGCTCTTTGCATCAAGTATTGGAGTTTCAGCTTCAACATTAGTCCTTCCAATGAATATTCAGGATTGATTTCCTTTAGGATGGACTGGTTGGATCTCCTTGCAGTCCAAGGGACTCTCAAGAGTCTTCTCCAACACCACAGTTTAAAAGCATCAATTCTTTGGTGCTCAGCTTTCTTTATAGTCCAACTCTCGCATCCGTACATGACCACTGGAAAAACCATAGCCTTGACTAAATGGACCTTTGTTGATTTTCAGTTCCATGCTACAGAAGTGCTCCATGACCAGGTCGGCTTTCACTTTGACCTCTTAGATCGCTTTTTTTCTGGGTGTAGCCTATCACCATGTCATGAGCACTCTCAAGCATCCCTAAGACAGCCTACAGAGAAAGGAGCCAACTCATCAGCTCCAAGTTGTGAGTCGGCCATCCTGGAAACAGGTTTCTCAGCCCTGGTCCAGCCTTCAGGAGACAGCAGCCCTGAGAGACACCTGCTCTGCTCTCTCTCTACTTCGGCTGTGACTCTCATTATCCTACTAGACCAGCGTCAGTGACTAGCTAGGTCAGGTCCTGTTCTCTTTTCCCTTTTAACTTTTTATTTTGACTCGATTATATAATCACAGGAAGTTGCAAAATAGTTCATAGAGTCTTGTGTACATTTCAGCTACTTGATGGAGACATCTTATATATAACTGTAGTGAAATATTAAAAGGCTTCCCTGGTGGCTTAGACAGTAAAGAATCTGCCCCCAATGCAGAAGACCTGGGTTCAATCCCTGGGTCGGGAAGACCCCCTGGAGGATGGAATCGCAACCCACTCCAGTATTCTTGCCTGGAGAATTCCACCGACAGAGGAGCCTGGCAAGTTACAGACCATGGGGGTCACAAAGAGTCAGACCCAACTGAGCAACTAACACCATATCAAAAACAGAACACAGATAAAGCAAAAAGGAAATTATCTCTTTTCACCTGAACTTTACTTAGTAGCTATGCAACCCTTGGCAAGTTACTTATTATCATAAGCTCAGTTTTCTCACCAACAAAATGGGGATGATAGCTCCTGCTCCAAAGGTTTATATAATGATACTGAGTTTGGCATAAATGGGAGCTGTTGTGGTTATTCTGGGAGTTTCACAAGGAAAAACAAACAGTGAGTTCTGAACTCATATACACTGATTACCACTCTCTATCTCTCCTTCTCTCTCCCTGGGATCAGTAGCAATAACACTGGATTTTTAATTAAGAGTGCCTCAAGACTTGACACCATCAAGACTTCAAGGATAAAGAAAACATACTTCAGACACTCAGGAGGCAAAGGCAAACCACTGAAAAATAGGGGAAAAAATTATACTTCTCTGCAGCAACACTGAAAGCAGTCAGTAAGGGAGCAATGACTAGCATCTTGAAGAAAGAACTTGAGACCCACACGGAACCCAGTCAAGATGTTGCTCAAGAAAAGAGGCAACATACAGATATTCTCTAGCATGAAAGAGCTCAGAGAACACAGACCCCATGAGCCCTCTTGATAAAGCTAGTCGAAGATGAAATCCAGACAAATGAGAAGTGAAGCATCAGTCGCTTCATTTCAGTTCAGTTCAGTCGCTCAGTCGTGTCCGACTCTTTGCGACCCCATGAATCGCAGCACGCCAGGCCTCCCTGTCCATCACCAACTCCCGGAGTTCACTCAGACTCACGTCCATTGAGTCGGTGATGCCATCCAGCCATCTCATCCTCTGTCGTCGCCTTCTCCTCCTGCCCCCAATCCCTCCCAGCATCAGAGTCTTTTCCAATGAGTCAGCTCTTCGCATGAGGTGGCCAAAGTACTGGCATTTCAGCTTTAGCATCAGTCCAGTTGTGTTCAATTCTTTGTGACCCCATGGACTGCAAGCCCACCAGGCTCCTCTGTTCATGGGGACTCTCCAGGCAAGAATACTGGAGTGGGTTGCCATTCCTTTCTCCAGGGGATTTTCCTGACCCAGAGGTCAAACCGGGGTCTCCTGCATTACAAGAAAATTCTTTACCATCTGAGCCCTCAGGGAAGACAAAACTGAAGCCTCATAAATGGAAACTTTTTGACCATACAAAGGGCAATGGGCAGAGAATCCATTTAAACAGAACTAAGCAAAGTGAAAGTCAGTCAGTCATGTCTGACTCTTTGTGACCCCATGAACTATAGAGTCCATGTAATTCTCCAGGCCAGAATACTGGAGTGGGTAGCCTTTCCCTTCTCCAGGAGATCTTCCCAACCCAGGGATCGAACCAGGGTCTCCTGCCTTGCAGGCGGATTCTTTACCAGCTGAGCCACCAGGGAAGCCCAAGAATACAGGAGTGGGTAGCCTATCCCTTCTCCAGGGGATCTTCCTGACCCAGGAATTGAACCAGGATGTCTTGCATTGCAGGCAGATTCTTTAGCAACTGAGCTATGAGGGAAGCCCTTAAACAGAACTAATATTAACCAATTGTGAGCGGTATCGTTACAAAGTGCAATGTGACCATTATACAAATTATCACAGCAAGAAAATAATATACAATAATGAAGAAAGTTAGAAGTGCAAATGGAAAGAAACATGAAATTGCTAACGCCCTGAAACTTCGTAGCAGGAAGTCAATCAGTATCATCTAAAATTGAAAGCTGTAATTCAAAGATACATACTGTCCTCAACTTCTTAATGTTATTCATAATCTACTTTCTTGACCTCGGGTCAGACCTTGAAGAGCTAGTATCTCTTGAGGAAAAAAAAAAAAAAAAGTCATCTGTTTGAAGTTTAGCCTTTCTCTCAGTTCCAAATCAGTTTCATTTCTCCCTGTGAAATGCTATGAAGTTAATGATAATACTTAATTATGAATTAATTATAATATGCAAAATTGGAAAAATACCACACACCAACATGCAGATGTATGTTGGTGTCATCGTATGTCTGCCTCCCATCCTTCCTTCTGGAGCGGGACTCTCCAAGATGGTCAGTGTGATGGCTGCTTCTAGCTGATACCTACTTGCAGCTGATGGGGAAGGTGGATGATGCCTAGTTCTAGTTGGTGGGGATTCTGGGTAGGACTTTATTTCATCCTTTGTCAGTTTCTGTATTGCTTTGTCTTTATAACAATTCCTATATTCTCTCTTTTTTTAAAAAAAAAAAAGCAATTACATTTATTTATTTTATTTTTGTGGCTGTACGGGCATCCTCTAGCTGTGGTGAGTGGGGGTCTACTCCGTTTCCGTATGAGGAACCTGTGTCTTGCGTTGGCAGGCTGATTCTTTAAACTCAGCCGCCAGGGCAGCCCCTGTGTATTCTCTTACTGCAAGGAACAAAGTCATCATGACTTGGTCTCTCATTCAGCCTTTTCTATTTTTATTCCAAGTACTGCTCAAGGGGTGTAAACTAGAAAAAAAAAATTTTAAGTGGGTTTTGATCTATATACATGCTGTCATCTATGAAAACCCAAAAGTCCAGCCCCTTGCTTCCTATATGCAACAAACGTGGTCACGGAAAGCCGCAGCATTATACTGGAGCCCGGAAAGAAAGTCCTCACTGCTTGGTTGGAGTCTGGGTTTTGTTCTCAGTATTTAAAAACCTATTGCAGGATCTTTATTATCACACTCGCTTCCATAAGACGTGTGAGTGAAGTGAAAGTCGCTAAGTCGTATCCAGCTCTTTGCAACCCCATGGACTGTAGCCCATCAGGCTCTTCTGTCCATGGGATTCTCCAGGCAAGAACACTGGAGTGGGGACCCATTTCCTTCCCCAGGGGATCTTCCCAACCGAGGGATCAAACCAGTTCTCCCACATTGCAGGCAGATTCTTTACCATCTAAGCCTCCAGAGAAGCCCTACAAGATGTATGAACTGTTCCCCAAAATAGTTAAATTCTGAAATCCTAGATGAATCCATTGTCCTGAGTGGGTTGGTGTTTTTTGTTTTTTTGTTTTTTTGGCTTCTATACAAAGATTCTATTGTCTCTGAAACTCAGAGCAAATAGTTAAATCTTTTTCTTGTAAATTCTTGGTTAATTTTCACTGAACAACAACCAACAAGATCCACTTTTGGAAATTTCTGCAAGGTGCTAGTGCTTCGGTTAATAAAATTCAATTCCGATTTATATCTATTATCAACAAAACTGAGATTTTTCCTTCAACGTGGCAGAAACGAATGCTTGCCACAGGCTGCTGAGTCATAGGCTCTGATTCTATCAGGTAAGCTATTCTGGAACAAGCTAGAAATGCTGACTTCCACGGAAACCAGCGAGGAAAGATGTGTGTGCCTGACAGATTCAAACCAACGTGCATCGCTTGGGTGACAAGCCAGCATGAGCCTGAAAGGACACTGACCTACATAAAACCCCCAGAGTTACTAACGGAAGTCTATGAACTTCAGGAGACTCAGAATCTTCTTGGAAGCCTGCAGAGAAGAGAAAGAAACTCACAGGGCTTGAGAAGCTCATTTCCTCCCTGCTTTTAGTGAGTTCATTTCAGTCGCTCAGTCATGTCCGACTCTCTGCAACCCCAGAGACTGCAGCACGTCAGGCCTCCCTGTCTGTCACCAACTCCCAGAGTTTGCTCAAACCCATGTCCATCGAGTCAGTGATGCCATCCAACCACCTCATCCTCTGTCATCCCCTTCTCCTCCCGCCTTCCATCTTTCCCAGCATCAGGGTCTTTTCCAACGAGTCAGTTCTTCGCATCACGTGGCCAAACTTTGGAGTGACTTAGCAGGAGCATTTGCAGAAGGGCTGCGGAAGCTGTTATGCTTTCCAACTGCTCGTGGTCTCAGCCGTTTGCTCCCAATAATGAGAGTCCCCTCCTCCCACTACGCTTACAGAAGTGTAGGGTGAGGATTGTAGGGTCCCACCCAAGCTGCGACTGGGCTGCGCTGCACAAGTAACCTCCTTTCTGTAAACTGTGAAGAGCTTCAGGAATGGACATCATGGCGCTCTGTCTGCGCTTCCTCTTATAGCCTGGGGCACACTCATGGTGACATGCGGTACTCTGTGTGTTCCCAAGAATCTTCCATATGACACGTGTTATGAATATACATTACATGCATTGACCACCCCAGTGGCTCAGACAGTAATGAACCTACCTACAATTCAGGAGACCCAGGTTCGATCCCTGGGTCAGGAAGATCCCCTGGAGAAGGAAATGGCAACCCACTCCAGTATTCTTGCCTGAAGAATCCCATGGACAGAGGAGCCTGGAGGGCTACAGTCCATGGGATCGCAAAGAGTCGGACATGATTGAGCGACTAACACATATCACAAGTTGCACTAATGGTGTGCGCGTGTGTGTTTGTGTCCCCAGGAATCCTTTACATGATACATAGTATATTTGTTGTTCAGTTGCTCAGTCCCAGGTGGCTGAACAACAATATACCATGTATCATTACTGCAATTCATATTATGAAGATCCGTTATACACATGTACTGCATAACAAGTTGCACTAATGGGGTGTGTGTGTGTGTGTGTGTGTGTTCCCAGGAATCCTTTATATGATACATATTATGTTGTTGTTCGGTCTCAGTCATGTCTGTGTCCAACTGAGCGATTGAAAAACAGCATAATAGCTATCGTTGCATGCACGCATGCTAAGTTGCTTCAGTCGTGTCCGACTCTGTGCGACCCTATGGACAGCAGCCCACCAGGCTCCTCCGGCCAGAGGATTCTCTAGGCAAGAAGGCTGGAGTGGGTTGCCATTTCCTTCTCCAAATATGTATCATCAGTGCAATTCATATTATGAATATACACTATATATATAAGAACTACGTCACAAGTTGCATTAATAGCATGTGTGTGTGAGTGGTATATATTTGTGTGTTGTATCTGAGGTCCCCTTTTTTGTAACACGTCCTAAAATATGATTTTTGAGCAAAATTTCAAATTATTTGCAAATACTTCAGGTATTTGCGTGTTGTATCTAAGGTCCCCTCCCCTTTTTTGTAACACGTCCTAAAATATGATTTTTGAGCAAAAATTCAAATTGTTTGCAAAGACTTCAGGAATCCCACAAAAAGTGCTGACTATGAATGGTAAAAAAGAACCTCAGTATAGGGCAATTCACACACCTCACCACCTAAACCCTCCACAACCCCGTTAAGTCATACTTCAGTGTATTTGGCCTGGAAGAGGACGTGGCAACCCACTCCAGTATTCTTGCCTGGATAATTCCACGGGCTGGCCGGCTACAGTCCATGGGGTCGCGAAGAGTCGGACACGGCTGAGCACACAAGCACTCAGTGTGTTTAGGGGGAGGTGGAAGACCCTGTGTAATCTAGAAATCACAAGGCATCTCTCCTGTGCCAGTTTATGAACACAATAGCTTTCTCTGCATGGAAATGTGTGTGCCAAATCTGCCCTTGGGCACATAGGAGAAGCAAGCAGAGCTTATCTTTCTGCCCCCTCTTCTGGCCCTTCCCTTCTTTCCTGGGACCCACCCTGCCAGGGCCCTCAGGACTCCCCATCCCTCAGGCTTCCTTCTTTCCCGACTGCAACCTCATCTCTCCACAGGAAAGGATTTGAAAAATGCATTCGCGGGGAGCTCTAAACAGCCGGTTAAGTATTTGCCGGAATGTGTCGCGTATGCACCTTACGTATTAAAGCAACAGGATCTGTTAAGTGCTCAGAAGAGGTTTTCGCACATAGGAAGATGCTCGGAGAATGCTCGTGAAATTAGAACAGAATTTCCTCTCCACCCGCGAGTCCTCATGTTTCACCAAAGATAAACGGCTCGGACCCAGGCAAGGAAAACTTAATGGACAGACACCCTCTTCCTGCAGGCATGTCTGCATCAGCAAGGCCTTCTGTGGGTCCCCAAAATGCTGCAGAGGCAGCCGCCTTCCTCCTGGGGCTGCTGGCCTGACGGGCTCATTAGCCCAAGTTTCAATCGGTTCATCCTTCGATCCACAGCCAAGATTCCCAAAATGCATGCGTGCGGCAGGGTGTTAACACACAGGATAAAGGGATCCTGGGTCAAATAATTTGAGCAGACACTAATGAAATGAAGTGGCGTGTCTAAGGCGGACTTTTCCAAGGGTTAACCAGGCCCAGGTGTGTCTCAGGAGCTTTAACAGTGGCATGTATTCCTTCAGACTTCTCAAAAGTAATGTCTCTTAGCTCTAAGCCCTGAAACACAGATCTTAAGCATGGTTCTAACATACAGATTTCCACTGAACAAAATAATCATCCTACACCTATTCTACAAAATACCATGCTTGCTCAGTCACTCCATCCTGTCTAATTCTTTATAACCCCATGGACCATATCCCCTCCAGGCTCCTCTGTCCATGGGATTCTCCAGGCAAGAACACTGGAGTGGGTTGCCATTTCCTTCTCCAGGGGATCTTCCCGACCCCAGGATTGAACCCACGTCTCCTGCGTCTCCTGGAATACAGGTGGGGTCTTTACCACAGGGCCACTGGAAACATTTCTCTCTATCAGAGTTCTCAGGCTGAGAAGTCCAAGATCAAGGTATTTGCAGAGCCGGTTTCTGATGAGGGCCTTCCTGGTTCTCTCTGTGTCCAGGTCAGGTGGAAAGAAGAAAGTAGCTCTCTGAGGCCTCTGTTAGGAGGGCCCTAATCTGATTGAAGAGCGTTCCACCCTCATAAACTAATCACCTTCCCAAAGACCACACTTCCTCCCACCCTCACACTGTGGATTAGCGTGGACACAGGAATTTTGAGAGGCACCCCACCAGTCTGGCTACAGCTTTTGGAGACTTTAGATCTGCAGTGTAGGGTGAAGCCCTTCCACCACAATCCTCCTTTCTCTCTTTACACGAGGGACAGGTCTGCATCACTCTCTACAGGCTCTCCCTGCCTTCTGCTCCATCCTCTGTCTCTCTCCTTCACCCTGTATTTCTCCCTCACAGGCATCATGGATACCAAAAGATATGTCCACCTAGAACCTGTGAGTATGACTTTATTTGGGAAAAAAAATAGTCTTTACAGATGTTATTAAGTATCTCGATATCATCCTGGATTTCGGGGTCACCCCTGAATTCAATGACGGTGTATTAAAGAGCAGAGACATCAGTTTGCCAAAGAAGATCCATAGAGTCAAAGGTATTGCATCTTTTCAGTAGTCAGGTATGCATGTGAGAGTTGGACCATAAAGAAAGCTGAGCACTGAAGGACTGATGCTTTTGAACTGTGATGTCAGAGAAGAAAGACTCTTGAAAGTCCCTTGGACTGCAAGGAGATCCAACCAGTCCATCCTAAAGGAAATCAATGTTGAGTATTCATTGGAAGGACTGATCCTGAAGCTGAAGCTCCTATACTTTGGCCACCTCATGCAAAGAGCTGACTTATTGGAAAAGACCCTGATGCTGGGAAAGATTGAAGGTGAGAGGAGAAGGGAACAACAGAGGATGAGATGGTTGGATGGCATCACTGACTTGATGGACATGAGTTGGAGTAAATTCGGGGAGATGGTGATGGACAGGGAGGCCTGGCCTGCTGCAGTCCACGGGGTCACAAAGAGTCATCCACAACTTGGCAACTCAACACCAACAACAACAGAAGCCTCAGGAGGGTTCATCACAATACAGCCTTCAGAGGGAGTTACTCAGTCAGTAGGTCCGGGATGGGGCCTGAGAAGCTGCCTTCTAACAAGCCCCCAGGAGCTGTTTATGCTGCTGGGCACAGGACACACTGTTGAGAACTACTGAGCTAGAGGAAGACCCTGACGACATGATCCCCTGAAGGATTCTCAGGACGCCTTCCCGCCTTCCAGAATATAAGAGTGCCACAGACGGCTGAGAAGGCCCCACCATCATTTCTTCTCTGATTGTACACACGAGCAAACTGGGGCACGGAGACATGAGGTCACACCTCCTGCTACAGACTGGATGTCTGCATCCCCTCAAAATTCATGCTGGTGGTGGTGATTTAGTCTCTCAGTCGTGTCCAACTCTTTATGACCCCGTGGACGGTAGCCAGTTTCCTCTGTCTGTGGGATTTCCCAGGCAAGAATACTGGAGTGAGTAGCCATTATATTCCAATTCAGAATTTAACGTTACAAAAAATAATCATAATAGAGAAAAGAACACTCACCACCAGGAGCAGGGGCACGTATGCAGGAAAGTCAGTCACATGAGTAGGCATAAGTGAAGCAGGCCCTGGTCCAGCAGGGGGCGTACAGAGAACAAGAGAGCAGCCATCTTGCGGGGCCTGGGCCTGCACTACCTCCAGCGTCAGGCCGCTGGAGGTAGAACGCTTGTCAGCGAGCCCCGACGCCCATGCCAAGCACACGTCAGGCTGTCAGTCGGTGGTTTCTGAAAGCTGGAGTCAAGTCAGCAGTTAAGAAAAGAACCACCACCCCCAAGTTTTGCTTAAATAGTCACTGAGCAAATCAAGTGTTCTTTTAATGTTCTTAACATGCTGTGACGAAATTTAGAAGTCGCCTAGATGGCAGTCAGTGGAGTTCTGAACAAAGCAGTACACCCTTGAATTGGAAAGGGACAGTGCCATTAGTCACCATAGTTGTGGGGAATATATACTGACATGGGAAATGCTGGGGACACAGCGACTGCTGCTGTTTGCGACCCCGTGGACTGTAGCCCGCCAGGCTTCTCTGTGCATGGGATTCTCCAGGCAAGAATACTGGAGTGGGTCACCACGCCCTTCATCAGGGGAACGTACTGACTCACGGATAGAACCCACGTCTCCTATGCCTCCTGCATTGGCAGGTGGGTTCTTTACCACTAGCGCCAGCTGGGAAACCCTATATTATACATATATGTTTGTCCAAAATAAAAAGCGAAAATTAAAAAGAGAAAACTGTGGTGTTGGAGAAGACTCTTGAGAGTCCCTTGGACTACAAGGGGATCCAACCAGTCAATCCTGAAGGAAATCAGTCCGAAATATTCATTGGAAGGACTGATGCTGAAGCTGAAACTCCAGTACTTTGGCCACCTGATGCAAAGAGCTGACTCATTGGAAAAGACCCTGATGCTGGGAAAGATTGAAGGCAGGAGGAGAAGGGGATGACAGAGGATGAGATGGTTGAATGGCATCACTGACTCGATGGACATGAGTTTGAGCAAGCTCTGGGATGGTGATGGACAGCGAGGCCTGGCATGCTGCAGTCCATGGGGTAACAAAGAGTCAGACAAGACTTAGTGACTGAACCGAACTGATTTTCTATAGAAACCATCTTGATATTAAATTATCAAATTATAGCTTTGCTCGGAGGAAGTGGCTGCAAAATACGGCCAGTTATCAAGACAATTTTCACATCTAAACTACCTCCTTCTTTCTGCGGCATCAATGGGAAAACTCAAGCAAGACAACACTTCTTTACTGGAAGCAAGGTGACCTCTTTCCAGCAGTCCATATCCTCTTTTGGCATGGGGTGAGAAACACTGGTACCGGTTTTGTGGATCTCCAAGAACATTAATTTCTAAATCAAAAGCCTCAAAGGACACAAGTCTCCACTCCCAGATGAACTCAGGAGTGAAAACGAGTCTAAGGCATGACAAGCATTTTTAAAGAATAGTGGGGTAGGTGAGTAAGCCCAGGCGTCACTGAAGACAATGGAAACGGGAGGCTTGGTGAGGATGCTGGGGCTGGTACTAAGTATTTTCGGTGTTGTTGTTTGGTCACTAAGCCATGTCCAACTCTGCAACCCCAGGGACTACAGCACACCAGGCTTCCCTGTTCCCATACTCTTTATCTGGTCCCATCACTTCATGGGAAATAGAAGGGGAAACAGTGGAAATAGTGTCAGACTTTATTTTTGGGGGGCTCCGAAATCACTGCATATGGTGACTGCAGCCATGAAATTAAAAGACACTTACTCCTTGGAAGAAAAGTTATGAGCAACCTAGGCAGCATATTCAAAAGCAGAGACGTTACTTTGCCAACAAAGGTCCGTCTAGTCAAGGCTATGGTTTTTCCAGCAGTCATGTAAGGATGTGAGAGTTGGACTGTGAAGAAGGCTGAGCGCTGAAGAATTGATGCTTTTGAACTGTGATGTTGGAGAAGACTCTTGAGAGTCCCTTGGACTGCAAGGAGATCCAACCAGTCCATTCTGAAGGAGATAGGCCCTGGGTGTTCTTTGGAAGGAATGATGCGAAAACTGAAACCCCAGTACTTTGGCCACCTCATGCGAAGAGTTGACTCATTGGAAAAGACTCTGATACTGGGAGGGATTGGGGGCAGGAGGAGAAGGGATGACCGAGGATGAGATGGCTGGATGGCATCACTGACTCGATGGACGTGACTTTGAGTGACCTCCAGGAGTTGGTGATGGACAGAGAGGCTTGGCGTGCTGTGATTCACGGGGATGCAAAGAGTCAGACATGACTGAGCGACTGAACTGAACTGACAGGCAAGAATTGGAGAAGGACATGGCAACCCACTCCAGTATCCTTGCCTGGAAAATCCCATGGACAGAGGAGCTGGCGGGGCTACAATCCATGGGGTCCCAGGAGTCGGACAGGACTGAGTGACTAAACCACCACCACCACAGGCATGAAGACTGGTGTGGGTTGCCATTTCCTCCTCCAGGGGACCACATTTTGTCAGAACCCTTCACTACGACCCGTCTGTCTTGGGTGGTGCCGCATGGCAATGGCTCATGGCTTTATGGAATTACACAAGTTCCTTCTCTAGGACCAGGCTGCGGTTCATGAAGAAGGGTGGTATGTATGCTGCCTCGCATCTCCACACCTTCTGACAGCCGGGTGAAGAGACAGAATGACAGAGGAGGAAAGAAATCCACTGAGGAAGCGGAGGTGAGGAGGTCGGGGGAGGAAGGGCAGAGATGAGGGGGTCAGGTGAGGAAGGGCAGAGGTGAGGGGGTCGGGGGAGGAAGGGCAGAGGTGAGGAGGTTGGGGGAGGAAGGGCAGAGGCGAGGGGGTCGGGGGAGGTATATGTCGGGGGCTCCAGCAGGTGGCAATGAAAACTAAATCAGATGTCCAGATGCGCTCAGGGCCACAGAGTCAAGAGCAGAGCAGAAAGGTGAGATGACTCTTCTTTGCCATCCCACCCTGCCTTCTTTGCTTCCCCCGGAGGTGCACCCATATGTCTCAACCAAGAAAACAGAAAATGACTCAGGATGACTAGAACGGCAGCCAGGCATGAACATCAGTGCCAGGGGCAACAGCCTGCGCTGCTCTGTGACTCCTTGGAGACGGGAGGTTACACTGGTTGTTAACTGTTGCTTTGAGGTCCTTCCATAGTTCCTTGGGAGGTTCCAAAGGATGGCTGGTGACACCTTGGGCCACTTTTCTCCAACATGGATGCAAAAGCAGGTGAGTTTGAGACACCACCTGGAGAATTTTCAGAGCAAGCATTTCCCAAAACTTAAGGCAGCTAAACCCAGAAACATTTATCAGAAGGACGGATGCTGAAGCTGAAGCTCCAATACTCTGTCCACCTGGTGAGAAGACCAAAGGCAGCTAAACCCAGAAACATTTATCAGAAGGATGGATGCTGAAGCTGAAGCTCCAATACTCTGTCCACCTGGTGAGAAGACCTGACTCATTGGAAAAGACTCTGATGTTGGGAAAGATTGAGGGCAGGAGAAGAAGGGGATGACAGAGGATGAGACGGTTGGATGGCATCAAGGACTCAATGGACATGAGTTTGAGCAAACTCTGGAAGTTGGTAATGGACAGGGAAGCCTGGTCTGATGCAGTCCATGGGGTCGCAGAGTCAGACACGACTGAGCAACTGAACTGAGCTGAAACCCAGAAACATTCAGGGCAGAATTTCCTTCTGAACATGTTGTTGATGTTCAGTCACCAAGTCGTGTCTGACTCTTCTTGACCCCATGGACTGCAGTATGACAGGTCCCTCAACATCTCCAGGAGTTTGCTCAAGTTCATGTCCACTGAATCGGTGATGCCATCCAACCATCTCATCCTCCATCACCGCCTTCAATCTTTCCCAGCATCAGGTGGCCAAAGTATTGGAGTTTCAGCTTCAGCATCAGTGCCTCCAATGAATATTCAGGACTGATTTCCTTTAGGACGGACTGGTTGGATCTCTTTGCAGTGCAAGGGACTCTCGGTAGTCTTCCCGAACACCACAGTTCCAAAGCATAGTGTCATGCAAAACTAGGCAGAGTCAGGAGGCCTTCAAGGGAACATCCTCCATGACCCTAATGCTCAGCTTCTCTCAGGCGTATTTTCCTTATGCCCAAGAGTTTTGGGCAAGATAAACACTAAGGCCCCCTCTCCAGTTCTGAGATTCCAGGAATCCATAAATTCTCGACCATACAGGCGACATCTCTGCCACAGGGGACCAGTGAGGTTAAGATGGGGCCCAAGTTCAGCTGGATTCACCACAGCCGTGTTTAGCACATCTCTCTCGGAATAGAGAGATGGATCTTCAGGTTCCTCTGTGGCTTCTCCACCCAAGAATTCTGACGCTTCCCATCCATCACTGTGTCCACGGTAACAGGGTGACTCGGCGACTGCGCCTTGAGTGTGTGGCCTTGCGCTTGGCCAAGCCTCTTGCATGACCTGTTTGGCCTTCTCTGCAAACTGTCTGGGCTCAATGAGATGCAGCAGAGACTCCAGCTCAAAGAGATCAGCAACAAATGATCAGTCTTCACCCCTTGTTTTTGCACACCAGGGCTGAAGGCAGTGAGATACAAGCATAGCACTCAACCACCTCTGGTGGGGGTACCAGGGCGTCCAGGACATACATTCCCAGGGTCAGCCAGTACTCACTTTCATTTCTTCCCACACAAGCAAGGTGGTGGGGGGAGGGGTGGTGGTGGGCAGTGGGCAGGGGCTGGTTACTTTGGCTTTGGCTGGATGAGAACTCCATTCTGAATCTTTTCATTCCTCTCTGCAGTAATATTTCTTAAAAGCAACGAACTCTCTTTGCATCTCATTTCGGGGCTGTGCTCATGCTGATCAAAGATCATGACCTTCTTGGCAAGGCGAAGGATACCGTTTTCTCAGCTCCGTCTTTTCCCGGTACAGCGTGCTGGAGCAGATTTTAGGTGAGGCTGGGAAGTGAGGGGGAGGACGCTGACTCCAGTTGCTGTGGCAACCCCTACACACACACAAGAATGCGTTCGTTCCACTTCTGAGTGAGTGAGCTTTTTACCTCTTCAATATCATGGGTTGCTGCAACTCAGAGATGCGATGAGCCAGGTCTGTAGAGGGGGGTGGCTTCTTGCTCACTCTCACTCAAGTAGATGCTAGAAGGTCAGGCTGAGATGAAGCCTTTTCACAGATACAATCACTGGGAGTTTCAAAAGCAGGTGAACCTTGGATGAAGGGAGGCAGGGTGTACATGAAGGCATCCTCCTCCAGACCCCTTGCTGGAAGATAAGCACTTTGGAAAGGGGAGGAGGTCGTCATCACGCTGTAATGTGCTTAGCTGCTCAGTCGTATCCGACTCTCTGCAACCCCATGGACTGTAGCCCGCCAGGCTCCCCTGTCCATGGGATTCTCCAAGAATACTGGAATGGGCGGCCATCCCCTCCTCCAGGAGATCTTCCCCACCCAGGGATCGAACCCAGGTCTCTCACAGGGCAGGTGGATTCTTTACTGCCTGAGCCACCAGGAAGCCCATGATGTAATAGTTCTCAGCAAAGAAGCCAAGAAGTTACCTGGCAAACCTGGTCTGTAACACTTGGGGTGGTTCATCCCTCTCCTGGGATGCTTTTAAGTCGCTTGCATGGCGCGGGGGGCCGGAGTCCAGCCCCAGTGGATCCAGGGAATTCAAAGGGTGGGCGGAGTCGGCGAGGAGACATTTATTTAATTAGAAACATAAGATTAGATTAGGAAAGAATAGTGTAGTAGGAAAATTAGTGGAGGAAAGAGGCTGAATAACTTGGTTTACATGGAGAACTAATAAAACCTCGAGACAAGAGGTTTGCGCCATCTACGTTAGGCCACCGGCGCCCGTCTGAATAGTGGAGGGTGCCCCGCCTTGGGCTCCCTCTCGCGTGGGTCTTAGAAGCCAGGGCAAGTAAGTAGACATGGCGAGCCTCCATGCCCCAGATAGGGATTCAGCCAGAAAATGAAGAAGACACGGGGAGACCAAGCTGCTTCAGTGAGTGAGACCCCAATAACTATTTTTTAAAAGGACTTTTATACCTTTCCCACAAATGATGTGTACATTATCTTCTGGACTTGGAGGCCTGTGAAACATTTTAAGACCCTCTTTTGATAAAGCCTGTTCAACCAGAAAACTTATTTTCCCTTGAAGTGTTTTTTCTTTATATTTCTAATCTCTGTCAGCCTCAGAAAGTATCAAAGTTACATTTTCACAAAGCAGAGGTGCAGTAAGTTACAACAAAGAAAGAACCAATTAGCTCAAAAGTCTGAGGTGGTCAGTTTCCAGGCTATACTTGTGTTTTCTTACATTCTGTGTTAATGAATGTGCTCCCAGGTGCACAGTGGATAAGAGATATGGGAACTTAGCAACAAGCATTGGCTCAACAGTAAAATCTTACACCAGCGCTACTCTAGTAACTTTTAACTCTTTGAAAGGCTTTATGTCCCATGCCTCTCACAGTTGAGGGGCTGTAAACAATCACATGCGTAGTTGTAAAAGTCCGGGTAAGGCAAGCTAGAGAGCCATCGGTGGTGGGGGGACAGCCCCCTGTTATGTCAGAAGAGTAGGTGAAAAGCATAATATAGTAAAGCAGGCAGACCCTGATTTGGGGGTTAGATGCTCAGGAAATTCCAGGGGGAACCCCTGCAGCCTGATCCCTACCTTTGCGTTTTGTCAGGCTTCCTTCCTCATGACCTTTGCCACGGGCGGGATTCCTCACTCTGGCTCCCGGCGTGCGGGGAAGCTTTGTGGTTCTAGTCTAGGACAACTGTCAGACTTAGAACAGGTACACAGCATCGTTTCTCTGGAGGGCAATGGGTAAAATGAATGCCCTGTGGAGGGCAGGGGGGCAGGTGCCACCAGCAAAGACAGAGGAATTGCAAGGCCGGCCTTCAGCGGCTTCATTGTAAACAGAGGAAAAGTGCAAATAAATTGCATAAGAATACGCACCACACAGACCTCCTCTCATCTTCTGCATCCGTCGTAACACTTGCCAAGGAGATCTTCTAATTGAATCTCACTTTTTAAAGTGTTTTTCTCAATGCAGATAATTTTTAAATTCTTTGTCGAGTTTGCTACAACAACACTGGTTTTACATTCTGGCTCTTTGGCAGCAAGACATGGGAGACCTTAGCTCCCAGACCAGAAATCGAACCTGCTCCCCCTGCGCTGGAAGGCAAAATCTTAATCCCTGGACCACCAGGGAAGTCCTAAGGAGATCTTCTGAAATGGAAGCCATACTTCTCAGGAGTAAGCAATGGATCCCCTACTGGCTACAGAATAAAATTGCGTTTGTCCATGAATTCTCAGCCTTCTTTCACCTGTCCCAACTGCATGTCCACCATACTTGTTCTGGAAGACTCTCCCAACATACACAAACCCTTTGTCTCCAAGACCTCTATTTCTTCTCCAACTCCCGGAGATTCCCCTCCACCTCTGCCTGCCACCATCTCGCTTCTAGGCACTGCCTTTGTGTGTGTGCATACCTGCCGAGTTGCTTCAGTTGTTTCCGACTCTTTGCAACCCTACGGACCGTAGCCCGCCAGGCTCCTCTGTCAGTGGGATGCTCCAGGCAAGGACACTGGAGTGGGTTCTCATTTCCTCCTCCAAGGGATCTTCCCAACCCAGGGCTTGAACCGGTGTCTCTTAAGTCTCCTGTATTGTCAGGTGGGTTCTTTACTGGGAGCACCACGTGGACCTCTGGCCCTCTCCAAATGGGCAAAGTGCTCTCTCAGCTTTCTTAGATGACTTCAGACTCCACCTTTTTTTTTTTTTTTTTTCCAAAAAGTCAGCCCGAAGGCTCCCTGCCTTTGCATTCTCTTGCCTCGGCTTCAGTATCTGGGATCTGGTGTTTATTTGCCTGTTTTCCTCCTTTAGGGTGAAGCCTGGGCCTCATTCCACTCCAAATTTCCACACAGCTGACCTGACTGCATTGCACAAAATAAGCCCCTAAGAGTAACTGCGTGTGGCATGAACGCATTCACACACAACCTGCAGGTGTGGGCGTGTGCTTGTGTGTAAGATGGGCACCCAGCCCCACAGACCCAACCAAGCTTTGGCATCTGTGGGACAGATTAGACTAGGTTTGGGATCACCTAGTCCCAAAGCCCCAGCATTAGATAAGGAAAGGTGGGGCTTATCTAAAATTAGACAAGGAGGAGTCTTGAGCACCAATTTGCAGGAGACAAAGAACCTATGTTGCTTTTGTAAAAAATAATTACTGAAATACAGATGGTGTACAGTATTGTATAAGTTACAAGTATACAGTGTAGTGAGCAAGAATCTGGTTTTGCACAGAAATGAAAGTACATTCCAAACACACGGGACCCAGCATGTGCAAAGGCTGAAAGGTCAGGGATGCAGAAGTCACATGGAAGTTGGTTTCCTGGAATGTCCATAATTAGCTCGATTGCAAATGGGTTCGAGGGGAATGAAGGGTTATTTCAAAGCATCCTATGCTATTTACCCTTCCTTCTTCCATGAAGAGTGTAAGATACAGTGGACGGAATGAGGGCATGGAGCTGAGTGGCCTATTTATAAAGCCCACTTCTATTGCTCAGCATCTATGTGACACAAACTACCTAACTTCTGCAAGCCTCAGTTTCCTTACCTGTGAAATGGAAACAACACCTTGTAGTATGGCTTGGACAGCATATTACAGAGAGCTGCCTTCATTCTATTCAAAGACAAAAAACTCATCTACATTTCCCCCTACCGAGTCACATCTTACTGAACACATGTAAGGATTTGATCCCAGCTCAAAGCAAATGTCAATATCTGAACTACTAAGGAAAATGCTCTTCTGTTGTTGTTTTTTTTTTAAATTAGAGTATAACCGGTTGACAGTATTGTGCTAGTTTCTGGGTACAACAGTGTGAATCGGCCGTAAGCATATACATATCCCCTCCTTGGTGAGCCTCCCCCCCAAGCATCCATCCTACCCCTCGAGGTCATCACAGAGCACCAACCGGAGCTCCCTGGGCTATACAGTGGCTTTCCCGCTAGCTGGCTGTTTTACACAGGGTGGTGTGCACAGGTCAGCGCTCTCTAAATCCGTCCCACCCTCTCCTTCCCCTGTGCCCACACGTCTGTTCTCTACCTCTGTCTCCGTCTCCGTTCTTGCCCTGTGTGGGTGCGTCAGCACCATTTTTCAAGATTCCATAAATATGCATTCATATATCGCATTTGTTTTCCTCTTTCTGACTCACTTAGCTCTGTATGACAGACCCTAGGTTCGTTCACATCACTACGAATGACCCAGTTTAGTTCCTTTTGCGACTTGTACAATGTATATGCGGACCACATGCTGGCGGTCCACACTGTATATGCGGACCACGTACTGTAGGTCTATACTGTATATACGGACCATATACACGTGACTGTTGTCCATTGTGTATATAGACCACATCTTCTTTCCTCATTCTGTCAATGGACCTTCCGGCTGCTTCTGTGTCCTGACTATTGCGTAGCATGCTGCAGTGAGCAGTGCGGTACCCGTGCCCTTCTATGAATTTCTCAGGGTACGTGCCCAGGAGTGGGATTGCTGGGTCATATAGTAGTATATTTTTAGTTTTTTTAAAGAAATAGGCTTGCCTGAGAGCTGAGTTGGTAAAGAATCCACCTGCAATGCAGGAGATTCCACTTCCATTCCTGGGTCAGGAAGATCTCCTGGAGAAGGGATAGGCTACCCACTCCAGTCTTCTTGGGCTTCCCTGGTGGCTGAGTTGGTGAAGAATCTGCCTGCAGTGCAGGAGACCTGGGTTCGATCCCTGTGTTGGGAAGATTCCCTGGAAAATGGAACGGCTACCCACTCCAGTATTCTGGCCTGGAGAATTCGCTGGACTGTGGAGTCAACGGCAGGGGGAGGGTCTCAAAGAGTTGGATATGACTGAGCAATTTTCACTTTCACTTTTCCTTACTGTTTTCCATAATGGTTATTCAATTTACATTCCTGGCAATGCTGTGGGAGGGGTCCCTTTTCTCCACACCCTCTCCAGCATTCACTGTTTCTAGATTTTTGAAGACGGCCCTTCTGACCGGTGCCAGGTGATACCTCAGTAGCTTTGATCTGCGTTTCTCTAATAACGAGCGAAGTTGAGCTTCTTTTCATGTGTTTGTTGGCATCTGCATGTCTTCTTTGGAGAAACGTCTGTTTAGCTCTTCTGCCCACTTTCTGACTTTTTTTTTTTAATATATTGAGCTGCATGAGCTGCTTGTATGTTTTTAAAGATTTCTTTTACTATTTTTAAATGCCTCTTTTCTTCTATAAACGCTATTTCATCATTAAAGTGGTGGCTATGAGCTGTAAGCATACTGCACCAGAATTGTAATTTACAGGTGCTCACTCAGGGCTGTGTATGCAGCCGAAAGAAGCCTGTAAAAGTAATGGTCACCCTGGACGGAGTGCCTTGAGTCCAAAGACAGAGTGTGGAAGTCGAAAGCAAACGGTAACTACAGCAGAGACCGCCTGGCCAGCCAGCACTGCCCTAAACAAGCGGCAGAGGTCGGCATCACCAGTCACCCACTAGCGTCCACTCCTGAGCACCTCATGGGCCTTAACAGAAAGCAGTGGGAAGGGTACTGCACCTCTGCGTACGAAGTTGTTCGTTGTTGTTCAGATGATAAATTGTGTCCCACTGTTTGAGACCCCGTGGACTGCAGCACACCAGGCCTCCTTGCGTCACCAACTCCCAGAGCTCACTCAAACTCATGTCCATCGAGTCGGTGATGCCATCCAACCATCTCACCCTCTGCTGTCCCCTTCTCCTCCCACCTTCAATCTTTCCCAGCATCAGAGTCTTTTCCAATGAGTCAGTTCTTCACATCAGGTGGCCAAAGTATTGGAGCTTCAGCTTGAGCATCACTTCTTCCAGTGAATATTCAGAGTTGATTTCCTTTAGGATGGGCTGGTTGGCTCTCCTTTCCATCCAAGGGACTCTCAAGAGTCTTCTCCAACACCACAGTTCAAAACCATCAATTCCTCAGTGCTCAGCCATCTTTATGGTCCAACTCTCCCATCTGTACATGACTACTGCTCCTTATTGCAAAATTCAGACTTAAGTTGAAGAAAGTAGGGAAAACCACCAGGCCATTCAGATATAACCTGATTGGTGATATGATTATACAGTGGAAGTGATGAATAGATTCAAGGGATTAGATCTGGTAGACAGAATGTGTGAAGAACTATGGATGGAGGTTCATGACATTGTGGTGTACTAAGTTAGTAGGGAAAATGCAGACAGAGCATTTGGCTTAGATTAGCAAGCAATCGAATGAATCTGATCATCATGATAGTGGTGGAGCCAACATCTACTTTTCGACTAGAGACAGCACAGAGAAACAGAATAAAAAAGGTTATACAGGGGCATTTATTGCAAATATCTGTAAAAGCCAAAAGATCCTATTATTGCTGTTGCAGCAGGGAGGGGACGGGTCTGTGCCTTGTCAGACTTGATCATCCTTGGCCTCTGCCAAATTGATAAAGTGAAAGTCACTCAGTCATGTCCGACTCTTGGTGACCCCATGGACTATACAGGCCAGATTCTCCCAGCTAGAATACTGGAGTAGGTAGCCATTCCCTTCTCCAGGGGATTTTCCCAACCCAGGGATTGAACCCATTGCAGGTGGACTCTTTACCAGCTGAGCTATCAGGGAAACCCAAGAACACTGGAGTGGCTAGCCTATCCTTTCTCCAGGGGAGCTTCCCAACCCAGGAATTGCACCAGGGTCTCCGGAATTGCAGGCGGATTCTTTAGCAAATGAGCTATGCCAAACAGAGGTGAACAGCACCCTCAGGTGTGACAACCGAAAATGTCTCCAGACACTGACAAGTGTCCCCTGGGGTGGGAAAGAAGGGGGAGGGGGAAGCTGGGGACTTATCTGCATCCCTCACTCATGCCTTCCACCTGTTTAAGAGCCACCAATACAAGAAAACTGGGCTGACCTGCCAAAAGGTCAATGTCATGGAACGCAAACAACCAAATATAACAGTTGGAAGGTGGGGGACTATTCTTGATAAGACACAATAACCCAGCGCGTTCCAGACGCGTGACCAGCAAGCGTTTCCTAAACGTAAACACGGAGTTCACATATAGATGTTTCACCACGCTGAGAGCTCATTGCAACTGTGATGCATTTTAACAAGCACACCAACACCCTCCCCCCACCTCCCCCGGGAGCATTCCTATCACGCAGGCTCTGACTCTGCAGACATGGGCAGGGCTAAAGTGTCTGCCCTGACGAAGAGGCTGCCCATAGACCACACCTGGAGGAGCCGGGTCACTGGAGGGAGGCGTGTCTGCGGTAGACCCACGAGAATCTGAAATTCACTTCTTGATAAGGAGGTACCATAAACGGGAGCTCTTGTTTTAATATACATGTTGTCACTGTTGTTTATCTGCTCAGTCCTGGCTGACTCTTTGTGACCCCATGAACTGACACCCTCCGGCTCCCTTGTCCATGGGATTTCCCAGGCAAGAATCCTGGAGCGGGTTTATGTCTCTTCCTTGACAGCTCAGTTGGTAAAGAATCGGCCTGCAATATGGGGGACTCCGGTTTGATTCTTGGGTTGGGAAGATCCCCTGGAGAAGGGATAGGCTACTCACTCCAGTATTCTTGGGCTTCCCTGGCGGCTCAGACAGTAAAGAATCCACCTGCAATGCAGGAGACCTGGGTTCGATCCCTGGGTGGGGAAGATCCCCTGGAGAAGGGATAGGCTACCCACTCCAGCATTCTTGGGCTTCCCTGGCGGCTCAGACAGTAAAGAATCCACCTGCAATGCAGGAGACCTGGGTTCGATCCCTGGGTTGGGAAGATCCCCTGGAGAAGGGAAAGGCTACCTACTCCAGTACTGTGGTCTGGAGAATTCCATGGACAAGTCCATGGGGTAGCAAACAGTTGGACACGACTGAGCGGCTTTCACTTCACTTCACTTCTATTTCCTACTCCAGGGGCTCTTCCTGACCCAGGGATCAAACCCGCATCTCCTGAACTGGCAGGTGGATTCTTCACCACTGGGGCCACCTGGGAAGCTGCTGCTGCTGCTGCTAAGTCGCTTCAGTCGTGTCCGACTCTGTGAGACCCCATAGACGGCAGCCCACCAGCTTCCCCTGTCCCTGGGATTTTCCAGGCAAGAACACTGGAGTGGGTTGCCATTTCCTTCTCCAATGCATGAAAGTGAGAAGTGAAAGGGAAGTTGCTTAGTCGTGTCCGACTCTTCGCGACCCCATGGACTGCAGCCCACCAGGCTCCTCTGTCCATGGGATTTTCCAGGCAAGAGTGCTGGAGTGGGGTGCCATTGCCTTCTCCATACCTGGGAAGCACTTCCCCACCCCACCCCCCAAATAAATACTTGGCAAAGATTTCCTGAAACATTCACAATATCACTCCACTATAGAGAGGAGAAGCGAGGTGCACACAGGTTAAGACAATTGGGTCAGGATGCTCTAGTCTGTACTCTGGCTCTGCTTGCTTAGCTGGTTCATTTGCTGCCCCTCCTGACTCTCAAAGGTGGTTGGGGGGGGGTACTCTGTCTGCCCACCCAGCTTAAAGCAGGACCACTGCCTCGCTGCTCCAGCATCCATGATCTCCGTCACTTAAGCGAGCCCTTTCCTCAGCAGATACACCTACCTTTCCCAATGGCATCCTTCTATTTTCCCTTTCCTTCGCACTCCCTGCCACCAGGTACTGTTTGTGAATCCCTTCAGCCTCTCACCTATCACCATGATTTCGCAACTCGGTTCTGAAACACTATGTGGTTTCATTAACAAGCCCGGGAAGTTTTTTTTGTTTTTTTTTTAAGCATCAGCAGTGAAACGCAAAACTAGTCCCTGCTCTGGCACACAGACCATCCTGCTGACCCTACACTAGGACTTCAGAGAACAAGAAAAAGGAAGAAATTACCTCTGCCTCTCATCACATTTCCGAGACTGGAAGACATGTCCCCAAAGCAACCCGTGAGAGCCATGGACAAGTGCTTCATTGTGGGTAGGGCCCCTAGAGTGCCGTCTGTCTCTTTAATTATTTGGACGAAGACCGTGAGGGACGTGCTGGGCAGACCTCAGAGAGGTGGCTGCCAAGTTTCGGCGTTTAATAAAAAAAAAAAGGGTTTGCATGGTCCCGGGAGAAACAATGCCACATTCAGGAAATAACACTTTTCGAATACGTCCTCCTCTTCAATTATCTGGAATGGCACCACCTGAGGTGGTTTTGTCTACCTGAGCACAAAATAAACCTGGGACACAGACATTTGTAACATCATGCTATTCCTTCTCTTTGCCTAACAAATCAGTTTTCTTCATTTTTATGATTGGAGATGGGCTGCCTTTTTTTTCTCTTGAAGAGGGCAATCCCCTGGACATAGGCACACTGCTATATTTAACATGGAGAACCAACAAGGACCTGCTGTCCAGCACAGGGAACTCTGCTCAATCCTCTGTAATAACCTTATGGTTCCCAGGGGGAAGGATGGGGGAAGGGATAGTCAGGGAGTCTGGGATAGACATGGACACACTGCTGTGTTTAACATGGAGAATGAACAAGGACCTGCTGGACAGCACAGGGAACTCTTCTGGACGTCATGTGGCAGGCTGGATGGGAGGGGAGTTTGGGAGAGAATGGATACATGTCTATGTGTGGCTGAGTCCCTTCACTGTCCACCTGAAGTTATCACAACATTGTTAATTGACTATACCGCAATAGAAAAGAGCAAGTTTAAATTAAATAAAGAGGGCAATCCCAGGTTGCCTGGAGAAGCTGGCCGAAGATCCAGATTTGTTTAGGACAGTGTGTCTCAGTGGCTCAAGGAAGCAGGACCACCAGTCACAAGAAAACCCAGGGAGCTGGTTATGCTGGTGGGATTTCTGGGTGTTATCCCAGACCTGCTGAATCCAGGTGGGGGGTGTGTGTGTGTGTGTGTGTACTCAGTCATGTCCAACTCTTTGCAACCCCATCGACTGTAGCCTGCCAGGATCCTCTGTCCTTGGGATCCTCCAGGCAAGAATACTGGAGTGGGATTGCCATTTCCTCCTCAGAGGCGATCTTCCCAACTTGGGTATCGAACCTGCGTCTCCTGCGGCTCCTGCTTCGGGCAGGCAGATTCTTTACCACTGAGCCACTTGTAACAAATCTCCCCGAGGGATTCTCGAACCAGAAAGGGGAGGAAGTAGAGGTTTTATGATTCTGGAGCTGAGATCACCCCCCTCCCAACTCCTAGGGTTCCGCAGCACGTGGGGCTTGAGAGAAAAGGCTGTCCTGGTAGGTTTATTACTCTTTGGAGCATCCGTTCTAGCGTCTGCCATGAGTGCGTCTTCTCTTTGAGATACGCAGCAGGCCCTTTTAGCTTTGCTGACAGCTGTGTAGGAGGAGAAAGAAGGGGAGCAGAGGGGTCTCTACAGCGAGAGGGGAGAGGTGCTCCATGTATGGATGAGTGAGACAGGGACCCTGTCCTTTGCCATTTTCACAGCCTGTCCTGTGGTGGGGGGAAAAGCTTGCTGAGTGCCCCATCGTCTCGGGCTTGTGACGGGCAATCCTGGCAGCTGATCTGCTAACTTGGTGGGTATTTCTCAGTGAGAGAAATGCCTGGGGAGCAGCGTGGAACACAGTCTTAAACAGCAGTGCTAAGAGCCAGGCCGTGAACCTAGCCCGTGGCTTCTGTGGGGGAGGCAGGGAGCTGTGGTGCTGAAATCCGGCTGGGAACACGCAGGGCCTCCCAGCTTCCCGCCAGTAAGACGCCTCTGGAGGAAATTACTGTCCACTAGAAGGTGCATTGGAGAAGGCAATGGCACCCCACTCCAGTGCTCTTGCCTGGAAAATCCCATGGACGGAGGAGCCTGGTGGGCTGCAGTCCATGGGGTTGCTAAGAGTCGGACACGACTAAGCGACTTCCCTTTCACTTCTCACTTTCATGCATTGGAGAAGGAAATGGCAACCCACTCCAGTGTTCTTGCCTGGAGAATCCCAGGGACGGGGGAGCCTGGTAGGAGGCCGTCTATGGGGTCGCATAGAGTGGGACACGACTGAAGCGACTTAACAGCAGCAGCCGCAGCAGCCGCAGCAGCAGCAGAAGGTGCCTTTGGTCCTGATTATGGTGAATCAGTTTGGCAGTGCTTTTCAGGTCGACTGTATTCTTCTGGGCTTCCCCGGTGGCACTCGCGGTAAAGAACCTGCCCGGCCAATGCAGTGAGATATAAGAGACCCGGGTTCGAGTAAGCGTCTTTTAATTTCATGGCTGGAGTCACCATCTGCAGTGATTTTGGAGCCCCCCCAAAAATTAAGTCTGACGCTGTTTCCACTGTTTCCCCATGTCTTTCCCATGAAGTGATGGGACCGGATGCCATGATCCTCATTTTCTGAATGTTGAGCTTTAAGCCAACGTTTTCACTCTCCTCTTTCACTTTCATCAAGAGGCTTTTTAGTTCCTCTTCACTTTCTGCCATAAGGGTGGTGTCATCTGCATATCTGAGGCTATTGATATTTCTCCCGGCAATCTTGATTCCAGCTTGTGCTTCTTCCAGCCCAGCGTTTCTCATGATGTATATAAATTTATATCTAAAATTCATGCCTATTTATATATATATATATATATATATATATTTTACAAACTGTCCTTTACTTTTATTGCCTGTGTACACAAGGAATACATTATACAACTCAGTGGGAAGAGGAAAAAATAATGGAAGAAAAAGTTACCTGCTTTAGTATTTTTAAGAATAGTTTTGAAAAAATATGGAACGCTTCACGAATTTGCGTATCATCCTTGTGCAGGGGCCATGTTAATCTTCTCTGTATCATTCCAATTTTAGTATATGTGCTGCCAAAGCGAGCGCTATTTATATTTTAATATACAATAAGTCCCACATACAAACGAGTTCCCTTCTGAGAGTGCATTTGCAAGTCCACATTGTTCCTAAGTCCTGTGGACAGTGCAGCCTGTCGGGCTACGGTCCATAGGGTCACAAAGAGTTGGGCATGACCCAAGTGACTTGGCATGCACCCCGACAAAGTCAGCCTAGCTGCTCGACTAACACAGACCACTGTATCATACGGCACTGTAACACGTTTATGATACCTCTCACACAAATTCAATGCATGAGAAACAAACACAAGAAATAAAGAAAGCATCTTAAATCTTACAGGAGAGGACCTTGAAAACTACGGGAGTACTAAACAGCTGGCATCCAGGCGCTGGCATTGATCGAAAGGGCAAGACGACTGCACTGCTGCCTACGGAAGGCACAGGAGGTGGGAGATGGTAGAGCTACAGGGCACAGAGGGCAAGCTGCAATGTCACTCATGCCTGATCTGGACAGAACCCACATTCACACCTTTGAAAGTCTGCAACTTGAAGGCTCTTAGGTCGGGGATTTAGTGCATAAATTATTTGAGGGAATTTATGTGCAATTCTATAAAAGTTTATATGTTTAGAAAGAAAGAAAGAAAGTGAAGTCATTCAGTCGTGTCTGACTCTTTGCCACCCCCTAGATTGTAACCCATCAGGCTCCTCCATCCATTGGGTTATCCAGGAAAGAATACTGGAGTGGGTTGCCATTTCCTTCTCCAGGGAATCTTCCCGACCCAGGGATAGAACCCAGGTCTCCTGTATTTGTAGGCAGACACTTTTACTGTCTGAACCACCAGGGAAGTCACGTGTTTACCTTAATTTAAATGTGAAGATTTTCATGTTTTTACGACCCTTTGTGTAAAGATGCATCTAATCCAGGCTGGATTGACATCGTGCCTTTTCTCTTGATTTCAAAAGAAAACAAACCATTTTCACAGGCCCGAGGCACTGGGGCTCCTACGCCAAGAATTCCTTGCTGAATGTTATGAAGGTACCTATAATACTGTCTTCCAGGAGGTGAAATAAGTGGGTATTCTGCCCTGGAGAAGATGAGACATCATAAACTCAGCAGGATTTTGTGCGCAGCCCACAGGGACTCAGTAAATGTTTCATGATGGTCCTTGATGTTATTTATTTCCAGGCAGTTTTATGTGGCTCACTTTGAGGTGTATTAAAACCCCCCGAATCCAGGGAATTTAATTGAATTTCTCTGAGAGTTCAGGTACACACATCACCAATGGACCAGTGGAGGGAAAGCCCTGGGGAATTCTATCCTTCTCTGCAAAATGAAAGTTTTGCTTGATTCTCCCCATTAGAAATAGCCCTGCTCAGTAACAGACGCTGGTGCTGTGGGCACAGGACTCTGCTTACCTGCACCTTTGGTAGCAGGGAAAAAAATTGTGGAAGATTTCATTTTTCAATCCATAGTGAAGTACAAAATCTAAAAAGAAAAAAAGTGAAATTATGTGAAAAAAAAAAAAAGCCTCAAGGGGTGATTACATTCATTGGAAAGGATTTATCGCTTGCTTAAACGTGACTGGTATTCATCTGATGGGAACACAGTGCCCAAAGCATTTTCCTGCTGAGAAAAGTAAGGGAACAGAGGAGCAAGGAGAGTCATTTTTCTAGATTCCACATATATGCTCTAGTACGATATTTGTTTGTCTCTTTCTGACTGACTTCACTACGTATGACACACTCTAGGTTCATTCAGTTAGTTCAGTTCAGTAGCTCAGTTGTGTCCAACTCTTTGCGACCCCATGAACCACACACAGCATGCCAGGCCTCCCTGTCCATCACCAACTCCTGGAGTCCACTCAAACTCATGTCCGTTGAGTCAGTGATGCCATCCAACCATCTCATTCTCTGTCGTCCCCTTCTCCTCCTGCCCTCAATCTTTCCCAGCATCAGGGTCATTTCCAATGAGTCAGCTCTTTGCATCAGGTGGCCAAAGGATTAGAGTTTCAGCTTCAGCATCAGTCCTTCCAATGAATATTCAGGACTGATCTCCTTAGGATGGACTGGGTTGGATCTCCTTGCACTCCAAGGGACTCTCAAGAGTCTTCTCCAACACCACAGTTCCAAAGCATCAATTCTTCGGTGCTCAGCTTTCTTTATAGTCCAACTCTCACATCCGTACATGACCACTGGAAGGGGACTGGAATGCAAATGTAGGAAGTCAAGAAACACCTGAAGTAACAGGCAAATTTGGCCTTGGAGTACAGAATGAAGCAGGGCAAAGGCTAATAGAGTTCTGCCAAGAGAATGCACTGGTCATAGCAAACACCCTCTTCCAACAACAAAAGAGAAGAGGCTACACATGGACATCACCAGATGGTCAACACCGAAATCAGATTGATTGTATTCTTTGCAGCCATAGATGGAGAAGCTCTATACAATCAGCAAAAACAAGACCGGGAGCTGACTGTGGCTCAGATCATGAACTCCTTATTGCCAAATTCAGACTGAAATTGAAGAAAGTGGAGACCGTTCAGGTATGACCTAAATCAAATCCCTTATGACTAGGTCCATTCATGTCTCTACAAATGACCCAATTTCATGCCTTCTTATGGCCGAGTAATAGTACATTGTTGAACATATTTGCAGGGCAGGAATAGGTTTAGATGCATCTGTAGAGGATGTTCTTCTGGACTCGGGGTGGTGGGGAAGGTAGAAGTGAAGGGAGATTGGGGTTGATGTTTATGCATATATACACTACCCTATGCAGATACATGTATAGACTATCATGGGTATATATGTACATACACTGCCATGTGTGTAGGGAATGGCAACCCACTCCAGTGTTCTTGCCTGGAGAATCCCAGGGACAGGGGAGCCTAGTGGGCTGCCGTCTCTGGGGTCACACAGAGTCAGACACGACTGAAGCAACTTAGCAGCAGCAGCAGCATACTACCATGTGTGTAGGAAATGGCAACCCACTCCAGTGTTCTTGCCTGGAGAATCCCATGGATGGAGAAGCCAGGTGGGCTACAGTCCACAGGGTCACAAAGAGTCAGACACGACTGTGCAACTTCACTTACTTACTCATACATATGCATGACCATGTGTGTAGACGTATATACACTCTCATGTGTGTATACATATATACATGGGCATGTGTAAAACAGAGAGCTAGTAGGAAGCTCAGCATATTGAAAAGCAGAGACATTACTTTACCAACAAAGGTCAGTCTAGTCAAGGCTATGGTTTTTCCAGTGGTCATGTATGGATGTGAGAGTTGAACTATAAAGAATGCTGAGCACCGAAGAATTGATGCTTTTGAACTGTGGTGTTGGAGAAGACTCCAGAGAGGTGGGACAAGGGAGGGGGTTAGAGGTAGATCCAAGAGGGAGGAGATATATGTAAACATATAGCAGATTCACTCTGTTGCACAGCAGAAACTAACACAAACTTGTAAGCAACCATATCCCAATTTTTTTTAAAGATGAAAAAAAATCACCTGTGGTCAATGATTTGACTTCTCTGGTGGCTTAGTAGTCAAGACCCTGCTTGCCAGCGCAGGAGACGTAGGAGATGTAGGTTCAATCCTCTGGGTTGGGAAGACACCACCCTCCCCCCGCCTCCCACCAGAGAAGGAAAATGGCAACCCGCTCCAGTATTCTTGCCTTAGAAATCCTGTGGACAGAGGAGCCTGGTGGGCTGAAGTTCACAGGGCTACAAGAGTCGAACGTGACTTAGCAACTAAACCACCCCCATGGTCAATGATTTAATCAATTTCACTTGTGTAATGAAGTCCCATTAAAACCAAGAAGATAGGGTTTGGAGCATGTCTGGTGTGGTGTGTATGTCATGACTGGGGATAGCAGCACTGGCTGGGGAGGGCACGGACACCCTGCGTCCTTTGCCCACACCCTGGCCCATCTCTTTCATTTGACTCCTTCCTGAGGAGGGCACGGACACCCTGCGTCCTTTGCCCACACCCTGGCCCATCTCTTTCATTTGACTCCTTCCTGAGGAGGGCACGGACACCCTGCGTCCTTTGCCCACACCCTGGCCCATCTCTTTCATTTGACTCCTTCCTGAGGAGGGCACGGACACCCTGTGTCCTTTGCCCACACCCTGGCCCATCTCTTTCATTCGACTCCTTCCTGAGGAGGGCACAGACACCCTGCGTCCTTTGCCCACACCCTGGCCCATCTCTTTCATTCGACTCCTTCCTGAGGAGGGCACGGACACCCTGCGTCCTTTGCCCACACCCTGGCCCATCTCTTTCATTCTACTCCTTCCTGAATCACACCCTTTTACACCAAACTGGCAGTCTGGTAAGCGACATGTTTCTCTGAGTTCTGTGAGCCACTCTAGCAAATGCATTGGACCCAACAAGGAGGTCGTAGGAACCTTCGATGGATAGCCAGTTGATCAGAAGTACCTGGACTTGCAATGCAGTGTCTGAAAGGGCAGGGGACGGCCTGCCGTCAAGTAGGATGGATAATCTGTGCAATCTGATGCTATCTCCACATACAGTGTCAGAATTGAAAGGACACCCTGCTGGTATCCAAAAATTGCTTGGTGTTTGTGCAGGTCACCCCACACACACACTGGAATTGGTACCAGATTCCATGTACCAAGTTTCACTTGCATGACTGAATTGTTTTCTTCAAAAATAAAAAAATACCCAGAAATATTTCAGGATTCCGAGAAAGGAAAATGGAGCTGGAAGAATCAGGCTACCTGACTTCAGACTGTACTACAAAGCAATAGTGATCAAAACAGTATGGTTACTGGCCAAAAATAGAAACATAGATCAGTGGAACAGGATAGAATGCCCCAAAATAAACCCACACAACTATGGTCAATTTATCTACAAAAAAGGAGGCAATAATATACAACGGAGAGAAGACACTGAAGTGTCTTCAATGAGTGGCACTGGGAAAACTGGACAGCTATATGTAAAAGAATGAAATTAGAACATTCTCTAACAGCGTACGCAAAAGTAAATTCAAAATGGATTAACTACCTAAATTTAAGGCTGGACACTATAAAACTCTTAGAAGAAAACATATGCTGAACACTCTTTGACATAAATCACAGCAACATCTTTTTAGAACAACCTCCAAGAGTAATGAAAATGAAAACAAAAATAAACAAATAGGAACTAGTTAAACTTAAAAGCTTTTGCACAGCAAAGGAAGCAGTAAACAGAAGGAAAAGATAGCCCATGGAATGGGAGAAAATAGTTGCAACCAAAGCAAGCAACACGGGATTAATCCCTGAGATATTCAAACAGCCCATGCAGCTACCTCATAAAAATAAACAACCCAATCAGAAAAGGGGCAGAAAATCTAAACAGACATTTCTCCAAAGAAGACATGCTGCTGCTGCTAAGTCTCTTCAGTCATGTCCGACTCTGTACAACCCCCCTAGACGGCAGCCCACCAGGCTACCCAGTCCCTGGGATTCTCTAGGCAAGAACACTGGAGTGGGTTGCCATTTCCTTCTCCAATGCATGAAAGTGAAAAGTGAAAGGGAAGTCGCTCAGTCGTGTCCGACTCTTAGCGACCCCATGGACTGCAGCCCACCAAGACAGCAGCCCACCAGGCTCCTCCGTCCATGGGATTTTCCAGACAAGAGTACTGGAGTGGGTTACCATTGCCTTCTCCGCAAAGAAGACATAGAGATGGTGAAAATACACATGAAAACATGCTCAGTATCACACATTACTAGAGAAAGGCAAATCAAAACTACCATGAGGTATCACCTCACACCGGTCAGACTGGCCATCATCAAGAAGGTACAAACAATAAATGCTAGAGAGGGTGTGGGGAAAAGAGAACCTCTTGCACTGCTGGCGGGAAAGTAAATTGGCACAATCACTGTGGAAAACAGCATGGAAGTTTCCTAAGAAACAAAAACTAGAAATACCATATGATCCTGCAGTCCCACTCCTGGGCATATATATCTGGATAAAACCATAATCCAAAAGGTGCATGTACCCCAGTGTTCACTGCAGCGCAATTTAGAATAGCTGAGACATGCAGCAACCTAAATGTCCACGTATAGGGGGATGGATAAAGAAGGCGTGGTACGTATATACAATGGAATATTACTGAGCCATGGAAAAGAATGAAATGATGCCATTTGCAGCAGCCTGGAGATTATCATACTATGTGAAGTAAGTCACACAGGGAAAGGCAAATATCATGTTCTCACTTAAATGTGGAATGTAAAAAATAATGATACAAATAAACTTATTTATAAAACAGAGTCACAGGCTTTGAAAGCAAACTTATGGTTACCAAAGGGGAAGGGTGCAAGGGGTCCAGCCCCCGCAGGATCCAGGGGAACCTGAAGGAAAAACAGCGTCAGCAGATGATTTAGAGAGAGATAAGGAAAGAATATTGTAGATAAGAAAATAGAAGAGAGAGGCTGATATTCCTTGGTTTACATAGAAAGCTAATAAAGTCTTAGAAGCCCAGGAAAGTGAACACAGGGAGACTTGGTGTCCAAGGGATCAGCCTGAAAAAGAAAGTAAGAGAAAAAAAGAGAAAAAAGAAAAACACAGGGTGACCAAGTTTCTTCGAGCAAGGCCCAATAGCTTTATTTTAAAAGGTACTTTTATACCTTGTCTTATACATAGAGGGAAATGAAAGATGCAAAGTCATACAGAGTCAGCCCAAACATTACATCTGTTTTGTCTTTATCGAAACCAGGATTTTTTCTGCAAACCTTTCCCATAGACAATGTTGTGTACACTATCTTCTGGCCTTGGAGGCCTGTGGACATTTTATGACGCTCTTTTGATAAAGGCTTCTCAACCAGAAAACTTATTTTCCCTTGAAATGTTTTTTTCTTTATATTCCTAATCAACTCGGCCTCAGAAAGTATTAAGCAAGTTACACTTCTCATGGAGCAAAGGTGCAGTGAGTTACAAGAAAGAACCAATTAGCTCAAAAGTCTGATGTGGTTAATTTTAAGGCTACACTTATTTTTCTTGCTTTTCAACTATGTTAACTAATACACTCCCAGGTGCACAGTGGATAAGAGATACGGGAACTTAGCAACAAACATTGGCCCAATAATGAAATCCTACACCAGCACTACTCTACTAACTTAACTCTTTCAAAGGCTCTATGTTTTAGGCTTCTCATGCCTCTCACAGTTGGGAGGCTGTAAATAATCATATGCGTAGCTGTAAGAGTCTGCATATACCTGCCAAGCAAGCTAGAATGCTAACAGAGGGGGTTTGATTTGAAATATTCCTCTCATGTCCAAGAGACTTATTAGCTAGAGCCCTAAGTTGATTTTCTCCAGAGAAAGGTGGTCAGGAATAGACCCCCTGTTAATGTCAGAGGAGTCGGTGAAAGTCATGATATAGTAAAACAGACAGATTCTGGTTTGGGGGCAGATGCCCGAGAAAGCCTAGGGAGCCCGTTGAGTCCTGAAGCCTTGCTTAACAGTTCTCTTCCACACGACCTTGTCATGGGGGGGATCTCCCGTGGCGGCTCCCGGCAGGAGGCGAGGGGAGAGGGATAACGTGGGAGGTTGAGATTAGCATATACACACTGCTATCTATAGAACAGATAATCACCAAGGACCCACTACTGCATAGCACAGGGAACGCTACCCTGTATCCTGTAGTAAACTCGATGGGAAAAGACTCTGGAAAGAATGAGTATATGTATACGTGTAAGTGACTCACCTTGCTGTTACCCCTAAAACTAACACAACACTGCCAGCCAACTGTGCTCCAATGTAAAATAAAAATTAAATAAATTTAAAATATATTTTTTATACCTCATTGAGTTTCACTGCCTCGATGAACATGGCAACCCCACCAGCAAAACCACAACAAACACAGCTTTCCTATTACGATGTGCTGTTCATTTCCAGTGAGATGAGACGCACAATAGCACCTTGTCACGTAAGAAAGGATGCCTCAGACATCAAGCCATCACGTTACAGCCTCCAGCCAGTGAGCCCTGGAAGGACTCAAGATGCAGACCAAGGGAACTGCCAAGTCCATCTAGCAGTCAGCCACTAGAACCACCCTGACAGTGCACCCAGAGAAAGCTCCGGATGTGAGAAAACAGAGGATACTGGTTCCAGGTAGCTGGGGTGCATAACCAAGGGATGACATCAGTGAGCCCAGACTCCTGCTTTCTTCCAATACACAGAAAAAGCGCTAAATTCCTTAACTCAAGATGTCTGGTTTCTTTTATTAACTGTCATCTTTTAATGTTTAGACTACCTGGACTTTTGTTTAAAAAAAAAGAAAACTATATATCCTGGCTCTCTGACATGCCTCTTTGGAACAGTTTTCTCAGCGTTATCTGAGATGCTGTCTCCCAGGCTTGAAGTCCTAAGAATATCTGCCAAATAAAACACAACACTCAAGTTTTAGGTTGGGCTTTTTTTTTTTTTTTTCCTAGTGGACACAGAAGGAGATGGAATTTTCCATTAAACGTCAAGATGCTGCAGGATCATTCCTTGTAAACACCCTATGCAGCCCATTGGTGGAGGATTTTGGAACTGTGGTTATAACTTGACCTACAATTTCTTTGTTCACCTTTTCAATGTTGTTAGTGCCCATGATGGCTGACTCTTGGACATTAACAGTTTACTGTTTCTTTCCCCTGTTTCAGCAGCTGCAGATAGAGGCCATAAGTAGCAATTGTTAAGTACTCAGAAATAACACAGTTTCCAGATGATACTGTATGCGTGTCCTCTTGCTTCTGTAACAAATTACCACCAATGGAGTGACCTAAAGCAACACCAGTTCCTTCTCTTAGAGTTCTGGAAGTTCATTTCAGTTCAGTCGCTCAGTTGTATCCGACTCTTTGTGATCCCATGGACTGCGGCATGCCAGCCTTCCCTGTCCATCACCAAGAACTGGGGTACACAACCATTGTTTTTCTAATTTGATGAAAATCAACATCATCAGGATTCAGAATATTTCCTCTTCAAAAGACAGTAAAGGAATCCCAAAGGAAATCCACAATCTGGGAAATTCTTGCAAAGCACAGCTGACAGAGGGCTCATTTCCAGAATATACAGGTAACTCTTAGAATCAATGGGCTTCCTCGGTGGCTCAGAGGTAAAGAATCTGCCTGCCAAGGCAGGAGACCCGAGTTCAATCTCTTGGTCAGGAAAATCCCCTGAAGAAGGAAATGGCTACCCACTCCAGTATTCTTGCCTGTCAAGTCCCATGGACCGAGGAGCCTGGAGGGCTACAGTCCGTGGGGTTGCAGATCATCCCGGACTATCTGCACGGGCACACCGACAATAGTCAGTCATGAAGACACAACTCGATTTTTTAATTGCCAGAAGTCTGGAATGGACACCTCGAAAGAGAAGAGATAAAGAGTCGGTATGCATACGAAAAAGTTGCTCAAAATCATTAGTCATCAGGGAAAGCCAAATTAAAAATTCCTGCACACCTACTCGTACTGCTGAAGTTAAAGAGACCTAGGATAGCAAGCAGATAAAAATACAGAGCTGGTGGGGCCCTCATACGTTACTGGGGGAACTGCACAATGGTTCCCACAAAGGTAAACACTCACTTACCGTATCACCCAACCATTCCCCTCCTCGGCATCTCCTTAAGGGAAGGGAAAACATACGTTCCCACAAAGACCTGAATGGGAATCATCCCAGTCACTTTGTTCACGATCCCAAACCAGTGGAAACAGGACAAACATCATTCAACAGGCAGATAAACAAAGGATGACTCATCCATAAAACTGAAAGTTCTTCAGGGATCAAAAGGGAAGGATCGCAAACACATGCAACTATGTGGAGGAACCTCAAAACCATTACGCAAAGTGAAAGAAGCCAGATACGAAAGCCTTCTTCAATATCCTTCCTTTTATGTGGCACATTCAGTTAAGCTCAGTTGCTCAGTCGTGTCTGATTCTTTGCGATCTCATGGACTGCAGCACACCAGGCCTCCTTGTCCATCATCAACTCCCGGAGCTTACTCAAACTCATGTCCATCGAGTCGGTGATGCCATCCAACCATCTCATCCTCTCTCGCCCCCTTCTCCTCCCGCCTTCAAGCTTTGCCAGCATCAGGGACTTTTCCAGTGAGTCAGCTCTTCACATCAGGTGGCACTTTAGGAAAGGCCAAACGGGCTTCCCTGGTGGCTCAGTAGTAAAGAAACAGCCTGCCAGTGCAGAAGACAGGGGTTCCATTCTCATTGGAAAAGTGGTTGGATGGCATCACCGACTCAATGGACATGAGTTTGGATGGACTCCGGGAGTTGGCGATGGACAGGGAGGCCTGACGTGCTGCGGTTCATGGGGTCACACAGAGTCAGACACGACTGAGCAACTGAACTGAACTGAACTGAGAGGCACAGGGCCATCCCCAGAGTTAACATACGTTCCCATCAGTGAGAGCCACTGACTATGGTACAAATGAGATTCCTAACGCTAACGATGGAAGCGGTCAGGAAGGAACCCTGCACTGCCCACTGCTTCCACACAATTCCGAAGGCCATTCCTGTTGCTTGAGAGAGAGGAGTGCTTTCGCATCAGGGGAACTTTTCTGAATTGACACAAAGGTTGAAGCACCCATTTGGGTGGGAAACTCTGGCTGCATTTCCAAATTAGCTGACACTGTCAGCAGGATGCTCTACACAGCCTTGCCCCTCACATGGCAAAGCACTTTACAAGCACGAGCTCATAATTCTGCTGTGAGGTGGGTGGGAGGAAAATTGTTATTTTCCCTGTTTTACGGCTCTCTAAAGCCTGTGAGGGTGTAAAGGGTTGACGTGTGTTCTATTTTTGAAGTCACAGAGTTGCCACAGTGCCATTCTCTAGTGATGGAAGGAGGGGAGCTAGAACTGAAAACTTTTCCATTCAATGCTCCTCTCCTCATTCTTTGGATTCGTGAGAATTCAAGTCACACAGATGGCATTTTATAGTCCCCAGAAGAAGGGTGAGTGAGCAGGCTGGCAGTTTCTGAAGACCTGGCCCCAGTATACCTCGAAAGCAAGGCAAGGGGGAAAATCACAAACATGCTTGATGCCTTTGAAGAAAAACGCTTGTGAGAAAGAAGGCAAAAATCAAGATTTCCCTGTGTTCATTGGGTCTAGACAAGAGCCATCAGTAATCTAAGAAGGTTAAAGGGCACTGCATTATAGCCAGAGGCAGAGCGTAAGGTTGATATAAACTCAGATGAGGGGTCTTCCTGGTGGCTCACGTGGTAGAACATTTGCCTGCAATGCAAGAGACAGGAGTTCAGTCCCTGGGTCAGGAAGATGCCCTGGAGAAGGGAATGGCAACTCACTCCAGAACTCTTGCCTGAAGAATCTCATGGACAGAAAAGCCTGGTGGGCTACAGTCCACGGGATTGCAAACACTCGGACACAACTGAGCAACTTTCACTCACTCACATGTGATGTGGGCGGGAGGGGAAGCCATTGAAACTTATTCTGCTGTACACTAATTTATCTTTATTTCAGAAGAAGTTTTTTTCCCCCCACAGACATGGATGCTACAAATGAATTTTCCTCAAAAATTACACAGTTCGTTAAGTCTTATTTTGCACTCTGGTTGCTACTGTAGCACAGCAAGTTATCTCAGATTTTGTTCACAGTCTGCTGGGGGTAGGCATTGTGGAGGCGCCTCATTTCTGCCCCTGTTGGTCTTCATGGCGGCATCTCAAAGGCTGCGGCTGGAATCATCTGAAGAGATGATTTTAGAAGAAAGAAAAGGAAGTGAAGTTACTCAGTTGTGTCCACTCTCTGCAACCCAGGGGACTGTAGCCCACCAGCTTCCTCCATCCATGGAATTTTCCAGGCAAGAATACTGGAGTGGGTTGCCATTCCTCTCTCCAGGGGATCTTCCCAACCCAGGGATCGAACCCTGGTCTCCCACATTGCCGGCAGACACTTTACCATCCAAGCCACCAGGGAAGCCCCAGCATTACACATTCACATGTTTGGAAGCTGACGCTGGCTGTCTTATCGCAGCAGGAGCTATTGGTTGAGCAGCCTACACAGGGCCTCTTCAAGTGCCCTGGGATTCCTCACACCATGGTGGGATTCCGAGAGTGTGAATATTCGGGAAATGAGGTGGAAATATGCTGAATTGTATGACCTCGCCTAGGAACCATACTTCCACCACATTCCACCTTTTCTGGTGGTCATAGAGCCCCACTCAGGTTTAAGGAGAAAGGAAATCAAGTCTACCTCTTGATAAAAGAGGATTTTCCTGGTAAAGAATCCGCCTGCAATGCAGGAGACCTGGGTTCGATCCCTGGGTTGGGAAGATCCCCTTGGAGAAGGGAAATGGCTACCCACTCCAGTATTCTGGCCTGGAGAATTCCATGGGGTCGCAAAGAGTCTGACACAACTGAGCAACTTTCACTGTTTTTCTGATAAAGAACCGCGAGTTGGACTTCCCGGGTGGCACAGTGGATAAGAATCCACCCGCTGATGAAGGGGACATGGGTCTGGTCCCCGATCTGGGAAGATCCACACGCTTCGGAGCAACTAAGCCTGGGCCCAACTCCCGAGCCCGCGCCCTAGAGCCGTAACTAATTGAGCCTGTGTACCTGCAACTATTGAAGGCCTCGCATCTTAGAACTTGTGCTCTGCAACACAAGAAGCCACGAAGAGTAGCCCCACGCTCTGCAACTAGAGAAGCCAGCAAAAAAGATCCAGTGCGATCAAAATAATTAATTTAAAAAGAGAAAAAAAAAAAAAAAAAGAACAGCAAGTTTCTAGAAGAGCATACGGGATCAGCGAGTTTGCTAGAATCCACGGTCTCCACTTTGTCAACTTAACAGGGTGGCTGTCCCTGACATTCTACTGAGTGTCTTGGAAACACAAGCACTTGCAGATGATTGTGGGGCCATCCAAAGAGACAGAAGCTTCATCCAGTGCTCAGTACACACCAGTCAGCCACAGGAGCAGGAAAAGTCACTTACTGTTTCTTTATCTACCCACAGGAAAGGCACAAGGCTGTTCAATCCCAAAATTTAGCATGGAAGCAGACATTATCTCAGAACATAGGCCCGACGTCTTTGTCCAGAGAAATTCAGATGAGACGTGCAGTTCGTTTACAAACCAGAATTTCCTTTCTTGCATGCTGGCTTTGAAACAGCAACGGCGATGATTTTTGATTTGTTACGTGTTAAATATTTTAATTACATTCTGAAGTAAGCAGCACTCTGGAAAAGACATAGTCAAAGGCAAACTAATTAATTCTTGAAGGTAACATCCTAATATATGCATTTTTCATGGCAGAAATTAATTTCACTCAAGACAACTGTCTTTTCCCTTGTAAATTAGGACATTTCTCCCCTAATTAGTTTAAATTGCCTGTAGGAGATGATCCCCACTGAGCTATGGAATCTCCTTCAGCAAGTGATTCTGGCTACCAAAGAGAAGAGTTTAAAAGACGAATAAGAATCTTGGCGGTTTTTTCTTTCTCACGGTCTTGGACCTAGAGATTGTCATGCTGAGTGAAGTACATCAGACAGAGAAAGAGGAATACCGTAAATGTTCATGTTATATAACATAAATAAATATATTTATTACATATATAGTAAATAATTAATTTTTGAAAATTACTATACAGTCCATGGAATTACCCAGGCCAGTATACTGGAGTGGGTAGCCTTTCCCTTCTCCAGGGGATCTTCCCAACCCAGGGATCAAACCCAGGTCTCCCACATTGCAGGCGGATTCTTTACCAGCTGAGCCACCAGGGAAGCCCTTATTATATATAATATATATTATATATTTACATACATATATATGGGAGGGGAGTTTGGGGGAAAATGAATACATGTGTGTATATGGCTGAGTCCCCTTTGCTGTTCACTTGAAACTATCACAACAATGCTAATTGGCTACATTTCTATACAAAGCAAAATTTTTTTAATTTTTACTTTTTTTAATAAAATCCTGTCTAGACTTTTAAAAATATGTATACCTGTGGCTGATTCATGTTGATGTATAGAAAAAAGAACTCACAATATTGTAAAGTCATTGTTCTCCAATTAAAAGAAATTCATTTTAAAAAATAATAAAATACAAAGCAGAATCTTGGGCTTTGGCTTGTTTCTGTTCAGCAGGGTTGAGAATAAAAAATATAAAACCGCCTGTGACAACATCATTAACTATGTTCTAGTCTCTCAGCCATATCCAACAGTTTGCAACCACATGAACGGTAACCTGCCAGGCTCCTCTGTCCATGGAGATTCTCCAGGCGAGAATACTGGAGTGGATAGTTTTCCCTTCCCAAGGGGATCTTCCCGACCCAGGGATTGAACCCAGGTCTCCCGCATTTCAGGCGGATTCTTTACTGTCTGAGCCACCTGGAAAACCCTTGTTCTAGGTGATTATATGGTGATAAAGTGACCAACATCCTTGCTTCATGGAACACACATTTCAGTAGAATTTCATAGATTCTACTCCAAGTTATGTATAGAAACAGATCAAGTGCACAAATATTATTTTAAACCAATTGGCCGTGACTTGTTTTCAAGTTGTTTGGCAGAATTCTCTTTCAAGTTGGTTTCCATGTAAAAACCCTGAGTTTGATCCAGTTGTTTTTTTTTTTTTAATCTCTTACGGAGTATGTCTTTTTCGCAAGATGTAATCTCCTGCAAAGCCAGGAGCACAAAGCTATAACAACCTGCAAGCTGTTCTCCTACGTCAATCTTGCTGCAGGATAACAGAAGAAGATCAAGTTTTTGATCCTTACTGTGCCTGTATCAGAGCACACCAACGTGAATTAAACGTAGTGCTGAACAAACAGAAGAGCCCATGGGACGTCTGTGGTCGTCCGTTGGTTAAGAATCCTGCAAACACAGCAGACATGGGTTCAGTCCCTGGTCCTGGAAGATCCCACGTACTGCAGGGCAACTGAGGTCATCTCAACTCTAACCTCTTAGCTAATACTATCCATGGAAAACCAGAGTCACCCTACCCAGGTGAGTGCAGACCCTACTTCAGGAGGATACACAGACAGATAGATACACAGATAGACAGATACGGGTTAGAAACTAGACTAGTAGTCTAGTAGAATGGTGGATAGGTAGATGACTGGATGGATGGATGAATCCATGAAAGACAGATAGATCACCTTGAGGATTTATGCGTGTATATCATTGCTAGAAAAGTCAGATAAAATTCTTGAGTAGATTGATATGCAACAAACATATGATGTTGGTGGAGGTTTAGTCGCTAAGTCATGTCTGACTCTTGTGACCCCACAGACCGTAGCCCACCAGGCTCCTCTGTCCAAGAATACTGGGTGGAGTAGGTTGCCGTGCCCTTCTCCAAGGGGATCTTCCTGACTCTGGGACTGAAGTCAGGTAATGTACGATACACCACCCAAATCAAATCTCCTATATTAGAAACACATTAATGGATGAATTTATTTACTCAACATATCATTTATATACTCTAGCATAGTAAGCAGCGAAAGATTTAGGGGTTGGAGGGGTACCTGAGCATGAATGGTCACAAAAGGCCTCTTGGGGAAATGAAGAGTTATGTACATATTTGTGTGTGTGTGTGTGCGCACACGCACGCACACGCACGCGCGCTCAATGACTTCAGTCGTTTCTGACCCTTTGCAACGCCATGGACCATAGCTCCCCAGGCTCCTCTGTCCATGGGGATTGTCCAGGCAAGGATACTGGAGTAGGATGCAGTGCCCTCCTCCAGGGGATCTTCCCAACTCAGGGATTGAACCTGCGTCTCTTGTCTCCTGCGTAGCCAGGCGGGTTCTTTGCCGCTAGCGCCCCCGCTGGGGGAAAGGGCTGCAAATCAAGATTGCTGCCTGTGCAAATGCCCCAGCACGGGACTGAACGAGGCAGGCTGGAGGAACCCAGAGAACTGTCCCCTACTTGCACATCGAAACACAGGGAGACGGCAGTTGAAGAGAGGGAGTCGGCACCCCCGGGGCTCCGGGTCAAATAGGCCGTTGGATGCCACAGACGTCACCCTTGGGGTCCACACGCCTATCACCACTGGAAGACTCAGCTAACAGCCTTCAGGACGGCAGAGGAACTTGCAAAACCCCACGGGAAGCCAGCCTCCTGTTCTTATCTCTGGCGTGCACAGGTTCCTGAAACCCAGGGCAACCTGAATCAGGCGCGCACAGGCTGTAAACCTTGGCGAGGTGAGCGAGGAGTTCTCAGTTAGGCATTTCTTTCTCGCTCTGTTTTTCCTGGCCTTTCGAGTGTGACTGTCTTATGTTCCTTTCAGATGATGCATCTCTGTGTAAAATGTGCCAGGGGCCAGGTAACTAGGAGAAACGGAGCTGTGTCTATTTCTAGGCCCCGGTCTCAGTGATGCCCCCGGGTGTTGCAGCCTTACTGCAAGGGGCGAAGGGAAACGTGCTGAAACCCAGCCCAGCCCCCCAGAGCGTCCAGACCGTGTTTAAAGCCATTCTGGAGCCAAGGACATTTTTCCTGAATCTGTTCCAAACTAGAACGAAGATGCTGGTGCATAATATTTTTGCAAAACATGCAGGCTCAGGAACGGACAGACTCTACATTTATGTCAGACGTGGAGAACTGTTTTCCAATCCTTGCTGCAGAAAGGTGGCTTGTGTGCAAGCCAAAAATAATAGCATGAAGAATAATAATAAAACAAAGCTGGCAGGAAACCTCGTCTCTTGAAGAGGACCAATTTTTAGTCTGATAGCATTGATTCTTGGAAGCCAAACAGGAAATAAATTCCTACCCACACAATCTGCATTGTTCCTGTCCGCCTCATGTTAATTTTATGTCACACCTCCAACGCATAGAATCATTTATTTTTTTCCTATTGAAAGTGCAAGGTGTTTGTTCTAAAAATAAGTCATCTGCATCTGACGCCATAAACAGTTTCTTCCTGATGACTGCTTTAACTAAAGTTATAGGAAAATGTTAGACATATGTTCTTCCAGTGTTCTTTTGAGATGTGTGCGTGTGTGGGTACAGTCTTTGTAACATGAAGACTAACTGCCCATTATTGATGGCGCTTTAGTTGCTAAGCCATATCCAGCTCTTTGCAACCCAATGGACTATAATCCTCCAGGCGCCTCTGTCCATGGGATTCTCCAGGCAAGAATACTTGAGTAGGTTGCCATCTCCTCCTCCGGGTGATCTTTCCGACCCAGGGAATTGAAGCCACGTCTCTTGTGTCTCGTGCACTGGCAGGTGGGTTCTTTACCACTGTGCCACCTGGAAAGGTCCCATCATAATACACTTGATCTTAGCCAAACGGGGAAAGTGACCTTAACACAGTCTGCTGGCCAGCAAGGAGCTGCTAAGAGGACTCTCCGACGATGACTGCAAGAGCGCTGAGGATACCCCCAGCCCCGCCACCACAAACCTTCCAGGAGGTCAAATTTTTCATATGAAAAGCTCCTGGGTTGGGACTGTCCTAAAAGAGAGGCAATAACTGACAAGGAAACTTATGGTGGAGAGGTGAGCTCCCTGGGCAATGTGGAGATGGGGAGAGATGCCCATCATTGGGAATTTCCCCCATGGCTCAGCTTGTGGCTCGGCTGGGAAAGAAGTCGCCTGCAATGCAGGCGACCCACGTTCGATTCCCGGCTTGGAAAGACCCCCTGGAGAAGGGATATGCTACCCACTCCAGTCTTCTTGGGCTTCCCTGGTGGCTCAGCGGGTAAAGAATCTGCCTGCAAAGCAGGAGACACAGGAGATGCGGGTTTGATCCCTGGGTCAGGAAGATCCCCTGGGGGAGGGTATGGCAACCCACTCCAGTATTCTTGCCTGGAGAATCCCATGGACACAGGAGCCTGGCAGGATTCGGTCCCTGGGGTGGCAAAGAGTTGGACACGACCCAGGCACCTCAGCACGCATGCTTGTCATTCCCACCCAGGCCCTGGAGCACAGCCATTCTCAGGGAAAACAGTGCCCACCCGGCACCTCATCTGACATGTGGTCAATTGTTTAGCCTTTTAGGTCCCTTTAAAGCAAGATTCTTCACGAGCCCTTAGAGTATTAAACAAGACGTTTCACAGATTACTGCATCATGATAAAGGAATCCTTTCATATGGTTGCCACCAGAGACAATGACAGTTCTGATGGAAGCTTCAAAGACATACTCTATGAGAGAGAAAGCAATTTCTGTCCATGATAAGGGCTCAGCAACTGCAGTGTGGTGCTATTAATAATACTTAATATTACTCAACTACTAATAGTTAATAACAGTTGATGTTAATTAATAGCTATTAATTAATAGTTAATATTAATAATAGCTAAATAAATATTAATAAATATTATAAATTTATTATAAATTTATATAATATAAACTTACATATTACATTGTAATATTATAATATATGATGTATTATATATGCATATATATAATATATGCATGATATATAATATATAATATATGTAATTTATATAAATATATTTATATAAATAATATATATTTGTATGTTTTATATAAATAAATTTTATAAATATTATAAATATTAATAGTTAAACAAATATTAGTTAAAATATTAATTATTTTAATTTAATAATTAAATTAAAAATTAGTTAAAATAGTTAAATAAATAAAAACTAGTTAACCATTTGCTCTGCTGCTCTTGAGGTCTTTTTTCTGTTTTTTATTTTGAGACGTCAATGGTGTATTGGACAGAAGGGTTTACACTCTGTTTTTGTCAGCTACATATTTGAAATGAACTGCTTTTCTTAAACACGAGTGGAACAGACGCATACCAATGAAAGAGCTACAGTCTGAGACAAAGGCTGAAGTTTCTACGTTTTTTTCTGGAAAAATTAGGACTAACATAGGATCTGGGAGAAAATATTTCCATTTGTGAATAACACCAAGATTCCAATTGACACAACAAAACTTCGCAAAGCTGTGTCTTGTGATGCTTCTGAAAGTAAAGCACAGCACAGACTCAGCTGTGGACTTTTATAACTGTCTGCAGGCATGCATGCGTGTGCTAAGTTACTGAGTCATGTCTGACTCTTTGTGAGCCTATGGACTGTAGCCCACCAGGCTCCTCTGTCCATGGGATCCTCCAGGCAAGAGTACTGGAGAGACTTGCCCTGCCCTCCTCCAGGGGATCTTCCTAACCCAAGGATCGAACATGCATCTTCTATGGTTTTTGCAGATTCTTTACCGCTGAGCCACCTGAAGCCCGTTTAAAATATAAAGCTCTAAATAATCGAACATAATTATTTTCTACCAACGAGATCATTTATAATATGCCAGGAACCGGGATGAACGCTTTATGTATATTATAATTAATCCTTACAGAACCTGGTGGAATCAGGTTCTTCCTGTCTTAAAAGATGAGTGAACCCAAAAGTGAAGTGCAAAAAAATCAGGACTTTCCTGGCAGCCACTGGTTAAGTATCTGCCTTTCAATGCAGGGGACGCAGGTTCAATCCCTGGTCCGGGGACTAAGATCCCACATGCTGTGGGACAACTAAGCTCACGGTTCACAACTACTGAGCCCAGTCTGCCAACAGCTAGAGCAAGAAGGCCATGTGCCACAACTAAGACCAGACACAAAGAAACAGAGGGAAAAAGGCTAATTCCCTGCCCAAGACCAGAGAAAAAATTATGGGGGAAAGATGGGGACACAAACCCAGGTGTATCTGATCCTGAAGTTCTGGCTTCTAACTGACATCATCATCTTCCCCAAAGGCTGGCAAACGCCTGCCTATGGGCCAGTGCACACAATATTAATGAGGGGGGCAGAATTGCATCTGATCCTCAAAGCACCTAGCCTGTCAGCCACGGCTCAATTGATGCTTTTGAACTGTGGCATTGGAGAAGACTCTTGAGAATCCCTTGGACTGCAAGGAGATCCAACCAGTCCATCCTAAAGGACATCAGTCCTGAATTTTCATTGCTGAAGCTGAAGCTGAAGCTCCAGTACTTCGGCCACCTGGTACAAAGAACTGACTCAGTACAAAAGACCCTGATGCTGGGAAAGACTAAAGGTGGGAGGAGAAGGGGACGACAGAGGATGAAATGGTTGGATGGCATCACCAACTCAATGGACATGAGTTTGGGTAAACTCTGGGAGTTGGTGATGGACAGGAAAGCCTGGAGGTACTGTAGTTCATGGGGTTGCAGAGAGTCAGACACAACTGAGTGACTGAACTGAAGCGAATTACCTAAAGGCTCAATTACACACCACTCAAACTCTGCAGAAGAGCAAAGAAATCCATTACACGCAGAAAACCTTCATCCTACTAAAATCGTTAGCTTCAAGAGATAAAGGCGTTGCATTTCAAACTTTGAAAGCACAAGTGTCTGATGATGGCTTATGGCATTACAAGATTCTATCCTGCTTGTAAAAGAGAAAAAGGAATTTTTTTGTTGGTGTGTTTTATGTGTCGGATGAAAAGTATATGACCCAGCCTGCCTGTGGGGGAGCAGTCCTTTTTCCACCCAGGTCGTGATGACTGTCTGCCAAGCGAGCCCTCTCTGTTCAATAATATTCAGAGCCCAAGTTACATAGCAGCAGGACGGAGGTACTGCTATCCCTGAGAAAACAGCCAGGCATGTTTTATCACCAAAAAAGAGAGGAAAAGCAGAAGAATATTCTGCATAATCAAACTGAACAGTGAAAGATCCAAAAGCAACATGTCAGGAAACTCTCATCTGTAGGTGGAATTAAAAGCAACACAACAAAAAGACCGACATATGCCTGAGGTTCGTCTGGGGCCATTTCAGTTCTTCTGTTGTGGAAGGTATCAATCGGTGCTCACAGCCACAGCAATCAGACTTCATGACGGACAGTATTTACGTCTGAGAGCTCTGTTTTGTCTTCCCCATGCCTTGCTCCCATCCCCCAGAAACTGCGGTGTGAAATTAACCTGAAATCAGGAAAACACAAGTAGCTTTCCCAGCAGAAGGCAGGGGGCTCCTTCTCCTATTGACAATGGCGCTGTCCTATCTCTGACATCCTGTAGCAGACGGTTCCCAAGCTCTCTATCTTCATGCCTATCCCTGGCTTCGTGCCTCTGATGCTTTCTCAACACTACAGCTTCACAGCTCTCTGCTCCATCCCGTAAGGACCAAAACCCAGCTGTGGTATCAATGGGCCTGGCCACGGAAGAGCACGCCAGAGGTTTATCAAGGGTAAAAACGTCATCACTTTGCTCACAAAGGTCCATCTAGTGAAACTTATGGTATTTCCAGTAGTCATGTATGCACATGAGAGTTGGACCATAATGTAGGCTCAGCACTGAAGAATCGATGCTTCCAAACTGTGGTGTTGGAGAAGACTCTTGAGAGTCCCTTGGACTGCAAGGAGATCCAACCAGTCAAACCTAATGAAAATTAGTCCTGAATATTCATTGGAAGGACTGATGCTGAAGCTCCAGTGCTTTGGCCACCTGAGGCAAAGAGCCAACTCATCAGAAAAGACCCTGATGCTGGGAAAGATTGAGAGCAGGAGGAGAAGGGGACGACCGAGAACGAGATGGTTGTATGGAATCATTGCATCAGTGGGCATGAGTTTGGGCAAACTCTGGGAAAAAGCGGAAGACAGAGGAGGCTGGCATGCTGCAGCCCATGAGGTCGCAAAGAGTTGGACACGACTTGGCAACTGAACAGCAACAACTCCTCCCAGCCTCCACAGAAGCGTTTTAAAGAGCTTTGCAGAGCGCTTAGAGTCTTAGACACAGCGTATCATGCTGTCATCTGTCACGATCTTGCACGGTCTCCCTCCCTCCACTGGCATACAGACCTGTGATCCTTGGGTGTCTGTGTATGTTTCCATACACTGATGCATTTATTCTCCCAAATGTAAGTGCAGTGCCTGGGAATTCCTGGCAATAGGTGCTCCATCAATATGTGTTGAATCAAGAGTAATTCCACAATATGTGTTAAATGTGTTGAGACTTTCCATTTTTAGTGCACAGATTTTTTTTTTTAGCAGTATTGGCTTGTAACCAGCTATATTTATGCCCCCATGAGGAATTATGAGAGTTAGAGTTGCCAAAATAAAAAGGGAAATAGAAGAAATAAAGAGCCTACGAAAACAATTGAGATCATATGTTATTCCCTATGGAATCCCGTGAACAGAGGAGCCCGGTGGGCTACAGTCCACGGGGTCGGAAAGAGTCGGACACGACTGACCAAGCAACACCCATCTAACAGAATGATGGGCAAGAAAGCGAAGATGATCAAGGTCGGGTGTCAAGGACACATGGTGGGATTCTCAGGTCTTTGGCTGCGTTCATGCAGAAGATATGTGGGTCTTCTGCATGGAGTTTCATCAGCCCCGTAGAGGTGACTGTGCCCGGAGTGATGATCATTTTTGTAGCAGTCTACAGAGTGGACTCCTCATTCTCTGTAGGTTTTGAGATGACAGCTGTCTTGACTTGACAGCAGGCTGCTTATATGGACACTTCTCAAAGCTTTCGGGGAAAACAGGTTAAATGGAAGTGAATGCTGAGTCGCTTCAGTCGTGTCCAACTCTTTGCGACCCCATGGACCATAGCCCCCCCCGAGGCTCCTCTGTCCATGGGATTCTCCAGGCAAGAAGACTGGAGTGGGTTGCCGTGCCCTCCTCCAGGGGAATCTTCCTGACGCTGGGAGCGAACCCCCCGTTTCCTGTCCAATATGCATTTCTGAAATTCAGATCTAACAATGTATAGATTCTCACCTGCACTCCCTCGGTGACTCCTCGTTCCCCACAAGCTACAGGCTGATTTCTTTGTGTGGCAAAATTGCTCACCTCTTTGGAACATTCTCCGGCCAGCCATTTCCATATTCAAGGTTTCATCACCCCCCCTTCCCATCTCCCCCAGATCTTTGGACCTGGGGCTCCAGGTCCACCTTCAGGAAAAACCGAGACAAGAGCTTCCTTCAGTTGGTCATGTTCTCATAACCCCTAAGTCGCTCTTGGTCCAGTAACCAGCCGTTTATTTCATTTTGTTAATATTTATCTCTTTCTTTGGCTGCAGCAAGCAGGCTCTCCTACCTTCATTGTAGAATGGGGAGTTTTTAGTGGCAGCATGCAGAAACTTTAGCTGTGGCGTGTGGGATATTTTCCCCTGACCAGGGATCAAACCCCAGCCTCCTGCATTGGGAGTTTGGAGCCTTAGCCACTGGACCACCAAGGAAGTCCCATCATTCATTTTTTTTAAAACAAACAAGCAAGCACAGCTGTAGCTGAGGAATAGCTAATCTATCAGGCATGGGCTTTAAAAAAAAAAAAGGAAAAAATTCACATGATTATTTCACTTCACACTAAAAAATTCCTATCAACACACATGTCATTCTACAAGTATAAATATAGTCACTCAACAAGTACAAGTGCACTTCACTCAAGAACAGATAAGAATGGCATATAATCACAAGAGACAACGTTCAGCATCTTTAGTCATGCCTGTTCTTGTTCGATTACTAAGTCATGCCTGACGCTTTGCGACACCATGAACTGCAGCAAGCCAACTGTCCTTCACTATCTCCCAGAGCTTGCTCAGACTCATGTCCACCGAGTCAGTGATGCCATCCAACCATCTCATCCTCTGTCATCCCCTTCTCCTCTTGCCCTCAGTCTTCCCCAGCATCAGGGTCTTTAGGCAGTTGCTGCTAAGTTGCTTCAGTCGTGTCCAACTCTGTGCAACCCCATAGACAGCAGCCCAACAGGCTCCCCCATCCCTGGGACTCTCCAGGCAAGAACGCTGGAGTGGGTTGCCATTTCCTTCTCCAATGCATGAAAGGGAAAAGTGAAAGTGAAGTCTCTCAGTCCTGTCTGCAGCCTACCAGGCTCCTCTGCCCATGGGATTTTCCAGGCAAGAGTACTGGAGTGGGCTGCCATTTTAGGCAGTAGGAAAGTCCAAATTAAAATAACAATGAAATACCATGAGTTGGTGATGGACAGGGAGGCCTGGCATGCTGCGGTTCACGGGGTCGCAAAGAGTCGCACATGACTGAGCGACTGAACTGAACTGAACCATTAAATGAATAATTTTTTAACTGATCATACCCAGTACTCTCAAGGATGTGGAGCAATGGGGCCTCTCATGCATTGCTGGTAGGAAAATAAAACAGCACCGCAACTTTGAAAAACACTTTGGCGGACTTTTTAAACAGTGGAACACACACAAGGCCGCAGTCACAATCCTGGGTTACAAGGGAAATGAAATCCCGTGTACACGCCAAGTCATGGGTGCAAATGTGTGCAGTGACCTTATTCAGAGTCACTCAAGCCTGGAAATCACCCAATGCCCCTCTCCTGATGGGTGGATAAGCAAACTCCAGTACGTAAACCCATACAAGCGACAAATTCAGCAATGGAAAACAAGCACTACTGATGCTCTCAACCAGTTGGACGACCCTCTGAGATCTTAAGCCAAGGGAAAGAAGCCAGATCCCGAAGCCTCCTTCTGTATGATTTATTTTACATGAGATTTTGGAAGAGGCCACACTGTGGACAGAGATAAGATAGGTGGTTGCCAGAAGCTGGGATGCGGGAGGCGTTGACCACAAAGGGACAAGAGAGGACATTTCGAGGGTGAAAGAACAATACTGTATTGATTACAGGGTTGTAAGCGTTTGTCAAATCTCAAACTAAAACGTTAAAATGGATATGTTCAGATGTAAACTACACATTAACAAAGATCAGAAGATAGTAACATCAGTCGGGAATATCTCACGACACAAATACGTACATAGGGAAACATCTATCGTTATCAAACCTGGACATAAAACCATACAGTCTTCTTGATAATTTTTATTTATTTTTTTCCAGGGGAAGAGTGTTAACTTTTGGCCAGATCCGACAGGCATGATGTTTTGACATCACAATATCAAATACAAATGAGCCATTTTCTCATGGTTTGCTGCGCTTGGAGAATTACTCTTGACTTCAACAGGCTGTCTGTTTTCAAACATCTTTTTTAAGTCACATGTGCTCCAGGGGTTAGCGCTGCATGTACTGAGTGATGTGATCTCTAGATTGCCGGATATTTGCCGGTACTCTGGGTGCTGTGTCCTTGAGTTCTCTCTCATTTTGCTTCTTTTTTAAAAAAAAATTGTTTATTTGGGGGCTTTGGGTCTTAAGGCTTTCTCTGGTGGCTCACACCACTGGAAAGAACCCACCTATACTGCAGGAGATGTGGTGAAGCCATCTTAAAGGCATCCCTGGGTCGGGAAGATCCCCTGGAGGAGGGCGTGGCAACCCGCTGCAGTGTTCTTGCCTGGAGCATCCCATGGACACAGGAGTCATCACTGGGGCATCTTTGTTGCAACTGTGTATCTTCTGTGTGGCACACAGACTCTCTCAGCTCCAGAACACGGGATCCGGAGCACGGGCTCAAGTAGTTGTGGCATGCCAGATTAGCCCTGCAGCATATGAGATCTTCCTTCCCCAGCCAGGAATCAAATGTTCATCCCTTGCCTTGCAAGGTGGATTCTTAACCACCAAACCACCAGGGAGGCCCCTCATCCCGCCTCTGACATGCATATCTACCACGCAGCTTGGGTGTGAGCACCTGGACAGATCTATGTACACATCAGCAATGCTAGAGACTGCCCAGTGTGGACCTTTATTGCTTGATTCTTTCAAAACGTTCTAGCATTTTCTTTCTGCAAGCAACAGCCTGCTACAAACACCTCCTTTGATGTTCACCCACCTGTGGAGGTGTCTACTCTGACTGGCCCTCTCTCCCGCATACACCTGAAAGACTTTTCACAGATCTGATTGCTTGGCCAAGCCTTATCCATCTTGAATCCATCAGACCTGAAACACTGTGCGTGCATCTGAGTCCCCTTTCCCCTTGACTGAAAACAATCCTCTTTCTTGCTAGTGTCATTCTGGGACATTTCTCCAAGAATGACATTTCTAGGACTCTTCCTCAGGAACGACATTTAGAGAAAATCCTTCAGCGTGCGTTGCTTGCGGATTTCTAGAAACAAGTATAAATGGTCTAAAGGTCTCTTGCAGGTAACTGAACTGTCCTCCTTCCCTAATCCCACCTTTCAAGGTTGGAAGTTACTTTGCTTTCCTTTCCCAACATTGAATGGACTGCTAGGGTAGTCACTTTCCTTTAGTTTGATGACTTTTTTTTTTTTAAGGTGCATTTATTTGTTGACGCTGGTGGGTCTCCTTTGCTGCATGTGGGTTTCCTCTAGTTTCGGCAAGTGGGGGCTACGCTCTGGTTGCGGTGCACCGGGTCCTCATTGCGGTGGCTCTCTTGTTGCAGAGCAGGGCTCTCGGGTGCACAGACTTCTGCTCCTTGGCACACGGGATCTTCCTGGACCAGGGATTGAATCGGCGGGTCCTCATTGCGGTGGCTCTCTTGCTGCAGAGCAGGGCTCTCAGGTGCACAGACCTCAGTAGTTGCGGTGCATGGAGGTCGCTGCTCCTTGGCACATGGGATCCTCCTGGACCAGGGATCGAATCGGTGTCTCTGACACTGCAAAGCAGATTCTTACCCACCGGACTACCAGGGAAGCCCCTATTTGATGACTTTCCATTGTGCTGTGCTCATTAAAACCTAAGGACTCCTCCGCAATCTAGTTTGTGTTTTTTTTTTTTCATTCACCCGAGAAGGCTGGGTTAAAATTTTATTTCAAATATTAAAAGTTGAAGTTGAGACAAGTAATTTTTAAAAAAAATATCAAATTCAAAACCCAAAAAACTAGGGCCACATACAGCCTGTTGCCTAAAATACAATCTCTGATCAAACGTAGGAAACCATACTCTCTTACACGACAAGTGTGTTTTCATAAATGATTGCTCCATCACCTGCAGACTCACACCAGACTGAGACCCCTACGTTCCTTCTCCGGCTCTGCTGACCGGTCATGACGAATAGGCGTTTTCACCAGACGACCAAAACTCTTTGTTAAGACCTAAACTCTTTGAAGATCATGGCATCTGTCCCATCACTTCATGGGAGATAGATGGGGAAACAGTGGAAACAGTGTCAGACTTTATTTTGTGGGTCTCCAAAATCACTGCAGATGGTGACTCCAGCCATGAAATTAAAAGACTCTTACTCCTTGGAAGGAAAGTTATGACCAACCTAGATAGCATATTCAAAAGCAGAGATATTACTTGCCAAAAAAGGTCTGTCTAGTCAAGGCTATGGTTTTTCCAGTGGGCATGTATGGATGTGAGAGTTGGACTGTGAAGAAAGCTGAGTGCCGAAGGATTGTTTCTTTTGAAGTGTGGTGTTGGAGAAGACTCCTGAGAGTTCCTTGGCCTACAAGGAGGTCCAACCAGTCCATCCTAATGGAGAGCAGTCCTGGGTGTTCATTGGAAGGACTGATGCTGCAGCTGAAACTCCAATACTTTGGCCACCTCATGCGAAGGGTTGACTCATTGGAAAAGACTCTGATGCTGAGAGGGATTAGAGGCAGGAGGAGAAGGGGACGACAGAGGATAAGATGGCTGGATGGCATCACCGACTCTATGGACGTGAGTTTGAGTGACCTCCGGGAGTTGGTGATGGACAGGGAGGCCTAGCATGCTGCAAATCGTGGGGTCGCAAAGAGTCTGACACAACTGAGTGACTGAACTGAACTGAAACTCTTAATATCTTAGGTCAGGATGCATAAAACACTGGGCATAAAGAAGTTTCTAGATCATGTGCAGATATACCCAGGGTTGACTCTGCTGGTGCTATCCTCTTACGTGTAGTCATCTGTAACAAAAGCTAAAGCTCTTAAAAGGGGCTTCCCAGAACCCACCTGCCGATGCAGCAGACGTAAGAGATGAGGGTTCGATCCCTAGGTCAGGAAGATCCCCTGGAGGAGGAAACAGAAACCCACTCCAGTATCCTTGCCTGGAGAAGCCCATGGACACAGGAGCCTGGTGGGCTACCATCCATAGGGTCACAAAGACTCAGACGTGACTGAATCGACTTAGCACGCATGCACGCACGCACGCACGCATGCCAAGCATTTGGACGTTCCTTTCTCTACCTTTCTTTTTTTCCCCTGGCATTTGTTTACAACAGGCATGACGCTGATTGGAACCATGACACTACGCATGGTACAACTGAGGCCAGATGAGCAATCTGCCCAAAGTCAAGACGGAAAGAGAACCAAAAGCACAAAGTCTAATGAAAGCTGGTTTCCATGCCAGAATTAATACAGAAGTCATTATGTATTACCGGGGGGTGGGGGGGATCTCAGCCTGCCTTTCCCTCTTCTGACCACACTTCTTCAGTTGCCGCTTCCCACTGCTCTGTGCGGACCTTCAGGCTTTCGGTTTGATATTCCTCTTTCCCTGTAAGTTCCAACATCAAACCATGAGACAGGGTTTTCTCAACTCATCGCTGTGGACATTTGGGGCAAACCACTCATTCCTTTGGTGACGGTGGGAGGGGGGAGGAGATCGGGGTTGGGGGTGTACCCTGTGCATTGTAGGATGGCGCTGGAGCCACACCCCTGGGTGTCCCTCCCCCAACACCCCCACCCCACCAGACGCCAGGAGGACCTCTCTGCCCGGTTGTGACAACAACAATGTCTCCAGGAAGCACAGCCACTCTCAAATGTAGAACAGATAGCCAATGGGAACTTGCTGTATGACTCAGGGAAACCAAACCGGGGCTCTGTAATTAAACGTGGGGGTCGGGGCTGGGGAAAGGGCTGGGAGATGGGAGGGAGGTTCAGGAGGATGGGGACGTATGTAAACCTATGGCTGACTCATCTGGATGTATGGCAGAGGCCAACACAATACTGCGAAGCAGTTATCCTCCAATGAAATCAATTTGTTTTAAAAAATGATAAAAAAAAATACTGCGAAGCAGTTATCCTCCAATGAAAAAAATTTATTTTTTTAATGATTTTAAAAAGTGAAGCAATTATCCTCCAATGAAATAAATTTGCAATAGTTTGTAAAAAAAAATTTGAAATTAAAAAATGATTTAAAAAAACATTGTGAAGCAATTATCCTCCAATGAAATAAATTTATTTTTAAAAATGATTTAAAAAATATTGTGAAGCAGTTATTCCCCAATGAAATAGTTTTAGAAAATGAAAAAAAATATTGTGAAGCAATTATCCTCCAATGAAATAATTTGCAAAAAGTGATTTAAAAAAATTGTGAAGTAATTATCCCCCTATGAAATAAATTTATTTTTAAAAATGACCAAAAAATTGTGAAGCAATTATTTGCCAATGAAGTAAGTTTATTTTAAAAAATGATTTAAAAAATGTTGTGAAGCAAGTATTCCCCAATGAGATAATTTGTAAAAAAATGATTAAAAAAAAATCCTGAAGCAATTATCCTACAATGAAATAATTTTTAAAAAGGGATTTAAAAAAGACATTCTGAAGCAATTATCCTCCAATAAAATAAATTTATTTTAAAAAATGACCAAAAAAATGTGAAGCAATAATTCACTAATGAAATAAATTTTTTTTAAAAAATGATTTAAAAAATCATGAAGCAATTATTCGCCAATGAAATAAATTTGTTTTAAAAAATTGATAAAAAAATATTGTGAAGCAATTATTCACCAATGAAATGAATTTATTTTTAAAAATGATTTTTTAAAAGTATTGTGAAGCAATTATCCTCCAATGAAATAAATTTATTTTAAAAAATGATTAAAATATATTGTGAAGCAATTATTGACCAATGAAATGAATTTATTTTTAAAAAATGATAACAAATATTGTGAAGCAATTATTAACCGATGAAATAAATTTATTTTTAAAAGTGATTTTAAAACGTATTGTGAAGCAATCATCCTCCAATGAAATAAATTTATTTTGAAAATGATTTTTAAAATATTGGGAAGCAATTACTCCTCAATGAAATAGATTTAATTTTTAGAATGATGGGAAAAGCATGTCTCCAGACATTACCCAATGTCTCCTTGGGGACATGACTGTCCCCAGTTGAGAACCACTGCTATGGAATGACCCATTTAATTTAAAAGAAGACCCTCAGGGCCTTCCCTGCCAGTTCAGTGGCTGGGACTCTGGGCTCCTAATGCAGCGGACCCTGGGTTCAATCCCTGGTCAGGAAACTGGATCCCACTCTCTGCAGCTAAGTGCCTGTCATGCTGTAACTAAGACCCAGTGCAACCAAATAAATAAATAAAACCAGTTAAAAAAAAGAAGAAGAAGAAGACCCTCAGCACTAACAGTTCAGGATGCTATAACCAAAGAGAACAATGATTCTATCAAATTTGCCAGCAAGCTGCAAGCAATATCTAGCAGCCAGTTTCTCAGCAAAACAAAAGTACTCAATTTCTTAGGGGAGATCAAGAAAGTCTTCCTATTCAATAAGGAAAAAAAAAATCATTCCAGGTATTTATTCTGCTTTCTAGAGAAGTGCCATCTAAGGATATCTGTTCCTTTTCCCACGACAACCCCACAGAGATGAGAGCTTCCCTTCACCTCTGGCTGCAAAGAACAGGCCAGCCATACCCACCAACGCCTCATGCTCAGCCCGTCTGAACAACGGGGATAATACGGCTAGCACCTGCTCACAGGAGGAGCAGGAGGGTTACATGAGTTAACACAGAGCATCTGAAATAGCACTCCTTTGCAGTGAGCAAAGCACTTTCTCACTGCTTTATACGGAGTAGCTCCTTACATGATTATAGACCCATGCATGTGGGCTAAGTTGATTCAGTCGTGTCCGACGCTTTGCGACCCTATGCACTATAGCCCACCAGGCTCCTCTGTCCATGGGATTCTCCAGAATACTGGAGTGGGTTGCCATACCTTCCTCCAGGGGCTTCCCAACCCAGAGATCAAACCCATGCCTCCCGCATTGGCAGGCGGATTGTTTACCACTAGCCCCTGATTATAGACAGAAACCACCATTACTCAATCACTCAAATTCTTACTTCACATGAACTAGTCTCTTCTAAAATCTTATTTATTTATTTATTGTCCACATCAAGCGGCACGTTGGATCTTAGTTCCCCAACCAGGGATGGAAACCAGATCCCCTGCAGGGGCAGTGCAGACAGCTAACAGCTGGACCGCCAGGGGATTTCCCCACATCGACCACTCTTTACTGAGCATCTGTGCTAAGGAGATGCTCTGCTGGAGCGAAGTCAGTGTGCTCAAGAAGGTTACAGTCTGTAAGGAGATGGTGATGATGAACCTGTAAACAAGATACAAAGCCTGCAAATGCAGGCACCTGCATCCGGTCCAATCACTTCAGGGCAAATAGATGGGGAAACAATGGAAACAGCGACAGACTTTATTTTCTTGAGCTCCAAAATCACTGCAGATGGTGACTGCAGCCATGAAATTAAAAGACGCTGTCTCCTTGGAAGAAAAGCTATGGCAAACCTAGACAGTGTGTTAAGATGCAGAGACATTACTTTGCCAACAAAGGTCCGTCTAGTCAAAGCTATGGTTTTTGTAGTAGTCACGTATGCATCTGAGAGTTGGACCATAACGAAAGCTGAGCACTGAAGAATTGATGCTTTTGAACTGTAATGCTGAAGAAGACTCTTGAGAGTCCCTTGGACTACAAGGAGATCCAACCAGTCCATCCTAAAGGAGATCAGTCCTGAGTGTTCATTGGAAGGACTGATGCTGAAGCTGGAACTCCAATACTTTGGCCACCTGATGCGAAAAGCTGACTCATTGGAAAAGACCCTGATGCTGGGAAAGACTGAAGGCAGGAGGAGACGGGGACGGCAGAGGATGAGGTAATTGGATGGCATCACCCACTCAGTAGACATGAGCATCAGGCTCTGGAAGTTGGTGATGGACAGGAAGGCCTGGCGTGCTGCAGTCCATGGAGTCGACTGAGCGACTGAACTGAACTGAACTGAACTATATCTAGAGAAGCCAGTAAGGACTTCCTGAAGGAGGTGGCAGTTGAGCTGACACCTGAATGGCAAGAAGGTTAGAGGGCATTTCGTTCAGAAATTTAAAAAAAAAAAAAAAAGGCTAAAAGTCCAAGGGCGTGAGGTAAACGTGACATTTTTAGGAGATGAAACTTTAAAATCACTGTCAGTAAAAACGCGTTCAGGGGAGTAGTGGAAAATGAGGCTGAAGAGGAAGCCGGGGGCTGCTCATGACTCGCCTTGCTCGGAAAGTCCAGCCCTTTCCCAGAATGCACTGAGAACACAAATGCCATGGGGTGTTAAAAGGCCGAAGTGTGGGAGGTTCGGGGTCACCCAAGACCATGAGAAATGCCGGGTCAAATCTAAATGAGTTTCTTTGACTGCAGGACTTTCCAAAACATTTTAAAAATGCCAAAGAGGGCTGTGAGTTTCCGAAAGGAAAATCTGTAAGTGGCAGTAGCCAACTTGGGGGATAATTTGGTAAGAAGAGAGCTCTGAAACGGACCTGGACATGGAAATATCACTGAGCAAATGAGGAGACTGTCAAGACTGCTTTTTGAAAAAAAAAAAAAAGGAATTTCATTGCCAGTTTTGCACATGAGAAATATTACTCTAATCTGACCAACATGGACAGATTAAAGGGGATCAGAGTAAGCCAGAGAGGCTGGGGAGAAAAAAAAGGAGGGAGATTCATGTGATATTTCAAAAATGGAGGGATGGGATGGGCAGGGAGGTGGGAGGGGGATTCAGGATGGGGAACACATGTACAACCATGGCTGATTCATGTCAGTATATGGCAAAAACCACCACAATATTGTAAAATAATTAGCCTCTAATTAAAATACAAAAAAATAATTTTTTTTTTTAAAAAAAGGATGATAACAGACCCAGTTAGGGCCACAGACAGTGGCCGTGAACAGGAGAGAAAGCCTTGGAAAGATTGTTAAGAGGTAAGAATGATGTGATGGTAGGTAATGAACGTGAGGCTGAGATAGAACAAGAAAACACCCCAAAAGTCAGTTGAAGCAATTGGTTTGATGCTGGAACCACTTACTAAGATAAAGACATCAGGAAGGGGAAAAAGAATGGTTTGAGGAAGAAGACGAGGAGTACCGTTTTTACTTTTTCTTTCATTTCTTTCTTTTTGGCTGTGCTGGGTCCTATTTGCTGCACAAGGGTTTTCCGTAGTTACAGTGAGTGGGGCTCACTCTCTGCTTGTGGTGTATATCCTTGGCTTCTGTTATTGCTGACCAAGGGCTTAGTTGCTCCACGGCATGTGGAATCTTCTGGAACCAGGGATCAAACCCATGTCCCTTGGGTTAGCAGGCAGATTCCTAACCACTGGACAACCAGGGAAGTCCCAAGGAATCCTGTGTTAGAGTGTCGCATGTGAGGGGCCTGTGAATTCTCCTGGGTATATGTTGGGGGGGGATGGGCACTACAGACTGTAGATAGAAATTCAGAAGCTGTTGACAGAGAACTGGATTGACATCTCGGGCATCAACAGGACCAGCCAGAGAAAGCTGTCAGAGTGAGAGAAGAAGGTGACCCAGACCAGACCAGCAGAAGAACACCATTCACAGAAGGAGGAGCCCGAAACACAAGTCACAGAAGAGGTGGCATTCAGAAGGACAGAGTGCCGCCCTGTGACGCAGGAAAGGTGGATAAATACACAGGAGAGACCAGCACTGATCTGGCAGAAGGGGAATTCAGGGAGACATGTCGGGGATCCCACACCATATGCTTCTGATGACACCCCTCCAGGAAGACAGCTGCGGGAGCCCGGGTTCCGTGGCACTCAGCTGCAGCAAATGAGGGCTGCCCCCAGAGTTTCTGACCCCCAAAGTCCCAAGAGATGCTGATCCATTCGGTTCAGTTCAGTCGCTCAGTCATGTCCAGTTCTGTGCAACCCCATGAACCGCAGCACGTCAGGCCTCCCTGTCCATCAGCAGCTCCCAGAGTTTACTCAAACTCATGTCCATTGATTCGGTGATGCCATCCAACCATCTCACTCTCTGTCGTGCCCTCCTCCTCCCGCCTTCAGTCTTTCCCAGCATCAGGGTCTTTTCCAATGAGTCAGCTCTTCGCATCAGGTGGGCAAATGATTTGCGTTTCAGCCTCAACATCAGTCCTTCCAATGAACATTCAAGACTGATTTCCTTTAGGATAGACTGGTTGGATCTCCTTGCAGTCCAAGGGACTTTCAAAGACTCTTCTCCAACACCACAGTTCAAAAGCATCAATTCTTCAACACTCGGCTTTCTTTATAGTACAATTCTCACATCCGCACAAGATGACTGGAAAAACCATAGCCTTGACTAGATAGACCTTTGTTGGCAAAGTCATGTCTCTCACGTCTAATATGCTGTCTAGGTTGGTCATAACTTTCCTTCCAAGGAGTAAGCGTCTTTTAATTTTGTGGCTGCAGCCACCATCTGCTGTGATTTTGAAGCCCCCCAAAATAAAGTCTGCCACTGTTTTCACCTCCTCCCCATCTATTTGCCATTAAGTGATGGGACCGGATGCCATGATCTTAGTTTTCTGAATGTTGAGATGCTGATACTGCCCGGGAACTCTTCTTCACAAGCACAGCTCTAGAGAAAGGCACCTGACCTTTCCTTTCTCCTATGAGCCAACAGGACAGTTGGCAAAAGCAGAAGTTTCATCTCTTTTTCCCTCTCTGGCTTTCTGATTCCAGACGACCGAAGTCATCCAGTTTCTGGCACCCTTTTTATTATCTTTTTAGGATTTTTTTTCGTTGTGGACCGCTTTTAAATTCTTTATTGAATTTGTTACAGTACTGCTTCTGTTTTATACTTCGGTATTTGTTTTGTTTTGTTTTGTTTTTCAGCTGCAAGGTAAGTGTGATCTCAGCTCCCTGATCAAGACTGGAACCAGCAACTCCTACGCTGGAAGGCAAAGTCTTAACCCACTGGACTGCCAGGGAAGTCGCAGTTTACCGCATTCTCATTCCAACTCTGGAGGAGGAAATGGCAACCCACTGCAGTATTCTTACCTGGAGAGTCCCACGGACAGGGGAGCCCGGTGGGCTATGGTCCAGGGGGGGTCACAAAGAGTCGGACACCACTGAGCGATCCAGCGTTCTAACTTCAGGAGCCCAAATCTGCTGCATTTCACCAAACATTACAGGGTTTAAAGCACAAGACAAACCTTAAAGCAAAAAAGAAAAAGATGCCAACAATTATGAGATGTGGCCAAATGTAGGAAGCATCGTGATTTCAGAATATGAAATCCTACCAAAATGTACATTTCAGAATTAACAGAACGCGGCCGGTCCCGTCCTCTGGGGTCATCTGGGAGAAATCTGAACGCCAGCAGACAGTGTGATTCTGTGTGTCGTCCACTCTTTCGATCGTCGGATATATATACAGACATAGTGATACCTGCCTGCCAGGCCCAAGGAGTCTGCTCCTCCTGGGATCTTCTAGTAGCTGGTCCTTCACCTGTGTCTAGTACAGCTAGGTGTACAGGCGCCTAGGACAGCTCCCCGGTTTCTCAGAAGGTGTCAAAACTCATTATTAAATGTATTTGCTCATCTGCATGAATTTCCCACATGTACCCGGGACGATAAGTTAGCCTGTGCAGTTCTAGTTCACAGAGTCTACCGCAGAAACGATCCACTCAAGGAATGGCATCGCCGTAAACAGCAAAAGGTGAAAGGAACCAGATACGCTCACACTAATTTTTCTCCTCTTCACCAGGAGCAATCTTCTGAGTCGCTTCTATGATGAGTTCCAAATGGCTTATAACCAAAGGTTACTGTTTAAGTGAACCTAGATGCCAGATGTTTCTATTTGTATGTTCTTTCTCAAAAGAACCACTTGAGGCAGATATGTTAAAATCTGAAACCAAGACTCAGATGTTGGTGGTGGAGCCAAGATTTAACAAATAATGGGGGATTATTTCAACAGCATAAAATTTTCGTACACAAGCTATTTTATGAATACTCCCCCTAACCTGTAGTCATGTACAGATGTTAGAGTTGGACCATAAAAAAGGCTGAGCACTGAAGACTTGATGCTTTGAAACTGTGGTGAGTCCCTTGGACTCCAAGAAGATCCAACCAGTCCATCCTAAAGGAAATCAGTCCTGAATGTTCATTGGAAGGACTGATGCTAAAGCTGAAACTTCAATCCTTTGGCCACCTGATGCGAAGAGCCAACTCACTGAAAAACCCTGATGCTGGGAAAGATTGAACGCAGGAAGAGAAGGGGGGCAACAGAGGATGAGATGGTTGGATGGCATCACCGACTCGATGGACATGAGTTTGAGCAAACTCAGGGAGATGGTGAAGGACAGGGAGGCTTGGCGTGCAGCAGTCCATGGAGTCGCAGAGAGTCAGACACGATGGAGAGACTGAACAACAAGCCCCTAGCCTGACACAGGCCAGTGTCCACAGTCACAATACTGAGGCAAAGCCCAAAGCATCCCTTGATGCTCTGTGGCACCTGGGAGAAAATGACCTTGACTCCAGTGTATGGAATGAACTCTGCACGGAATGTCACAGCAAAACAGCCATGTCTGCTCTTTCAGGGTGTGGGGAAAGGGGATCTCACAGCACTCCTCTCTCTGTGGTGAGAATTCTGCTGACCCACTGTGTGCCTCTTCACTCTCAGAAGTACAAGGTGAAAGCATCGTGTCAATTTCCAGGCATTGCTGAGGTCGTGGCGTTGCAATCGCCAACCACGCGTTTATCTCCAACACCCTTTTGTCAGGCTGAGCCCTTTACACGTGTTCTACAAAATGTGAAAATGTCTGCACAGAGACGTCAGAACGAGAGGGAGACCCAGTTGAGACACTTCTTTGGGTCTAACCCTGGGGCCACACCTCCTCCAAGGGGACCCAGAGCTAGAAGGAGCCACAGTCAGACCCTTTCACACCGTGTCCCTTTCACGTCATAAGAACACAGCAGAAGAAAGGTCAGCCAAAATATCTGCCTTGCACAAACAGTCACCAACATAAAGTCTTTTTTCTTTTTTTCCTTGAGAAGGGTCTCTGAAATGACAGGCAGAAACCTGATCCCTACTTGAAATGTCTCCAGAGAGTGCCCCATAGTAGCAAATCCTCCAAGAGGGTCAAAGTTGCCTGTGATGTTTAAAACCTGAAACTTAAAATAATCCCAGACCCCCTCAACCACATGTCGTAAAAAAAAAAAAAAAAAAAAGCCAGATAAATTAACACATGGAATTGATTCCAACAATCCACCAGAGAAAGGGAGGCTGGGGCAGTGGGGAGGGGGGCAGTTCTCTCGAATTTGGCAACATCCCATTTCCGTATGGAAAGAATTAGTGGAGCTAGGTAGAGAGAAGGAAATAGCAACCCACTCCAGCGTTCTTGCCTGAAGAATCCCAGGGACAGGGGAGCCTGGTGGGGCTGCTGTCTATGGGATCGCACAGAGTCAGATATGACTGAAGTGACTTAGCAGCAGGTAGCGAGAAAGGGGCTGGGGAAGGCTGGTGGTGATTCCAATGAGATGAACCACACCAAGCCATCAAGTGCGGAGCGGTCAGAACGCAAGTCATACAGCATGGGGCTTAGAGGCAGAACCCGGAGAATGTTTATCCTCTTAAAGATAGTTTCGGATGTCTGTTTCTTGCTCTGGCAAGCATTTTTTTTTTTTTTAACCTTTCCCAAATCTGAAAGCCATTAGTTCTTTGCCTTCAAGCTCCAGTATTTGGAAGAGTCATTGTAATGAAGAGGTCGACTCTGAACTACCTGCAGGATTCTCAGCCCTCCCACATGTGGGAAAATTCTGACCCAACATCTGTTTCCCGGTAAGATCCTGTCTTGAACACAATTTGGTAAGTATATCTGCATTGTCCCCAGGTGTTGGGAGGTCAAGGAGAGATCCATGGAAAACCAGGCTCCCTTTTAATGACTGCAATTCTTCTGGGATAGTTTCAGAAGTAAATGGGTTCCAGGAAAGCTCAGAGGACATACCCTGTATCTGCGGGTCTGGTTTGGTTAGAAGACGCTTACTAAATAAAGCACCATTCCCACAGTCTTCTTCTGAGTTTAGATACAGCCTTTCAGGCCCTGTCACTGAAATTCTGTGAAACTGCACGGCTTACTGGAACCATCACCGACCTCTCCTGGTTCCTTGCAACTGCCAATTTTATTTACAAAAAGCGGGTGTTATCAAAAGCTTCAGTCCTCGACGCGTGTTTTAAGAGGCAGCGGCACCAGCATCTCCTGGGAGCTTGTTAAGAGCACAGAACCTCTCCCCCACCTCTGGTCTACTGAAATGTAAGCTTCATTTTAACAAGCTCCCTAGGTGATCTCTATGCAGACTGAACTGGAGGAGGGCTTCCCTGGTGGCTCAGCTGGTAAAGAATCCGCCTGCAATGTGGGAGACCTGGGTTCGATCCCTGGATTGGGAAGATCCCCTGGAGAAGGGATACACTACCCACTCCAGTATTCTTGGGCTTCCCTGGTGGCTCAGCTGGTAAAGAATCCACCTGCAATGCGGTAGACTTGGGTTCAATCCCTGTGTTGGGAAGATCCCTTGGAGAAGGGAAAGGCTACCCACTCTAGTATTCAGACTTAAAGAATTCCATGGACGGTATAGTCCATGGGGTCACAAAGAGTCAGACACGACAGAGCGACTTTCACTTTCACTTCAAACCAGGGGAAGCAAGACAATGGCATGCAGGACAAACCCAGGGCCGTCCTTGTCAATAAAGTTTTATTGAAATACAGCCAGAGCCATTAACTGGTCTGTGCTGGCTTTCACACTCACACGGTAGAACCAAGAAGCTACAGATATGTTCCTTGTGGCCCTTTACAGAAAAATGTTGACTGGCTCCTGACCTCAGCCTTTCCCTGAGGTGGCAAAGGGGATGTTGGACACCCAAACCTGCTAAAACCATGGCAGGCAGTTGCCGTCATGACAAAGTGGTCCTTGTTTAGTCTTTCAGTTGTATCCAACTCTTTGTGATCCTACGGACTGTAGCCCACGAGGCTCCTCTGTCCATAGGATGGATTCTCCAGGCAAGAAGACTGGAGTGGGTTGCCACGGCCTCTTCCAGGACATCTTCCCAACCCAGGGATTGAACCTGGGTCTCCTGTAGGTGGCTGCTTTAGGGAAACCCAATGACAAAGTAGACCATCTTTTTTTTTTTTTTCTGATTTATTTGTGATTGTGTTGGGTCTGCATTGCTGTGAGCCAGCTTTCCTCTAGATGCAACAAGCGGAGGCTACCCTAGATGCGATGTGCTTCTTGCTGAGGTGGCTTCTCTCGTTGTGGAGGATGGGTTTCAGGGCCCACGGACTTCGCTAGTCGCAGTACGTGAGCGCAGCAGTTGGGACTCTCAAGTTCTAGAGCCCAGGCTCTGCAGTTCCTCTGGCAAGGTTTTTGGTGTGTTTTTTTTTTTTTTTTTAACCTTGCACAGGTCTTAGCTTGGCTTCCCTGGTGGCTCAGCTGCTAAAGGACCTGCCTGCCAAAGCAGGAGATGCAAGAGAAGGGGGTTCAATCCCTGGGCTGGAAAGATCCCCTGGAGGAGGAAATGACGCCCTGCTCCAATATTCTTGCCTGGAGAATCCCATGGACAGAGGAGCCTGGCGGGCTACTGTCCATAGGGTCACATAGTGTCTGACACAACTGAGTGGCTAACACTTTCATTTTCAGGCTTACTTGGTCCTCGGCACATGCGAACTTCCCAGCCCAGTGATCATCCCATATTCCCTTCATTGGCAGGCAGATTCTTCACCACTGTACCACCAGGGAAGTCCAACGTTTGTCTTATTGAAGGTTTACGGGATTATCATGACCTGACTTATGTGGACAGCTGCAGGAATAAAAGATTTTGACACCAAGAAGAGGCAAGCAGCCAAAACGCCTCCCTTTTTAGTATAAAAGAAGCCTGAATCCTGACTCAGAAAGATGGTATTCTAGCACGTCAGTCTGCTACCTGCTCAGAGTCCTCACTTTCTTGCTTCAACACCTCATCTCACATTTTATTGGCCTGTTGTGCAGCGAACAGAGCTAGTTTGGACTCTGCAAGAGTTCTGGCAAAAACATTGTTGTTGTTCAGTTGCTAAGTTGTGTCCGACTCTTTGTGACCCCATGGACTAGAGTATGCCAGGCCTCCATCCATTGCCAACTCCCAGAGTTTGCTCAGACTCACGTCCATCAAGTCAGTGATGACATCCAACCATCTCATCCTCTGTCATCCCCTTCTCCTGCCCTCAATCTTTCCCAGCATCAAGATCTTTTCCAATGAGTCAGTTCTTCGCATCAGGTGGCCAAAGTATTGGAGCTTCAGCCTCATCATCAGTCCTTCCAACAAATACTCAAGACTGATCTCCTTCAGGATGGACTAGTTGGATCTCCTCACAATCCAAAGGACTCTCAAGAGTCTTCTCCAGCACCATAGTTCAAAAGCATCCATTCTTCAGCACTCAGCCTTCTTTGTGGTCCAACTCTCACATCTGTGATGAGCGGACAAACCATAGCTTTGACTTTATGGAGCTTTGTTGGCAAAGTGAGAAGATGTGGGGAAAGTGAGAAGATCTTCAATTTGAGTCCCACCTCCACCACGTCCCTCTCTGAGAAGAACCCTGGCCAACAGGAAACATACAGGCTAGACCCTGCATGGAGAAGGAGAAAGGCAGCTAGGAGGAGAAAAGGGTCCCAAAGAGAAGACCCTGGGGACACACTGGGGCTGAGACTCCCACAGCCTCATGTGTGGAACCGTCCGGGTGCCTCCATACCCACACAGCCCCAGGTGGGCAGGCGGCCTGCTGCTAGCTACCCTGCTGGCTGTTTCTTCTTCTTCACGTGCTAACTGGTCTGTGGTTAGGTTGTCTTTATGCAAACTGTGGGTGATCATCCTACTGCGTGGTTCCGGTTATGCTCAAGTAAACACTGCTGTACAAAAAAAAAAAAAAAAAAAGATCACAAGTACTAAAAAAAAAAAAAATTTGTTTTCATTCAAAAAGTTTAGAGTAATAGAGTAAAAAATAAATAAACTGACAACACTACTCAGATGAGCAGAAAAGGGGCTCAGCAGTCTTCTGTAGAGTATCACTCCTCACCACTGACACAAACTCTCCCCTCTGACCCAACCACGAGCAAGAAAAATTAACTTGACGTCCAGGGCAGGGCCAAGCACCCTTTGCTTAGTTGCTCAGTTGTACTCAGAGAATAAGACCTATGAGTGCGCAATTTCCATTCCATAAACATACAGCCTGGGGTGACGTGGTACTAAAATGCAGCGGATAAAGCCCAAGAATGGCAGGCCAAGATTTCAGAGCTGGAGACTAGAAACATTCTCCTTTTCAGCAAGCTTGTGATGAAATCTCATTTAACTCATGAAGTGGCTCGTCCTCTGAAGCCACCTGTTGTCTACAGGCCCGTTTTATCCACACATACAGTGTGCTACCAGTACCCAGGAATGGTGTCAAACGGACCAGAAACGTCTGTTATCCCTGGCACCTCCAGCACCACTGGTCAGTTCACAGGTTTTCCCATTAGACTGTCCTTTCTTCACACTGCAATAGGTCCACAGCTAACCTCAGTCTTCTATAAGATACAGAAGTATATGAACGGAAAGGATCAATCAGCTGTGCTCCCTGGTGGGGGTCAAATGAGTGGAAAAGTTAAGTCTGCGACTCAGTGACTTCACTTTCACTTTTCACTTTCATGCATGGAGAAGGAAATGGCAACCCACTCCAGTGTTCTTGCCTGGAGAATCTCAGGGACGGGGGAGCCTGGTGGGCTGCCGTCTCTGGGGTCGCACAGAGTCGGACACGACTGAAGCGACATAGCAGCAGCAGCAGCATACAAAACCTTGCACTTGGATGTTTATAGTATATATAAAAAGCTATATTCTTTTTATCAAACTCTCATCAGTTTATGCACTTTATTTCCCTTCTCAACAAAAGTAGGAATCATGGTCACTTCACGTGTGGCAACGAGAATCTATTAAATCATCATTTCTCGATGACTCATCCAAAAAGGACAGGTAATCTTGGCAAACAGCAATGAGTGAGAATAGTGAGAAAGAGAGATTTCTTGAAGTCTTCCTCAAGAATAGAAAAATCTGTCCCATTACTAAGCATAAGTTTTGGAGCTTTTTAAAAACCATTCTTATTGGAGTATAGTTGTTTTACAGTGTTATGTTAGTTTGTGCTGAATGGCAAAGTGAATAAGCTATACATACCCCACTTCAGTACTCTTGCCTGGAAAATCCCATGGACAGAGGAGCCTGGTAGGCTGCGGTCCATGGGGTCGCGAAGAGTCGGACACAACTGAGCGACTTCCCTTTCACTTTTCACTTTCATTCATTGGAGAAGGAAATGGCAACCCACTCCAGTGTTCTTGCCTGGAGAATCCCAGGGACGGGGGAGCCTGGTGGGCTGCCGTCTATGGGGTCGCACAGAGTCGGACACGACTGAAGCGACTTAGCAGCAGCAGCAGCACACGTATATCCATCCTAAAGGAAACCAGTCCTGAATATTCATTGGAAGGACTAGTGGTGAAGCTGAAACTCCAATCCTTTGGCCACTTGATGCAAAAAGCTGACTCTCTGGAAAAGACCCTGATGCTGGGAAAGATTGAGGGCAGGAGGAGAAGGGGGCAACAGAGGATGAGATGGTTGGATGGCATCACCGACTCAATGAGACGAGTTTGAGTGAACTCCGGGAGTTGGCGATGAACAGGGAGGCCTGGTGTGCTGTGATTCATGGGGTCGCTAAGAGTCAGAAACAACTGAGTGACTGAACTGAACTGAACTGGTACATATCTCCCATCTTTTTTTTTTTTTTTTTTTTGTATTCCCTTCCCATTCAAGTAACCAAGGAGCACTGAGTGGAGTTCCCTAAGCTACACGATCGTTTCTCATCACTTACCTATTTTATTCCCAGTATCAGCAGGGTCTGTGCGTCAGTTCCAGCCTCCAGGTTCCTCACATCCTCCCCCCTTTACCCCTTGGACTAGCTTTATTCTTTCCCGCCAAAATTTTGAAGCAACCAAGATGTCCTTTAACAGGTACGTGTGTGCATGCTCGTCCAGTCGCATCTGACTCTTGGTGGCCCCATGCACTGTAGCCCCGCCAGGCGCCTCTGTCCGTGGGATTCTCCAGGCAAGAATACTGGAGTGGGTTGCCATGCCCTCCTCCAGGGGATCTTCCCAAATCCAGGACTGAACCCCCATTTCCTGGAGCACCTGCATTGGCCCTCTTTACCTCTGAGCCACCTGGGAAGCCCTCTCGAGGAGGTGAATGGACACATAAGCCAATGTACATATAGGCGTGCAATATTACTCAGAGTCCAAAACAAATGAGTTATCGCTACGTGAAACCTTAAATGCGTATCGCTACGTGAAAGAAGCCAGTGTAAGAGCACTATGTACGGTATCATTCCAACGATACACCATTCTGCAAAAGGCGAACAGCAATATTGGTACGTGTGGAGAGGAAGGAATTGGCAGGGTTTTAGGGCCGTGAAAACAGTCTGTACGATACAGCCATGATGGATGCCTGTCATTATACATTTGTGCAAACATGAAGAACATACCACACCAAGAGTGAACCCTAAGGTAGTGTGGACTTCAGGTGATGATGACGTGTCACTGTAGGCTCATCAACTGGAACAAATGTCCCTCTCTGATGGGAGATGTCGACAAAGGGGCAGGCTATGGCGGAGAGCAAGGGCCGTATGGGAAATCTCTGTACCTTCTGTTTAATGCTGCCGTGAGCCTAAAACTGTTCTAAAAGCTAAAGTATCCAGGAAGAAGGAGGGGGAGAGACGTAGGGAGTTTGGGATGAACATAGACAGAGTGTTGTATTTCAAAGGAACAATCAACAAGGACCTGCTGGACAGCACAGGGACCTCTGCTCAATCCTCTGTAATAACCTTATGGTCACCAGGGGGAAGGATGGGGGAAAGGGACAGTCAGGGAGTCTGGGATGGACATGGACACACTGCTGTGTTTAACATGGAGAACCAGCAAGGACCTGCTGGACAGCACAGGGACCTCTGCTCAATCCTCTGTAATAACCTTATGGTTCCCAGGGGGGAAGGATGGGAAGGGATAGTCAGGGAGTCTGGGATGGACATGGACACACGGCTGTGTTTAACATGGAGAACCAGCAAGGACCTGCTGTCCAGCACAGAGACCTCTGCTCCATGTCATGTGGCAGCCTGGATGGGAGGGGAGTTTGGGGGAGAAGGGATACATGTATACATATGGCTGAGTCCCTTCACTGTCCACCTGAAACTGTCACAACACCATTAATCAGCCATACATGTGTGCAGGCTAAGCGGCTTCAGCCATGTCTGACGCTTTGTGACCCTATGGACCATAGCCCAACAGGCTCCTCTTTTCCTGGGGCGTCTCCAGGGAAGAATAGTGAGAGTGTGAGTTCCCGTGCCCTCCTCCAGGGGATCTTTCCTACCCAGGGATCGAACTGCATCGGCAGGCAGGTTCTTTACCACTAGCGCCACCAGGGAAGCTTGTTCATCAGCTATCCTCCAATATAAAATAAAATGTTTTTTTAAAAAGCACATATAGGTATATGTATGTCTATAAAGGTCTAATCCATCATTTATCAATGTACTTATACATAAATTATTTTTTAATCTGGCAAGTGGAGAGGTAGTTGGGAGACAGGTGTGGACTGGGGAGGGGACAGGGAAGCCCCTCGTGGAAGGGAAAGTGAAGATGAGGGGATCACGCTAGGATGCCCAGCCCCCCTTACCCTCCACCTCTGCCGGGATCAGAACCTACATCAGACCTTGGCACCGATGTACTAATCAAGCTCGTATAAAGTCTGGATTCCAGGTCTGGAAACACGCAAGACAAAACCTTTACGGCCTGCAGACAGCTAGTCCTTTCCAGATCTCTGTGTTTGGAAACTTAGTAGAGTTCTATACACCAAAGGCCTTTGCCAGAATGAGACCCTGGATGCGTGAGAAATTGGTTTTTTCATATTTGAATTGCACAAGTTCAAATAAGCCAGTATTATAAGGCAAATAGCCTGTCTGTTGGAGGGCTGGAAAGCGAGAAGGGTCAGGATGGGAAATCATAAAATATACAAATCGCTGCTATGAAAATTTACACGGCTCACCCCACCTCTGAAAGGAGAGTTCAAAAGAGAAACACTTGCTCCCCAACCCTGCTTATTGTATCAAGATGTGCTGAATTTGTGGCTTTGCCGGTTGCCATTTTTCAGCCTTGCTCTGTATTTCTCCACGATAGATAGGTCTCCCACCCCCACTGGTTGGGTTTGCTGCCTCCTCCCCACACACCCAGATAACTTGAGAGCAAATGCCATTTAGAAAATGTTTTGTCTAGAGGCAGCCATGCGGTTTCATAACAAGGCAGATGCGAGGATGCGATTTCCAGCGCTATCGTGGAGAAGCCCAGAGCTAATTACCTGTAACTGGGGAAACGAGGCAGAGATGGATGCCCTGCATGTGTTCAGGCTGGAGGCGAGCCCAAGGGCTCTCTGCTAAGCCCGGGCAGAAGAGAGCAAAGCTCACCAGCACCACCCCAGCCCCAGGTCCCATCAGGAGCTGGGGGTGGGAGATTGCTGCAGGGGCCGGGGGCCGTAGAGGCACCCCCACCACATCGCAGGGTGCCAACCTGAGACATCTGAACTGGGAGCCACTGAAGACGAGCAAAACGACCATGCAGCTGTGCTGTCAAAGAGGAGACCCGTAGCCCTGCCCTGCAGAAAGCCCTGGCTAGACCCGTAGCCCTGCCCTGCAGAAAGTCCTGGCTAGACCCATAACCCTGCCCTGCAGAAAGTCCTGGCTAGACCCGTAGCCCTGCCCTGCAGAAAGTCCTGGCTAGACCCGTAGCCCTGCCCTGCAGAAAGTCCTGGCTAGACCCATAACCCTGCCCTGCAGAAAGTCCTGGCTAGATCGGAGAGGGTGGGATGTATGGAGAGACTACCATGGAAACTCACATCACCATCTGTCAAGCAGAGAGCCCACAGGAATTTGCTGTGTGATTCAGGGATCTCATACAGACGGTAAAGCGTCTGCCTGTGATGCGGGAGACCTAGGTTCGATCCCTGGGTCGGGAAGACCCTCTGGAGAAGGGAATGGCCGCCAACTCCAGTATTCCGGCCTAGAGAAATCCCATGGACAGAGGAGCCTGGTGGGGCTACAGTCCATGGGGTCGAAAAGAGTCGGACACGACTGAGCGAGTTCACTTGACTTTACTCAGGGAACTGAAACCGGGGCTCTGAGACAACCCAGAAGGATGGGATCGGGAGGGAGGCAAGAGGAAGGTTTGAGAAGAAGGGGACATAGGTATCCCTATGGCTGATTCATATCGATGTTTGGCACAAACCAACACTGTAAGGCAATTATCCTACCATTAAAATAAATGAATTTTAAAAATCAACAAATGTAGTGAATAGCTCAGTTGCTAAAGGGTCCGCCTGCAATGCAGGAGACCCTGGTTCAATTCCTGGGTCGGGAAGATTCACTGGAGAAGGGATAGGCTACCCACTCCAGTATTCTTGGGCTTCCCTGGTGGCTCAGCTGGTAACAGATCTGCCTGCAATTCGGGAGACCTGGGTTCAATTCCTGGGTCTGGAAGATATGCTGAAGAAGGGAAAGGCTAAATTCCGTGGGCTGTGTAGTCCATGAGGTCACAAAGAGTCAGACATGGCTGAGCAATTTTCTCTTTCACAAGATGCGGTCCACGGGGACCGAAAAAACAAAAATACACAATATTAGCACACACTCTGCTTCCTTAGGTCTTTTCCCCTTCACTTTCTTTCCCTGTTTTCCATTTAACAGCTCTCTCTTTTTTTAGAGAAGTAATTAGTGATGAAAACTTGGTATACTTTAAAACTGTGTTTAAAAGGGAAATGATAGCCCAAACGGACTCTGGCATTTTATAAAGCCTGAGTTTCTTAAAAATTAACTCATTGCAGTTTAGAGGTGGGGCGGGGGGGGGAATGGAAACGGAAGAAGAACAGCAAAAAAGACAGGATACACCTAGCATATTTTTAGTGCTAAAGATGTTTTTTAGCAAGTTCTTGGAATCTTTAAATGTCCAACTTTTGAAAGGCTCAATGTGGGAGTGACTGATTCCACAGCCTTCCTGTCTCACCTGTCTAGAATGTCCTACCTACTTGCTCTGTCTCATCTTTCAAATCCAGTGTTACCAACTGCAGCCCCTGGGTGAGGAAGACACGGACTGCGAGCTCGGAATTAGCAAATACCAACCATCATACACAGGGTTTCCCTGATAGCTCAGTTGGTAAAGAATCTGCCTGCAGTGCGGGAGACCTGGGTTCACTCCCTGACTTGGGAAGAGCGCCTGGGGAAGGGAAAGGCTACCCACTCCAGTATGCTTGGGCTTCCCTGGTGGCTCAGCTGGTATACACATCTGCCTGCAATGCGGGAGACCTGGGTTCCATCCCTGGGTTGGGAAGATCCCCTGGGAAAGGAAAGGCTAACCCACTCCAGTATTTGGCCTGGAGAGTTCCATGACTTTTACTCACTCACTCAACCATCATATATGGAACAAACAAATGATAAGGTCCCACTGTTTATACAGGGAACTATATTTAATGTCCTGGGTTAAACCATAGTGTAAAAGAGTATTAAAAAAAAAAAAAAAAAGAATGCGTGCGCTTCCCTGGAGGCTCAGTGGTGAATAATCTGTCTGCCAATGCTGGAGACATGAGGTCGATCCCCAGTCCAGGAATATCCCACTTGCCACAAAGCAACTGAGGCTGTGAACCACAGCTAGCCAGCTTGTGCTCCAGGGCCCGGCTGCCACAAAACTGCTGCACCCACAAGCTGCAGCTACTGAAGCGTGTTTGCTCCACAACAAGAGAAGCCACCACAGGGAGAAGCAGTGGGCATCACACATAGACAGTAGCCCCCTGCTCACCGCAGCTAGAGAGACGCCCACACGGTGACAAAGACCAGCAAAGCCAAAAACAAATGAAATTACTTTTTAAAGTTGGTCAAAGAGTATAAAATGTTGAAAGAAAAATGATGTGAGTCTGTGTGTGTGTGTGTGTGTGTGTGTGTTTGTGCGTGGAGAGAGAAAGAGAGAGAGGTGAGTCTCTCTGCTGTACAGCAGAAATTACCACAATCAACTATCAGCTCAGTTCAGTCACTCAGTCGTGTCTGACTCTTTGTGACCCCAAGGACTGCAGCAGGCCAAGCCTCCCTGTCCGTCACCAACTCCCAGAGTTTACTCAAACTCTTGACCATGGAGTCGGTGATGCCATCCAACCATCTCATCCTCTGTCATCCCCTTCTCCTCCTGCCTTCAATCTTTCCCAGCATCAGAGTCTTTTCCAGTGAGTTAGCTCTTCACATCAGGTGGCCAAAGGACTGGAGTTTCAGCTTCAACATCAGTCCTTCCAATGAATATTCAGGACTGATTTCCTTTAGGATGGACTGGTTGGATCTCCTTGCAGTCCAAGGGACTCTCAAGAGTCTTCCCCAACACCACAGTTCAAAAGCATCAATTCTTCGGCACTCAGCTTTCTTCACAGTCCAACTCTCACATCCATACATGACCACTGGAAAAACCATAGCCTTGACTAGACTGACCTTTGTTGGCAAAGTAATGTCTCTGCTTTTGAATATGCTGGTCATATTAAAAAGGTTGGTCATGACTTTCCTTCCAAGGAGTAAGCATCTTTTAATTTCATGGCTGCAGTCACCATCTGCAGTGATGCAAATCAACTGTATTTCAACTCAAAACTAAATAAATAAATTACTCAGATTGCAGCTCCTTTTCTAAGCACCTTTCGTAAGCCCTACCCCAAATTATTTTCCAGTGCTTAAGAACTGACTACCCTAATTCTCTGCTTGTAATTCTTAGGTACCTTTTTCGTGTGTTTCTATCTTACACACCTCCACTTGATGACAGGCTCCTTGGAGAAAGAGACTGTATCATGTGTCTTCTTTGCCACACATCTGTGTATCTTTTCTCACTCTTTGTATCTTGCCTCACTCGGAAGTGTTTCCAATGTCAGATCGAAGTAAAAAGCAGAAGCCCTGGATTTTCAATATAGGTAAAGAATATTTTCCCCTCATATGCTTAAACAACTGCAGGCAAATTAAAGTTTAAATCAGAGACAGCAGGCCTATTTCTCCACTGCCTGGCAGACGGAGCTAGTCCAGACATACTTAAAAAAACATGATAAACACCATGAAATGTGCCTGCTGAAACCTGCCACTAAAGCAAAGCTTTCCAAGGACAAACTGGCTTTGAAATACTATTTTCGTTTCTGATGTGTAATTAGTACTTTATAAACCAGGTTGAGTGAATTTATACTTTTTCTTTAAGTATAGTCAAGAAAAATTAGCTGCAAGCATAATATTTTCATTAAAATATTTGGAAGAATGGTGGGGGGAGCAATAAGCATTCTACTCTAATACAGTGTGTTGCAAAATCAGCCATAATATCTTTTACAATCAACTGTGAAATTACATATTACATTGGTACATATGTAAAGGTATTAGGTACAAAGGCGATCCAACCAGTCCATCCTAAGGGAGATCAGTCGTGGGTGTTCATTGGAAGGACTGATGTTGAAGCTGAAACTTCAATACTTTGGCCACCTGATGTGAAGAGCTGACTCATTTGAAAAGCACCTGATGCTGGGAAAGATTGAGGGCAGAAGGAGAAAGGGACGACAGAGGATGAGATGGTTGGATGGTGTCACCGACTCAATGGACATGAGTTTGGGTGAACTCTGGGAGTTGGTGATGGACAGGGAGGCCTGGCGTGCTGCAGTTCATGAGGTCGCAAAGAGTCAGACAGGACTGAGTGACTGAACTGAACTGAACAAAGTGTATTACAAACACATAGAGTGTTTTGCTGGGCTTATTTATTTTATATGTAATGTGCCTGTTTTTGTTTTGTTCGCTTGTTTTTCAGTCCCAGCATACAGTATGCAGGATCTTAGTTCTGCGAGCAAGGATCACACCCACATCCCCTACAGTGGAAGCTCGGAGTCTTACCCACCGGACCAGCAGGGAAGTCCCTCTGCTTGCTTATTTTGGATCAGTTTTACGGTTTGGATTATTACAGTTTGAGCACTGGCCTCACTTCCTGGTTAAATGATAACATTCGGAACCAGGGGGTCCTGTTGGAAATTGCAGTTGGACTTTCTAGAGTTGAATCTCTCATCCCTGCAGTTTTAGTACGTGTTTTCTCTTTTTCTTTTGTTAACATTGGGAGCTGTCTCTAATGCCTTGCTCCATCCGGCTTGAAATGACTTCCCCAGGTCTATCTACATGGGAGACGTGGAATGCCTCCATGAAATGCCAAGTAAAGCATCCAAATATCTCCATGCACACAGTCGACCATCTCTACTCACCTGACGGCGTCCATACTGTGGGGAGACAGCATTTCCCACACTCCAGCCTTGCTATCCAAGGGCCTTCCAGCCAGGAAGCTGCAAGGACAAAGCACAAGAATCAATCGGTCTTGGTGCAAGAGCTCCACGTCCAGGCTCAGCCTCCGTTACCCCCTGGTCTCAAGCTCCCTGGTTCTACTCTACTCTACTGCCCTCCACATTCCATCTCCAAGATCCCACCCACCTGCTTTTTTAATTTTTCCTTTCTGGCTGGACCACAAGGCACGTGAGGATCTGTTCCCTGAGCAGAGATTGAATCCACTCCTTGTCCCCAGCATTGGAAGCGCAGAGCCTTCACCACTGGGCCTCCAGGGAAGTCCCTTGAAGATTCCTCTCTGTGCCATTTGCTGGATGAGCCGTTTAGGACCCGCCTCATCGCAACATCCTGGATGGGCCTTCAGTATCTGTACACCCTCCCCACACTGCCCACAACCACAGCGGAGGAACACACACACTCCCACCAGCCCTGCCGTCAAGGCCTGCCATATGGGGCCAATTCCAGGCCAGATGAGAACCGAGGCTCTGCAGAAAATCAGGGATAAATCTTAATCAGAGGCTTCAGTCTGGGGTGAGCACCACCCAGCACAGTCCCCCTTTCAGACTTTAGCTGATGAGGCCTGATGATATCTCAGAGCAGCCCTGTTGCTTGAAAAACACAGTATGACTGCAAGACAGACACACACACCAAAATTCCTGAAAAGCACCAGTGCCTCTCCGGGTCCCAAGATGACAGGTGTGTGTTTATGTTCCGTTTCAGAGTGGCCGACCTTCCATGTGATTCTAACACGATGCAACCCCCTGGACTGCAGCCCACCAGGCTCCTCTGTCTATGGGTTTCTCCAGGCAAGAATACTGGAGTGGGGTTGCTGGTCCAGGGGATCTTCCCGATCCAGGGATCAAACCTGTGTGTCCTGCACTGGCAGAGGGGTTCTTTTCCACGGAGCCATCTGGGAAGACGGAGGGGAAGAGAGAGACTCTTCAAACTGCGCTTTTCACGGCCAGGCAGTCACCTCCACTGTGGGGCACAAACCAGGTGTCTCTGAAGCCCGGTGAATCTTTGAAAGAGTTCTGAGAAGAAATCTTTCTTGATCTCCTGTGACATGACACACGGCTGTGTTCACCGTCCCTTTTGTGCCTGAAACCCCAGGATTCCTGAATAAACAACTGGAAAGTTTGTTATTGTTGTTGTTTTCCAAAGCAGATTGTTCATCATGTATAACAATTTAGAACACCTGGAGATCTGTTCTTAAAACTCATTTTTGAACTGGAATAGTAGACTATCAAACCTTTTGATGAATCTCCTCCAGTTACTCCCAAACCAACTTGTAACTTGCAGAAACAATGACTCTCTAAGCAAAGTAAAATGCACCATTTTTATACACATTTAGAGCAGCACTAGAAACAATTGTCAGAAGGTACAAATGACTCAAATGCCCGTCTAAAGATGAATGGATATACAATGGTGTATTATACATACAATAGAATATTATCCAGCCATAAAAAGAAAAAAAAATACTGCCACAGGCCACAATGTAGACGAACCCTGAAAACATTGTGCTAAGTAAAAGGAACCAGACGTAAAAAGACAAATATTCTATGGTTCCATTTAGATGAAATATGCAGAAGGGGCAAATCCTCGGGGACAGAAGGCAGACTGGTGGTAACCAGAAGCTTAGGGAAGGGGAAACAGCAGTGACTCTCTAGTGGGTTCAGGGTTTAATCTGGGGTTGAAGAAAATGCTTTGGATCTACATAGAGGCGGTGGATTGTACCCGGATTTCCCAGGTGGCGCTAGTGGTAAAGAAACCGCCTGCCAATGAAGGAGACCTAAGAGACGCAGCTTTGATCCCCGGGTGGGGAAGATCTCCTGGAGAAGGGAATGGCAACCCACTCCAGTGTTCTTGCCTGGAGAATCCCATGGATAGAGGAGCCTGGTGGGTTGCCGTCTACAGGATCGCACGGAGTCAGACACGACTGAAGCGACTTAGCAGCAGCAGCCGCAGGAGCTTCTTAGAAATGCAGGTTTGGGCACAGGATTAACAGGTACAAACTACACACACACACACACACACACACACACACACACACTTAAAATAGATGAACAACAAGGATTTTTAGTTACAGCGCACAGAGGGGAATTCACTGGCGGTCCAGTATTTAGGGCTTTGTGTTTTCACTGCCAAGGGCCCAGGTTCAATCCCTGCTCCAGGAATTAAAATCCCACACTTGATACATAGAAAGAAAGAGATTCACTCCCTTCTATGCGTGTGTGCTAAGTCGCTTCCGTCATCTTTGATGCTTTGCGACTCCCTAAGGACTGTATCTCTGTCCAGGGGGACAGGCTCCTCTGTCCGTGGGATTCTCCAGGCAAGAATACTGAAGCGGGTTGCCAGACCCAACTCCAGGGGATCTTCCCGACCCAGGGCTCGAACCCGCGTCTCTTACATCTCCTGCATTCTGGGGTGGGTTCTTTCCCACCAGCATCACCGCGGAAGCCCCTGGGTCCCTGCTACAACATTTGTAAATCCACTATCCCTCAATTTTTTTTTTTACTCTTTTTAATTTAATATAAAGCACAGTATAGCACAAGGAATTATACCGAATATCTTGTAATAACCTATAATGGATTATAGACTGCGAAAATAACAGAATCACAGTGTACTATACCTGAAACTTACACTATTGTAAGTCAACAACGCTTCAATTTTGAAAAAAGAAAGAAGAGGGGAAAAAAAGGCCAGAATACTGGAGTGGGTTGCCAGGTCCTCGTTCAGGGGATCTCCCCAACCCCGGGATCAAACCCAGGTCTCCCGTATTGCAGGCAAGATTCTTTCCCATCGAAGCCACCAGGGAAGCCTAAAAATAAAAGAAAGGAAACTAAATAAAACAAGTGGAGAATCTCAGCCCCACTCAGAACGACAGGACCAGAACCTGAACTTGAAAACCCTCCCCAGGCATTTGCGTTATCGCTCCAGCATAGGCTGGCTTCACCGTGAAGTCTTGCTATTTTGCTTTTCAACAAAATGCCTCTCCAAGGCCTTCAAAAGGCATCCGCACAAACCTGGCTTCTCTCCCTTCCTCCGAGTCAACTAAGAACGTTCTATGCTGCCTCCTCCCTCTCCATCGTCCTCACCCACCGGACCCCTGCAAGAGGTGAGACTCTGTCAAGCGATGCCACACAGCCTGGAAGCCCAGGGAGAATTTTCTCACCGACTTCTTACTGAGCAAGACTGGCTTGATTGCCTCGCTCAGAAATGGTTCTCTCCTCCCCCTGTCTTCTGTCACTGATACATAGACCAGCTGGTCCTTCTTCCGGCTTCCCTGGTGGCTTAGCTTGGTAAAGAATCCGCCTGCAACACGGGAGACCTGGGTTCGATCCCTGGGTCGGGAAAATTCCCCTGGAGGACAGGCACATGGCGACCCACTCCACTATTCTCACCAGTGACCCCAGGATAAACTGCTTGACTCTGGGCTTCCCCAGTGGTTCAATGGTAAAGAATCCACCCGCAGAACAGGAGACCTGGGTTCGATCCCTGGGTTGGGAAGATTCCCCTGGAGAAGGGAAAGGTTACCCACTCCAGGATTCTGGCCTGGAGAATCCCATGGACTGTACGGGGTTGCAGAGAGTTGGACACGACTGAGCGACCTTCACTTCACTTGGTTCTGCTTCAGATCCTGTTTCTCACAATTCTTACTCGTCTGCAGACCCCTTTATGTCCCTTTTATTTCCCACACAAAAAAAAAAATCACCTCTAACTGCAGTTGCTATGTATAATAGTAATATTCAGAGGGCTGCAGAAGAAAGATGATGGCTCAGAGCAGGAGAGGTTGGGTGGAAGAGGAGAGGAGAGGAGAGGTGGGTGGAAGTCGCTCAGTGGTGTCTGACTGTGATGCTTTGGACCATAGTCCGCCAAGCTGCTCTGCCCACAGAATTCTCCAGGCAAGAATGCTGGAGTGGGTTGCCACGCCCTACTCCAGGGGATCTTCCCGATCCCGGGATCGAACCTGTGTCTCTTACATCTCCTGCATTGGCAGCAGAGCTCTTTAGCCCTGAGCCATCATCATGACCCGTGAAAGTCAAATGTAATTCAAATCTGAGTGTCCATGGACCACGCTTTACAGGAACGCAGTCGTGTTCACTTGCTTAGATGTTTCTGTGGCTGCTTTCCACGCTACACCAGCTGAGTGGAATCCTTACAACAGACTGTGCGCCTCAAAGAGCTCATAATATTAGCGATCTGGCCCTTCCTGGTACAAGTTAACCAGCCCTTGGTCTAAGCCAGACTGGTTCCTCTCTGTTGTCAAATACGCCACGTTTCGCTTCTCCGGGTGCCGTATGGTCCGTGTTTCTGGCTAAACCAAGTAACAGATGAGCAATTCTTCATCTCCTTCCTTTGCTTCTGCAGTTCCTGTGCTTTAGTTCATATGACGCAGGGATCTCGGTCAATACAGCAGCTACAGTGATTTCAGAACAGGGGTTGCTGTCGTTATTCAGGCGTTGGGTCGTGTCCGACTCTTTGCAACCCCGTGGACTGCAGCGGGGAGGCCCCCTTGTTTTTCTCTGTGTGAACTCGGAAGGTTTTGCTCAACCGCAAATGTACGAGGCAGAAGAAGGACTCCTTTGGCCTCTGCATGATCTGGAAAGTTTCCACCATTTCTTCCAAGAGCTTGGTTGCCTCCATGACGCTTTTCTCCGTCTCATGTATAAACACCGCTGCTTTCCAGCTGTAGCAGCGGGGATTCAAAACCACTTCCTTGGCCGGTGATTTATCATTTCTCTCTTTAACACACCAGCTTCCCCAGCCTGCCATAACAAAGTCAGAGCCAGCATTTTACTAAGTCTGTCTGAGCTCAAAGCCGAAAAGTAATTCCCACAAGTCCATCTTTTCTGGCGCTCTCGCCACACTGGGATACAAAGTCATGAATCCATTTGCTACCTGTCCCCCACCACATATAGATCGACTGATTTCATCAACACTTTCTGGTTTATGGATCCTTTTTCTCTGCCTGAAAACACAACGTGTGTTTTGAGGTTTTCACCAACTCCATACTCGAATTCCTAAACTCAGCCTTGTCCTTCACCTACTCTTAAATGTACTTAACATTGGATTCGGAGAAGGCAATGGCAACCCACTCCAGTACTCTTGCCTGGAAAATCCCGTGGACGGAGGAGCCTGGTAGGCTGCAGTCCACGGGGTCACAAAGAGTTGGACATGACTGAGAGTCTTTGACTTTTCACTTTCATGCATTGGAGAAGGAAATGGCAACCCACTCCAGTGTTCTTGCCTGGAGAATCCCAGGGACAGAGGAGCCTGGTGGGCTGCCGTGTATGGGGTCGCACAGAGTCGGACACGACTGAAACGACTTAGCAGCAGCAGCAGCAGCAGCAACACTGGATTCCCCAGGTTGGCACTAGTGGTAAAGAACCCACCTGCCAATGCAGGAGACGTAAGAGAGGTGGGTTCGATCCCTGGGTCGGGAAGATCCCTTGGAGGAGGGCATGGCAACCCACTCCAGTGTTCTTGCCTGGAGAGTCCCAGGGACAGAGGAGCCTGGCAAGCTATGGTCCATGGGGTCGAAAAGAGTTGGACACAGCCGAAGTCAGACTTAGCATGCACACACATACTCAACATAATTTGACAGAGTAATGATGCAACGGATGAAAACCATCAAGAACTTTTTACACCTGCATTAAAGGTTTATAATTTTTCATGAGGCTTTTTTTATCATGAGTTTTTATTTATTTGCTTATTTATTTACTGGCTTTCACATACAACCTGCCCAGCAGACTCCTCCAGGCTTACTCCTGGGGGCCCACCATAGCTCCCTGCAGGCCAGCTAGTATGTCCCAAGATACAGTATCTAATTAGCTTTCCACATCAAACTAATTTCATGACTACACTTTGGGCAACTATTGCTGTCATTTGTAAGTGAATGCCACCTGATGAAGCCACATATTTTTTTTATCAATATTAGGCCTTTTTTTTGCTCTTCCAGCCAGAGTTTACCTGCGGTTTACCAACTACTCTTTCATTTGTACGAATTTCCCTGACACCATATACATCCCTGGGCAACGACTTGATATAATCAGTGAATAAAATCCTCAAAGTTTCAAGGTGTTTTGAAAAACAAGTTATTTTATCATCATTAAGTCGCGGACATACCACTGGCACCAACCCTCCTTCACCCCCCAAAATTGTAAGCCAAAACCTATTATGGGAAGTTACAAATTCTATAATCAAGTGATTATGCCTTTTAATGGGAGGGGGGATAAAGGCAACATTAGCTGCTGCCCAAATCCAAAAACTGGAAATAATGCGAATTACCACCAAACAGTCTTCAGGCAGAACAAAGACCAAACATTTCACAATGTAGCCAAGATCCTGCTCCAAATTAACTCATAATAATGAATTAATGGCGCAGATGGGTGTCATGGTGACCTAATTTTGGCTTTATATAATCTAGATGTCAGATGACCCATTAGAATATTGCTAAAATAATGAACAACTCACGCACTTTAGGCTCCCAGCGTCTTTGACCTTGTTACATTTAAACTGCTTTCTAAATCCGTCTGAAAATATTCAGGACAACACTTAGGCCTCCTGATTTATGCTAATAATTTGATCGTCTTTCCCTTCCCTTAGCAAAGCTAACCACATTTGAATACACTGAATGGTTTAACTACCTCCACAGATTTCCTATCAAAGCAAGTGTGAAATAATTTTCCCCCACTTTGTACAGCAAAATCCTTTATGCAAGTGAGTCAACAATACGGGGAGGAGATAATGCAATTCAAAACGCGTGAAGAGAGAGCTTATGGAAGACGTATTTGCTAATATTATCATGCCAAATTGTTTCTTTTGTTTTCTTAAGTCTCAGCTGGGAGGAGGCGGCCACTGAAACGAGGTTCTGCCAGTGTAGCCTGGTCTTTAGCATACTTTAGGGAATGAAATTACTTTCTAATCACGAAATCGACCACACTGTGGAACAGCCTAATAAAAGAAGTCACGTTGTGCCAGGAAAGCTCTGGGTCATTCTGAAGTGAACTCACAAGGCCCTGCAGTAACCGGCCTGAGGCCATCGCTGAAATGAAAGCCAGTGAGAGACCCTGGAGTGAGAGAACCCCAGAGCCCTGCCTCCTGCTTCAGCATCCAATTCTCATTACGTTGGCCTCCTAGGGGTGGCCAGGCCTGCCAGGTCAGGAGTGGGTAAGAAGAATCTGGAGTTTGTAGTCGAATTGAAAAACCAGCCTTTTCCCTGTGGAATCCCCCAAGCTGTGACCCTTTGGGGAGAAAAGGTGCTGCTCGGGAATAATTATAAACGCAACTGTCGGCCTTTACCCTGATGGCAGAGAGCTGGAGCATTGATGACCCCGTGGGTAGCAACCTGAGTCGTCTGTCACGTGCCCTCCCCTCTGCCTTGAGTATCTGCATTCTTCCTCCTGCTCAACCCCCTTGGGCCCAGCTAGGTAGGGATCATACTGTGGGAGCACAGAAAGCGACCTCAGGCTCTGCAAACACTGCAGGGCTCTGTGGAGCCAAGAGGCCCAAACTTCAGCACCAGCGACAATCAGCAAATCCCCAGAGGACCTGTTCGGACACCAAAGGTGGCTCCACCTACTTCCAGAGTGTCCCAAACAGGTCCCACGGGTGCATATTTCTTTCTTTCTCTTTTTAAAATTTTGATTGATCTGGCTACGCCAGGTCTCAGTTGCAGCGCACAGGACCTTCGATCCGTGGAGCCCGCCATCAGGCTCACAGATGTAGAGTCTTATACCAAGGCCACGGAGGTGCAGCCCTGCACCAAGGTCATCTTGGAACTGACTGAGCCCCACAGCAACTGTTGCTATGAGCCCCCTCACCCCATACCCGATGTAAACCAGGTGGCTCCCTGACCTCATTGTAGGTGGAAATACCACCCTCCCAGGTAACTAGCTCAGTGGGTAAAAGAATCTGCCTGCAAAGCAGGACACCTGGGTTTGATCCCTGGGTTGGGAAGATCCCTTGGAGAAGGGCATGGCAACCCACTCCAGTACTCTTGCCTGGAGAATCCCATGGACAGAGGAGCCAGGCAGGCTGCAGTCTGTGGGGTCACAGAGTGACACCTTCATTCACCCTATTACTCACCCTATAGCAGCCTAAGCAATCACCCACTGTCACCCTCTGGCAGCAATTTTCTTTGTCCTGAGGCTGCAAAAACCGGCTTCTACCCCCACCAAAGGGGTTGCCTCTCCCTGATGCATCAGGAGGTCGGCCAGCTGAACTTGCGGTGCCGTCGTTATCTGCGCTGCTTGTTCTGAATACACTCACTTGTTTCTGAAATACCCTTGTGTCTGAAAATTCTTTCCAACCTGTGCTCTGACCACACCGTGATTTTCACTGCAGCGTGGGGGATCTTTAGTCTCGGCGTGTGAACCCTTAAGTCGTGGCACGTCGGATTCAGTTTCCTGACCAAGGATGGAACCCAGGCATTTGGAGGGTGGAGTCTTAGCCACTGGACCACCTGGGAAGTCCCCCAAGAGGGCATCCTTCCAACCAGCTCCCCCTCACCCACTCTTGCAAAACCACCTAGAGTTGAATGAAATAAGCCGTGGGGAAGAGCTGAGATCCCGACTGCAAGCTCATCCTTCAGTGCTGTCTCACTCGAGCTGTGTTGCTGCAAATTTTCCTTTCCCTCCTGTCTGGCTCCGGCGCATGTTGGACTCAGACGGGAGGCCAGCTTCTGTGGTTTAGAATCACAGCTTCCTGGTCCTGTGCCGTCTTCAGGAGAGCTCACACCGTCTCCCAGTGACTGGAGAGAAACTGAGCAAGGCTGTCACTGAGGACTAAGGGTGACAGGTGGCAAGGCAAACACAGCACCGAGACAGCCTGCAAGGCCCCCAGGAAGTGTGGTGGCTTTCAGCCTCACCTTGACTGTCTGTCACATGACTCACGGAGCACAGCCAGCGCTAATAAATCAACACGATTCTTTAAAGCACCCTGGTCAGCTGCTTGTGTTTCCGTGGGTGCTTTTGAACTGTGGTGTTGGATAAGACTCTTGAAAGCTCCTTGGACTGCAAGGAGATCCAACCAGTCCATCCTAAAGGAGATCAGTCCTGGGTGTTCATTGGAAGGACTGATGCTGAAGCTGAAAGTCCAATACTTTGGCCACCTCATACAAAGAGCTGACTCATTGGAAAAGACCCTGATGCTGGCAAAGATTGAGGGTGGGAGGAGAAGGGGATGAGACGGTTGGATGGCATCACCGACTCGATGGACATGGGTTTGGGTAGATTCCGGGAGTTGGTGATGGACAGGGAGGCCTGGCGTTCTGCGGTTCATGGGGTCGCAAAGAGTCGGACACGACTGAGCGACTGAACTGAACTGAACTGTGCCAGCCGGGTATGCAGTTTAGAGCCTCCTCAGCCTGGATGATACTGATTGGCAGTAGTGGGTAGTTCAAGCTTTTACATTTAAGAAGATGACTTACAAATGATAGAGAGAATGGGTACCTAGATCTCCTAAAAGGGAGCGTGTTGAAAGTTGAAGGGTTTGTGAGCATAATCTTTATTTGGTTGAGGAAGTGTCTTCCAGTTCCTAGTTTAATAAAAGGTTTCTTTTATTTTAAAAAATATTTTACAAATTTTTTTTTTACAAAATAAAAAGATATTTTGTTCATTTATTTTGCCACAACAGGTCTCCGCTGCAGCCTGTGAACTCTCAGTTGTAGTATGTGGGTTCTACTTCCCGGGCCAGGGATCGAACCTGGGCCCCTGCATTGGGAGCTCGGAGGCTCAGCCACTGGAAGTCCCAAAAAGGTTTTATGATAAGGTGTTTAACTGTATCGATTTCTTTTTCTGTATATACTTAAAATCTTTGATTTTGCTTTTTAGTGTAATGATGTAGGATGCATGTGTTCTCATGTTGAATATCATTGCACTCCTGGAATAAATTCTTCCCATTAATCCTATACATAAATATATATATATATACAAAGTATACTTATACTTTTTGTATCCATATTTTTACATTTATATTTTATTTTGAAAATAAAGTATTAACTACATGAATTCAACATTTTATATAAATATTTATGTACAGGATTATTGGTCAGAATTTATTTATATTATCTATATTATTTAATTTACTTATATTTATTATTGTATTTATTGATAATATATTAATAATATTTATTACTATTTATATTGGTTAGATGTATTTATTTATATTATTTATCTATGCAAAAAGTATAGATAAAAGTATATTTGCTAGTTTATTTATATTTATTTATATTATTCATATTATCTTTATTATTTAATTAATTTATATTTATTATTGTATTTATTGATAATATATTAATAATATTTATTACTATTTATATTGGTTAGATATATTTATTTATATTATTTATCTATGCAAAAAGTATAGATACAAAGTATAGATATACTTTTTGTATCCATACTTTTATATCTATACTTTATTTTGAAAATAAACTATTAGCTACATAAATTAACTACATGAAAAGTATACAAAAAGTATACTTCTGCATTATATTATATTATATACAATTATTACAGTGTATTATATATTATGGGCTTCCCTGGTGGCTCAGACGGTAAAGAGTCTGCCTGCGGGAGACCTGCGTTCGATTCCTGGGTTGGGGAGATCCCCTGGAGAAGGAAATGGCAATCCACTCCAGCATTCTTACCTGGAAAATCCCACGGATGGAAGAGCCTGATAGGCTACAGTCCATGGGGTAGCAAATTATAAGTGAAATGATACATAATTTTCTTTTCTTGTATTATCCTTACCTAGTTTTTGAGTAAAGATTACATTAATCTCAGAAAAAAACAAGTCTTAGTAGGAAATTAAGCAAAATATGGGAATAAAGATAAGAAAAGCTTGAGGGATAAATGTTACATCTCCAGGAAAAACACAGTGATGTCTCAAGATAAATACTGTGCCAGACTTTTCATCTGAGCATGAGAGTTGCCTATAAAAATGATTTTATAACTATTTAATTTATTTTTTTAAGAAGGGAGGGAGAGAGAGAGTGTGTGGAAAGGGGTGGAGAGAAAAAAAGAGTGCATAGAAAAACAAAATGAATAGACATGGACACAGTGGAAAAGGAGCATCTCCAAGATCAGCTGTTCTCTTTGCGGCTGAGCAGACAGCCCGTGGTGGTCCGCTGCAGCGCTGGTTTGTCCTCTGTACCAATAACTACGCAGCTCCTACAGTCTACACAGCAAGCTGAAGCCCAGTGCACGGCATGGAGCCACTCAAGCTCTGCAGACACCTCACCCCTGCCAGCCGGGGCCCTTCACAGGAGCCTCACAGCAGCCTTGGTTACCTGAGCCCTTCACCCCCGTCTCCAGGCAACGGGCACCCTCCCACCTCCAGCAAGCAGGGGAGCCAACCTGCTCCCAGGACACTTTCCTTCCCCTCTCTGCCCCTGATTTGCTGGGAGTCATGTTTCAATAACCTCTCTCTTGCATAATCAGCCTGCCCCTCCTGACCCATTAACTCTGTGAAGCTGCCGTCTAGCATTCGAGGGGCCTCGAAATTATTTCTGATTACAAACATCAAGCAAGCAGCCGTAGCGGGAACACAAAGGCTCAGTTCAGTTCAGTTCAGTCACTCAGTCATGTCCAACTCTTTGCCACCCCATGAACCGCAGCACGCCAGGCCTCCCTGTCCATCACCAACTCCCGGAGTTTACTCAGACTCATGTCCATTGAGTCAGTGATGCCATCCAACCATCTCATCCTCTGTCGTCCCCTTCTCCTCCTGCCCTCAATCTTTCCCAGCATCAGGGTCTTTTCCAATGAGTCAGCTCTTGGCATCAGGTGGCCAAAGGACTGGAGTTTCAGCTTCAACATCAGTCCTTCCAATGAACACCCAGGACTGATCTCCTTTAGGATGGACTGGTTGGATCTCCTTGCAGTCCAAGGGACCCTCAAGAATCTTCTCCAACACCACAGTTCAAAAGCGTCAATTCTTTGGCACTCAGCTTTTTTTAAAGGAGAGGTTATCACAGGTTGTGTACAATGAGCAAATCTCTCTCTCTCTCTCTTTAGTTGCTAAGTCATGTCCGACTCTTGAGACCCCGTGGACTGTAGCCCACCAGGCTCCTCCATCCATGGGATTCTCCAGGCAAGAACACTGGAGTGGGTTGTCATTTCCTTCTCCAGGGGATCTTCCCGACTCAGGGATCGAACCCAGGTCTCCTGCACTGCAGACAGATTCTTTACTGCCTGAGCTATGACGGAAGCCCAACATATAGACAAATAGAAACATGCATAATATAGACAAATAGAAACATTCATAAATGCACAGACACAGATGCACCAGTGTGTACACATATACACATCTGCATGCCTGCACGTGCACACACATGAAGGCACGCAAACCTGGACACACCCACGCATGCACACACACGTGCGCCCACAGACGGATGCACCCACGGGCATGCTGTTAAATTAATGAAACATCGAGGCTCTAAACAAGACTTAGGGGGCTCTAATTCAGTGGAGGCCTAGTCAAAAACCAAAATCTAAGCCTGTGAAGGCCTCAAGGTTACCAAACTGAAACCTAAGCGCAACCAACCCCAAATAGCCAACTGGGCTTGAAGCGACAACCAACCAACGATTTCCTTACTTTGCTTCTGCTTTTTCTCTACCACTTCTGGTTAGGCACAGCCTGATTCAAATCAATGTTTGCTCAACTAGATTCTTGAAATTGTTAACATGCCTCAGTTTATCTTTGAAGCACGCACAGCCATACAGAGACACAGACATCCCCAAACACACTCATCAACTCTCATCAAGAACTAACAAATTGCATGAGTGCAGATTGGTGTGAAGGGCCTCTCTCCAGACAGAGGTCATTCTTTTCCACTGTGAACTGAGGCAACAATATTCTCAAGATGGAGACTTTGAACCCCAGGCTGGCATCACCAATTCAAGGTGGTTGATGTGTGTTCTTTCACCCAAGTAGCCAAGGTCTGGTCTCAAGATCTTAAGCACACGTGCTAAGTCACTTCAGCCACGTCCGACTCTTTTCAGCCCCATGGACTGCAGCCCGCCAGGCTCCTCTGTCCATGGGATGCTCCAAGCAAGAATACTGCAGTGGGATGTCATGCCCTTCTCCAGAGCATCGAACCCGAGTCTTTTGTGTCTTCTGCATTGACAGGAGCGTTCTTCACCACTACTGTCCCCTGGGAAGCTCCCAGGAGGCACAAGGAAACTTCATACCTGGAGCTTGAGTCAGAAGGAGGCAATAGCCACTACATCTCCTGTATTAACCTTCCACTACCGTGCTGGTCATAAATTTAGCATGAAAGACAGTGCGAGTGAAGTCGCTCAGTCGTGTCCGACTCTCTGCAACCCCATGGACTGTAGCCCACCAGGCTCCTCCGTCCATGGGATTCTGCAGGCAAGAATACTGCAGTGGGTTGCCATTTCCTTCTCCAGGGGAATCTTCCCCACCCAGGGACTGAACCCGGGTCTCCCGCATTGTAAGCAGACGCTTTACCGTCTGAGCCACCAGAGAAGTCCTTAAATTTGAACCACCAGGGAAGTCCTTCAATTTAGCATACTAAACCCAAACTTCTTGTATTCCCAGGTTTGCTCCTGAAAAAAAAAAATAATAATAATAATAATAAGGTCACTTGAGCCAAACTGAGAAAATCGTGAAGCAAGCACAACACAGAAAAATAGTCAAATAAAATTAGATCAGCTCAGAGAGTAGGAGAGAGGGACCGGCTCTCTGCACCAGGAACTAGGTCCTCCTGGTAGGTAGGCAGGTGCCCACATAGGGCCCAGCCATGGATGAGAGGGGAAAGGACCAGAAGGCGGACAGTGCCTGGCCTACGCTGTATTCCCTCTCTGCAGACCTGACTCAGCCCCCTCTGGGCGTGAGCAAAGAACAATCCATCATTAAAGGTTTTCCCGGATGCCTGCCGGGATCAAAGCCTTCCAAAGAAAGCAGCCTTTCTCTCTCCCTTTAAGCCTTTCCTCTTATGTAAATATACTCCACCCAACTCCCTCAAAAAAAAAAAAAAAAAAAACCACCTGCAGTGTGTTCAGTAAAATGACACCGCAAACCTGCCAGCGGTCTTCAGGCTGGCTGGGTGCTTGGCAAAACATCTTTACCATGCCTATTAAAATGTGGCTTGGATCTGCAGAGTACAAACAGGAGATGAGCAGGAAGGCAGGCTCCCTGGGGGAAGGAAGGGGGATACAGGTAGGCAGGAGGTTCAGATGGGCCTCTGTTCCTAATCTTTATCAGATAATCCCAAGTAACCAGGATGAATCGACTTGCAAACGAAACCTGATTTTCAGACTCCAAAGTCACTGACAGAAAGAATTTCTATTTTTTGGTGTAAATTTCACCCAAAGGGACAACCATGAGCGTTACCGTCATCGAGTTCGGATGTCTGACATCCTCCATGCTATCAAGAGCTTCCAATTAATTGCAACGCTGTGTTTGTCCTACGTCTTCCAAAGTAAATAAGCTGAACGCCGGAGACGTTCGTGAGGAGTTAACATTAAATTGTTATGCTGTCTTCACTAGAATGAAAAACAAAGCCACTGGATGAAGGCACTGCATTTTCCAAAATAGGGGTTGTGCAAAATCCTTCCACTGACACACCGTTTCTAATTGTTTCATTCCAGGGCTGACAGAGAAGAAGATCAAGTTTCATGTTAGCTTTGTCTGCCTCAGGAACAATTTATTATCTTTGTAGCAATTGATAATCAGGATGAAAATATGCTTTGTGCTCATTGTACAGGTAAAAATTCAGGGTAATCCTGGTGTATACATGACCGTATTTTTGTTTTAGTCACGCACAGAGTCGGACACGACTAAAGTGACTTAACGGTAACACGCTAAGTGACTGCGCCAGTCACCACATTGCGATTTGATTTGGGTGAATATCAGCTGTGTTACATCAGGCTCAGGTTCCAGTCAGCATTGTAATGCACGTTGTGTGAGCTGTCCCTTATAACTGTGTTTGTCTTTAATAATGCAATTACTTATAGCAGTTTAACTGTATGTCTCATGATGTACTCTGCATATAAGTTAAATAAGCAGGGTGACAATATACAGCCTTGACGTACTCCTTTTCCTATTTGGAACCAGTCTGTTGTTCCATGTCCAGTTCTAACTGTTGCTTCCTGACCTGGATACAGGTTTCTCAAGAGGCAGGTCAAGTGGTCTGGTATTCCTGTCTCTTTCAGAATTTTCCACAGTTTATTGTGATCCACACAGTCAAAGGCTTTGGCATAGTCAATAAAGCAGAAATAGATGTTTCTCTGGAACTCTCTTGCTTTTTCAATGATCCAGTGGATGTTGGCAATTTGATCTCTGGTTCCTCTGCCTAAGTCCATCCTAAAGGAGATTAGTCCTGGGTGTTCATTGGAAGGACTGATGTTGAAGCTGAAACTCCAATCCTTTGGACACCTGATGCAAGGAGCTGACTCAATGGAAAAGATCCTGATGCTGGGAGAGTTTGAGGGCAGGCGAAGCAGGAGAGGACAGAGGATGAGATGGTTGGATGGCATCACCGACTCAATGGACATGGGTTTGAGTGGGCTCTGGGAGTTGGAGATGGACAGGGAGGCCTGGCGTGCTACAGTTCATGGGGTCGCAAAGAGTCGGACACAACTGAGCAACTGAACTGAACTGTATGTCATAACCGCAACAAAAACAGAACAGAGTGGAAGCAGGCCCGGTGAAGTATCTTATCAAACCCTCACAAGAAGTGTCTGCTATCTCCCCAATCACAAAGGAGCACAGAGATACAGAACAACTAACGACCTGTCCAGGATCCAGGGGGCCAGGTTGGATGCTAACCCGCTCAACCTGCCTCTCTTGCAGATACTACCTGTGAACACTTCCCTGTTTACAGACAAAACATACAATTTTTCACCTACAATGAAACATACAATATCTCACCTACAACACACATGCGGAAGCTGCTGGGAAAGGTTCTCATATTATATCTTTGCAGGTGAGAAGGAAAGAAATCTCACCCTCAAAAGGTAAAGAGCAGGATGACGGAGACCTTATACCAATTTCAGCAGCCTATCGTATCCATCCAGGGTCTCAGATAAACTCAGTGGGGAAACGTCTGGCTCCTGGAGCCAATATGCTCATTTGAATTCAATTACATCTGATCTCAATTACATTTTACATACCATTTCACCTTTGGTCTTTGCATTCTCACATCAGGTCTGACGTTTCCAAATTAATAAATACTGAGAAGTACTGAATTACTCAGTACTAAGGCAATGGCACCCCACTCCAGTACTCTTGCCTGGAAAATCCCATGGACGGAGGAGCCTGGTAGGCTCCAGTCCATGAGGTCACTAAGAGTCGGACACGACTGAGCGACTTCACTTTGAGTTTTCACTTTCATGCATTGGAGAAGGAAATGGCAACCCACTCCAGTGTTCTTGCCTGGAGAATCCCAGGGATGGGGGAGCCTGGTGGGCTTCTGTCTATGGGGTTGCACAGAGTCGGACACAACTGAAGCAACTTAGCAGCAGCAGCAGCAAGGTACTTTTAACATATTGAAGTGAAGTCGCTCAGTCATGTCCGACTCTTTGCTACCCCGTGGACTGTAGCCCACCAGGCTCCTCTGTCCATGGCATTTTCCAGGCAAGAATATTGGAGCAGGTTGCCATTTCCTTCTCCAGGGGATCTTCCCAACCCAGGGATCGAACCCAGGTCTCCCGCACTGCGGGCTTTATCCTCTGCACCACTAGGAGTACTTTAGTTCATGTCCCAGGTTTCCCTCATAGCTCAGTTGGTAAAGAATCTGCCTGCAATCCAGGAGACCTGGGTTCAATTCCTGAGTTGGGAAGATCCCCTGGAGAAGAGAAAGGCTACCCACTCCAATATTCTGGCCTGGAGAATTCCATGGACTAGTCCATGGGGTTGCAAAGAGTCAGACATGGCCGAGCGACCTTAACTTTCACTTTCACTTTCCATTCATGTCCCAGATGGACAATACTATGAGGTCACTTTTGTAGCACAAACATTGTAATCGCCTAGCAAAAAGGCAGGGGACTTTGCAAAAAAAAGTTCTGGTGGCCAAGGCTGGGCCCTGAACTATTATATATACTTCTTGTTTCTGTGTAACATTGCACTGAAACTTGGCCCTCTAAAACATCGTGACAATTACCTCCTAGTTTCAAAGGATCAGGAATTTGGGAGCAGCCTGTCTGTATGCTTCTGGTTCTGCAACCTCCTGTGAGGTTGCAGTCAAGACCTCAGCCAGGGCTCCTGTCATCTGGAGGCTTGACTGGGATTAAAGGAGGATCCAGTTTCAAGAAGAGGTGTGCACAAAGCTGTCAAGCTGGTGCTCGCTAGTTGTCAGGAAGCCTCCATTCTTACTAATTATCACAAATACATTTCCATGGGGCTGCTTAGCTGTCTTCATGACATAAGAACTGGTTTCCCCCAGAAGCCAGGTGACCCCAGACAGAGCAAGGCAATAAGTGGCAATGCCTTTTGTGATCCGTCTGCTAAAGTCACGGTCGAAGAGGTCCCTAATATTCTATCAGCAGTTATCATTCTGATGAGCCCTCATTGATGAGGAGTCAACTGCACAAAGACAGTGGCTATCAGGAGGGGCAACTCATTGGGTGTCATCTTGGATGCTGGCTAAACCATACTGTTTCCCAGAAAACAATGAATTTTCAAACACCATAGACCCCGCTGGACCCTTGGTGGGAAAAGAAGGGTCAGGACCAAATCTAGGGCTGGAGACTTGTACCAGAAAGGTCCCCAGTGCAAATTTCAGCATCCAAAGGTGTGCAGCAAATTACAGGGTCCTCCGGAGATAATGAAAATGCCAAAGATCAAAGGCGATCCACTCCTGTGAACGGCCGAGGCAGCTAGAGAATCGCCTGGAGTCAAACAGATGGCAGTGTTGTCCTTTCAAACGGTGCACTCAGCTTGGGGCAAGAGTCCAGGCAGAAGCTGGGGAGAGAGAATCCACGCCACCCCCTGAGACAGGACTTGGCTGCAGATCAGGGTAGGTCTCCAGGCTGTCAAGTGAATGACAGCTAATCCCAAACCAAAGACCCAGGTCAGAGGCTACAGCAGAGTTCTGTAACCTCACAGGTGGCCATGAGCTTTCCCTGAAATACTGCTATGAGCAAAGGGATACCAGTACAAATCCAGAGTCCATTCCTAGGTGGATCTGACTTTCCTACCTGTTGTGGAAAGTTCTGGATCTAGAGGGTTTTTTTAATAAAAGAAAAAAAACAAAACAAAAAAGGAGGTGATGGCATCTGGCATGATCTCAGTGAGCTGAGAAAACCACAGCAGTTTCCAGGGATGTTTGTCAAACCAGATGCCTGCATCTCAGGAGATGTTCCATGATGAGCAAATAAGCTCCCTACACACACACACACACACACAAACATACACATACACACACATATTGCCTGTTTCATGCCAAGCACATTCATGACAAGCAAGTAAGCTCCCTACACACACACACACACACACATACACATACGCCAGTTTCTCACCAAGCCTTGGGGCTCCAATCTGAAAGGCAAGCCTGTTAAGAGCCGATGCTTGTGGGTCTCACAGATGCAAGCCTCCTTGCTCTTGAAGGCTATTTATTGGGTGGGGGGGGTCCTCTCTTAGATGCATGCTTTCAAAGGTGGGGTACGTCAAGTGGGGTTCCAATCTTTTCCTCCTCAAGAGTGAGGTCAGGATTCACCAAACCCCAGGTCTTCCTCAAACCTTCTCTGTGCGGCTCCTTTTCAGGACACAGGGCTGCCCCAGAAATCACACATTACTACAACTCTGTCGAAAGCAGATTTTTTCCAGGACAATAATAGTTCTTTGAGTTCCTCTGTGCAAAATGAGAATTTTACACTGGACAAGAAGACATTGATGTTGCCCGCACTTGCCACCACACAAAGCAAAATCTTCAGTAAATGGCTGTGAGAAAGCTTTGGCTCTGGGTGACAGAATCTGACCTACCCAGGTTCTGTTTTCACCTTCATTCTCAGGTAGACAAGGCTGACTTAGTTTCCCACCATTAAGTGCTTTGTAGAAAATATTCACCTCCCCACCTTCCCTTGAAGCTGCAGCTAGCCTTGGCGTAGCGTTCGAGGTGATGAGACCTAAGGGGCATACTCCTGGAGATTTCAGGAGTATTTCTAGCTTTCTGCTGAAATCTAGGAGATTTCTAGCTTTCTGCTGGAAGCATTTTTCTTCCCTTCCTCTCTCCTCTCTTTAATTTGATCCTCCAACACATACATTTGGGGAACTCTCTTGCAAAAGGAGGCAGTGAGCATGAACACTGAGGGTGCAAGCTGAAGACAGAGATGAGGGAGACGGCCTGGGGTGTTGGTGACAACATGGAGTCACTTCAGCTTTGTCACAGGCAGTCAAACCCCAGCATAATTAGCACCATTAGCCCAGTATGGCCCAAAGTTATACAGACAGAGAAACTCTTTTCCTTTGTAGAATCTATCAACCATAGCTCAAGGAATTGTTGTTCTGCCCAGGATATTTTAGGAAAGACTGACCAATGGCATCCAAAAGGATTTAAATAAGGCAGGGGTTTAGGGGCTGGGATTCAGCTCCTCTACCACGCCATTGTAAAGAGCTGGTGCATGGAACCTACGTGCTGCTCCTTGGGACAGGAAAGGGTGGAGAAGCCTGGGAAACGGGGGTGATCCTTAATGGAATATTACCACAATTGAAAATAACTCAAAGCATGAAAATCAAACCCCGGAAGCCTTAGGTCAAGAGTGTAATAGTCACCTTTCTCCTCAGATCCCAAATATTCTAAATATCATCTCCCAAATATTTTAAAGGTTATTTCCCACCGTGACGTTGATAATGTGGTTTTTATTACTCACTTGCACATCTTGTGTGCATGCTCACTCGTGTCCGACTCTTTGAGGCCCCATGGGTGGACTGCAGCTCACCAGGCTCCTCTGTCCACGGGGTTTTCCAGGCAAGAATATGGGAGTGGGTTGCCATTGCCTTCTCCAGATTTCCATAACTTGGACAGGGGTTAAAATTTAAAACATCTCCCATGAACGAAATATACCGCCCCAGTGCTTGCTACCCCTACTGCCTTCCATTTGCAATAATTCAAATAAGCACCAACTCTTTACAGTTAATATTCTACAAGTTCTAAGCCTGAGAGGCAGGGTGCGGTTGCTGGGCAGGAAATGACACGGGGCTTTAGGGCTGTCCTGAATCTATGCCATCCAGGAGGGCAGCCCGTGGCCACATGCAGCTGCTGAACCCTTGAAATGTGACTAGCCTGAATTGAGATGCCCTGTAACAGTGTTTCAAAGACTTGCTGTTAAAAAAAAAAAAAAAAGAATGCAAAATATTCTTTAATAACATTCATTAATTAAGTGCTGAACTGATACTATTTTTGATGTATAGGGTTGGTTGCATGTTTTATTAAAATTAATTTCATTTGTTTCTTATTACTTTTTCCATGGCATTGCTCGGAAGTTTAAATTGTAAACATGGCTTGTCATCCAGGGCTAGCATTGCACTTCTCTTAGAGGTTGTGTTTTAGATGCTCTTTGTCCATTACTGTGCTGTGAGTCTTTGGGGAAGTACTGGGGACTCAGCTTCCCCACCCATAGAATGAGATGGCTGGAACATGTTGCTCCTGGTTTTAGCTGTATGAATCATAAAAGCTGTGCATTTCTCTTTCCGTTGTTCGTCTCTTAAGTAAAACAGTCGTTTGTATGTTTTCCTGGGAAGAACACTGAGTTGAGCGGCAGAAAGCTTGGTTTGAATTCTGTTGCTTCTACTTCTTGGCCGGGTCACAGGCCACTTATCTTTTAGCATCAGCTCAGTGGTGGGAGGCGCCCTGATTGGAAATGTTCCGAAGACAGTGAAGCTGACTGTCAGCAGATACATGGTTGCTTTGAAAGCGTTTATAAACACAGAAAGCAGCATATAGGAAAAAATATTTCAGGTGATGGAGGAACATCTCAGCAGGTTACAGTAAAGTACGTAAAATGCCTCCCACAAGGGCCCCACATTACTCAGGTTCAGTCATTCCATGGAAGGCCAAGCCATTATCACTTAGGTTCCCAGCAGAAAGAGAACCTCAGTGAGAAAACAAATATATGCCAGGTGCTATTCAGAAACTGGCAATACAGTTCTGGAAAAAAACAAAATCAGGCCTGGCTTCTTCTCATGATGGTTATTTTTCTGCAAAGGCCACAGGGTACAGCATTGCAAATATCTATGGAAATCTTTCAGAGAAGGCAACGGCACCCCACTCCAGTACTCTTGCCTGGAGAATCCCATGGACGGAGGAGCCTGGTAGGCTGCCGTCCATGGGGTCGCTAAAAGTCAGACACTGAGCAACTTCACTTTCACTTTTCACTTTCATGCACTGGAGAAAGAAATGGCAACCCACTCCAGTATTCTTGCCTGGAGAATCCCAGGGACAGAGGAGCCTTTTGGGCTGCCGTCTGTGGGGTCGCACAGAGTCGGACAGGACTGACACGACTTAGCAGCAGCAGCAGCAGCAGCAATCAGGAACAGAAGCGGCACAGGAGGCGGGCGGGGGCGACTTTTCGCTAAACCTGATACAGGCTTTTCTCTAAACATGATACAAAGCTTCTCTCTGTTCAAGCTGTAACCTTTGAAAGAGTCCGTGTAAATCGTCTTAAGAATTCTGCAGTGAGTTTTTGTTGTTGTTTTGTTAAGCGCTTTATTGATGTATTTATTTTTGACTATGCTGGGTCTCGGTTGCTGTAGGAGGGCTTTCTCTAGTTGCAGTGAGCTGGGTTTCTCATTGCAGCAGCTTCTCTTGTTGTGGAACACAGGCTCTCGGGCTCATCAGCTTCAGTGGTTGTGGCGTGTGGGCTTAGCTGCCCTGCGGCGTGGGGAGAGTCACAACTGAGGCATCCAACCCACCATCCCCTGGCACTGGCAGTTGGGTTAACCCCTGGACCACCAGGGAAGTCCTGCAGTGAGTTGTATCTTCTGTGATACAAGTAAGTGACCAGTCAGGGTAGATTAAGAATTATAGGATGAATAAGAAGAGATGAAGCAACTTAGAAGATAATAGACACCCAGGGTGATGCCACATGTCAAAGGACAGAAAAGTCTGGCGATTGCACGGGGCCATTTCTTAAACTTATACGTTAGAGTAAAACCACTCCAAAATCACTGCAGATGGTGACTGCAGCCATGAAATTAAAGAGTTGTCTCCTTGGAAGAACAGCTGTGACCAACCTAGACAGCATATCAGAAAGCTGAGATGTTACTTTACCAACAAAGGTCCTTCTAGTCAAAGCTATGGTTTTTCCAGTAGTCATGTGTGGATGTGAGAGTCGGACTATAAACAAAGCTGAGTGCAAAAGAGTTGATGCTTTGGAACTGTGGTGTTGGAAAAGACTCTTGAGAGTCCCTTGGAGTTCAAGGAGATCCACGCAGTCCATCCTAAGGGAAATCAGTCCTGAATACTCATTGGAAGGACTAATGCTGAAGCTGAAACTCCAATCCTTTGGCCACCTGATGCAAAGAACTGACTAATTGGAAAAGACCCTGATGCTGGGAAAGCTTGAAGGCGGGAGGAGAAAGGGACGACAGAGGATGAGATGGTTGGATGGCATCACCAACTCAATGGACGTGAGTTTGAGCAAACTCTGGGAGTTGGTGATGGACAGGGAAGCCTGGTGTGCTGCAGTCCATGGGGTCGCAAACAGTCGGACACTACTGAGTGACTATACCGAACTGAACTGAACCAAACACGTTAGAGTAGTGGGTTTTAAGACCTTGGGCTGAGAGGTGGGTTTTCAGACCTTTGGACCAAGGTCCAAACTTAAAGGTTTACCTCTGGGCCAACAGGTCACAATCAGAAGCCACTGGTTTAGCTGGGTAGGCTCCCTTCCCAAATGTCTTTATCCATTTGTACTTTAGCTGTTATGAAACGATGCGCAATTCATATACTGTCATAACTGACATCACTCAAAACATCAGTGTTCATAAAGACTCAAGATAAAGCACTGTACCTCAGTACTTTGCAGAATGCTGGCTCACGGAGGAGATATACTCAGACACGTGCTATGACCTGGTCACTTGGAAGCGGAATAGTGCCCAGACAGGCTCCTTCCCCTGTTTCATTTGTCATTCATTCACTGCGTATATATGAGGCGTGTGCCTGTGTTGTGGGTCAAACGATGTCCCCCCGACACACACGAAGTTCATGGGTTTGAAATCCTAAACTCCCTGGGACCTCAGAATGTGACCTCATTTGGACACAGGTCTATTTCAGGAGTAGTTAAGTCAGAATGGTACTTCTGAACCTGACCTGTTTCCAAATAAGTTCACATGGGGGTCGCAGACTGTTGGACATGGCTGAGTTAAAATGAGGCCATACTGTCATGGGAGCAGGGGAAGGGGCTCATTCAGTGTAACCGGCATCCTTATTTATTTATTTCTGGCTGGGCGGGTTGACGCACTCGGGCTTTGTCTAGCTGCAGCAAACGGGGGCTACGCTCTAGATGCGGGGCTCAGACGTGTCATTGTGGTCCTTCTTCCATTGTGGACCACAGGCTCTACGGCTCACACGTGTCATTAGTTGCAGCTCAAGGGCCCAGTTGCCCCTCGGCTTCTGGGAGATTCCAAGACCGGAGGTGGAACCTGTGTCCCCTGCCCCGGCAGCCAGATTCTTAACCACTGGACCACCAGGGAAATCCCAGGACCGACGTCCTCACGAAAAGAGGAATTTGGCCCCAGAGATGGACATCAGGAGAACGCCTTTGTAGAGACTGGAGACTGGCTGTCACGAGCCAGGGAACTTACCGGCTGCTAGGAGAGAGGGCTGGAACGCACGGATCCGTCCCTGGTGTGTTCAGAGAGAGCCTGTCCCTTCCCAACACCCAATCTCAGACTTTCAGCTGTAATACCATACATTTCTGTTGTCTAAGCCCCCCGATCTGTGATATTTGTGCAGCAGCCCAGGAAAGCTAACAGACCCTGCTGAGTGCCAGGTCTGATTCTGACTGCTGAACAAGACCCATCAGGTCTTGCCCTCAGAGTTTAGGTGCTGCAGGGCTGAGACAGAAGTCAGTAAGATGATTTCAGACAGTGATCAGGAACACCCCTTATACACAGCACATTGCAGATTTGTCTTCTTTATGTTAGTGATCACAGAACTGCGGGCCAATAAAGACTTAAACTTGAATAACTGTGATGGTGGTGTGCATTCCATTCTGGAAACGAATGGCCTGTCGACATTTATTCAGACATTCAGAATCTCCCATTATAGAGCCTCATAATTTGGGTTGCGTGTTGTTTAGTCATCCAGTCGTGTTTGACTCTTTGCAACCCCATGGACTACAGCACACCAAGCTTCTCCTTCACTGTCTCCCAGAGCTTGCTCAAACTCATGCCCATCGAGTCGGTGATGCCATCCAACCATCTCATCCTCTGTTGTCTCCGTCTCCTGCCGTCTCCAGTCTTTCCCAGCATCAGGGTCTTTTCCAATGTAAGTCCAAAGACTTAAAATTCGATGTTTCACTTTTCTTTCTCAATGTGCACTGTCATTGTTCAGTATGATGCCTCTTAATCAGCATTATTTCTCTCATATTCCTTCTGTGTAATATAAATTTATATCTTTACACTGCTGCTGCTGCTGCTGCTAAGTCGCTTCAGTCGTGTCCAACTCTGTGTGACCCCATAGACGGCAGCCCACCAGGCTCCGCCGCCCCTGGGATTCTCCAGGCAAGAACACTGGAGTGGGTTGCCATTTCCTTCTCCAATGCATGAAAGTGAAAAGTGAAAGTGAAGTCAAAAGTGTACACTGCAAGTCTGTAAAACCTCACGTAACATATAGCCAACTTACCTAGGCAGCTTTTAAAAAATAATTCTTTCCATTGTATATCATTGTATTTTTAAAAACATCAACAGAGGATTAGACAATCGTCTGAATAAAAACGTGGAAAGTTGGGATGATTTATGGGCCACGCGGCTGGCACCCTCCATGAGAGTGTACTCAGGAGTGTGTCGTGTAGGTTAATGAATGAATAAAACAATATTGTCATGAAGGCAGAGAAACAAGCTGCCTAGTTGAAAGTGCTCATGGAGCTTTCCACGGGTTGATCTGAACACATAAATTTAAATATGTAATACAATGTCAAACTTAAAACAAACAAGGCCATTGACAGTATACATTTTGCCATTGCCTCAAGAAAGTCTTCACCAGAAAAAAAAAAAAAAAAGTTTTATGTGTGTACATTGACAAATAGCAGATGAATGGATAGGTACATAGGTAACTGGCTATAGATCATTGTGTCTAGGAAATAAAATGGAGAGTTTTTCCAAGTCAGTGTTTCACACCATCCTCCTCCAGTCCGGAAGCACCCCTTGTCTCTGGTGGGAACTTTGCATTTTGTCAGGATAACCTTCATTGTGCAGAGCTCTGCAGCGGTTCACGGCTTTGGCGTTCCTGGACCTACCAAACCTCGTGGACTTCTCAGTTGGGGTGCGGACTTCTCAGTTGCGGTGAGGACTTCTCAGTTGCGGTGAATTCTCTTGTTGCAGAGCACACACTCTAGGGCGCGTGGGTTTCAGTGGTTGCGGCACACAGATTTAGTTGCTCCACAGCACGTGGTATCTTCTGGAATCACCCAGCCTTGTGTCCCTGTCATTGGCAGAGTGTTTCTTGCGTTTCCTGCGTTGGCAGGAGGATTGCTTACCACCGAGCCATCAGGAAAGACCCCTGAGTGCCAGTCTTGATCAGAGGCCACCCCAACATCAGGTTTTCTGTCCCGCTCAATGCTGTCCTCCTCTGTGTTTCATGGAAATCTGGATCAGGTGATAACAGGTTAAAAAAAAAAATCACTATTTTCCCATCAACCATCCAAGTACCTCCTAGAGAAGGAAATGGCAACCCACTCCAGTATTCTTGCCTGGAGAATCCCATGGACGGAGGAGCCTGGTGGGCTACAGTCCAAAGGGTCTCAAAGAGTCAACCATGACTGAATACACACACGTCCAAGTGCCTGGCCTTCTTGACAGACTGAGTATCTGGAAGCAGCTGGGTCCGTATTTCCACACGGCCATGGTCTGGGCGCTGTTAGCCGTCTTCCACTACAGCCAGCTTGCTTGCCTCTTCAGGGTACTTATGTGGCCCCCAAAGCATCTCATTTACATCCTAATTCTGAGATTCTGCCTTTATTTCCCCCATCTTTCCTGGAAAGTATTATTTTATTTTTATTGGAATATAGTTCATTTACAAAAGGGGCCAGAGGTTCAGTGATAAAGAATTTGCCTGCAACACGGGAGACCTGGGTTCAACCCCCTGGGTAGGGAAGATCCCCTGAAGGAGGGCACGGCAACCCACTCCAGTATTCTTGCCAGTGGCCCTGGATAAATTGCTTGACTTTGGGCTTCCCTGGTGGCTCAGATGGTGACAAATCTGCTGCAGTACAGTTCGATCCCTGGGTCAGGAAGATCCCCTGGAGGAGGGCATGGCAACCCACTCCAGTATTCTTACCAGTGACCCCAGGATAAATTGCTTGACTTGGGTCTTCCCCTGTGGTTCAGTGGTAAAGAATCTGCCTGCAACGCGGTAGACCTGGGTTCAATCCCTGGGTCGGGAAGATCCCTTGGAGAAGGAAATGGCAACCTACTCCAGTATTCTTGCCTGGAAATTCTCATGGACAGAGGAGCCTGGTAGGTATAGTCCGTAGGGTCGCAAAGAGTCAGCCACTAACACTCACTTTCATTGTATGTATAGTAGTTTGCATCTGTTAATCCCATAGACCTTATTTGCCCCTCTCTCCTCCCTTCTCCCGCTGGATACTGCAACTTTGTTTTCTACGTCCATGAGTCTGTTTCTATTTTGCATATCCATTCATCTGTGTTATTTTTTAGATTCCACACGTAAGCGAGAACATGGAGTACTATTTCTTTCTCAGTCTGACATTTCATTAAGCATAAGATTCTCTAAGTCCATCCACATTGCTGCAAACGGCAGTATTTCATTCTTTTAATAGCTAATATTCCAACTATATGTATAAATTATATCTTCTTAAGGCAATCATCTGCTGATAAGCACTTGCATTTCTCCCATGTGTTGGCTACTGTAAATAACGCTGCTGTGAACACTGGGGCGGATGTGTCTTTTCGACTTGGAGTTTTCATCTTTTCTGGCTGTATGGTCAGAAGTAGGATTGCTGAATCATACGGTAACTCTATAGTTTTTTGAGGAACCTGCAGACTGTTCTCCACAGTGACCGGACCAATTGACGTCCCCACCCGCAGTGTACATGGGTTCCCAGGTCTCCACATCCTCTCCAGCATTTACTATTTGTAGACTTTTGGATGATAGCCGTTTGGCAAGGGTGAGATGACACCTCACTGCGGTTTTGATTGGCATTTCTCTAATGACTGATGGTGTCGAGCCCCGGTTTCTGCCTTTACAGCTGCAGCTGACCAAAGATGGTGCTCCGAGATGGCATGGACTGCTCTGAGCTGAAGTCTGAGCAGCGGGACTCTTTACAGCTCCCTGGGTGCTTGGAAAGTGCAACCAAGGCTTGAAAGTGCTGCTCTTAAACCTTGTTACTCAAAGTCCGCTCCACGGATCTGGTTACTCAGAGCGTCAGCATCATGCAGGGGCTTGTTGGAAATGCAGATCCGTGGGCCCCATCCCATATCAGAGCTTCTTACGTGAATCTGTGAGCACCTTTAAATTCCACTGACTAATAAGCCCCTTCTCCTCTCTTTGGTTGTGGCTCAGCTGGTTGAGAATCCACCTGCCATGTGGGAGACCTGGGTTCGATCCCTGGGTCGGGAAGATCCCCTGGAGAAGGCAAAGACTACCCACTCCAGTATTCTCACCTGGAGAATTCCACAAACTCTATGGTAGGCGGGGTCGCAAAGAGTCAGACACAACTGAGCAACTTGCAGTTCACTTCCTGTTTGGTAAAGAGGTTATTCCAGTGCCTTCAGATACCAGCTGTACATAGATGACTCCCAGATGGAGCTTCCCCAATACTTTATAACCCTCTTTGTACTGGGGTAATGTAAAACTGCGTGGGCTTGCCGCTGGTTGTGACTTTGAGAGCCCTGCTTGTGGTCTGAAGTCTGCCGATGTCGTCTGATGCCCGGGTTCACTAAAGATGTGACTTTGGCAGGCTGCCGTTGTTTCTCTTGTAGCTTCGTACCTTTCCTGTGAGGAGGAGAGCTGAGCTGCCAGCTCAGAAGCGGAAATTACTTTCTTGGACTTAAAAAAAAAATTATTTATGACTTATTCCTTATGTTTTTTTTTTTTTCTCTTTCTGGAGCTCCTGTTATTTAGATATTGGACCTACTGGAGTGGTCCTCTGATTTTCCTTCCTTATGGGGTTTTTTTTTTTTTTTCTCTCTTTCTGGAGCTCCTGTTATTTAGATATTGGACCTACTGGAGTGGTCCTCTGATTTTCCTTCCTTATGGGTTTTTTTTTTTTCTCTCTTTCTGGAGCTCCTGTTATTTAGATATTGGACCTACTGGACTGGTCCTCTGATTTTCCTTCCTTATGGGTTTTTTTTTTCCTCTCTCTTTCTGGAGCTCCTGTTATTTAGATATTGGACCTACTGGACTGGTCCTCTGATTTTCCTTCCTTATGGGTTTTTTTTTCTCTCTCTTTCTGGAGCTCCTGTTATTTAGATATTGGACCTACTGGACTGGTCCTCTGATTTTCCTTCCTTATGGGTTTTTTTTTTCTCTCTTTCTGGAGCTCCTGTTATTTAGATATTGGACCTACTGGAGTGGTCCTCTGATTTTCCTTCCTTATGGGTTTTTTTTTTCTCTTTCTGGAGCTCCTGTTATTTAGATATTGGACCGACTGGAGTGGTCCTCTGATTTTCCTTCCTTTCTCTCCTGTTATCCATCTCCTGTCCTTTTATTCCATTTCTGATGGAGTTCCTCATTCTCACCTTCAGTCTTACTTGCATCCCCTTGGCACAGATATTTTCACTTCTGCCAGGCTGTCCTCCAGCTGCTGACACCCACGACTGTTGGCTGGGACCTTTCTGCGGCAAAGACTGTTCTCTTGCTCTTGTGAGCTGCAAACTAGAAATGCCAAGGAATAATCCTGCCATCGGAACAACCTTCAGTTAACTGCTGACCGGCCTTTGGTCAGCATATTTCCCTGGAGAGACATCCAAGCTGTTGTGTGGATCCACAGCCTGTCCCTTTTCGTTGCCTAGTAATATTCCACAGCATTGTCACAGCACAGTTGGTTTAACCATCCGTCTGTTGAAGGACGCAGGGAGCTGTTTCCAGTTTGGGGCAATTACCGATCAAGCAGCTATGAACATTCATACGTGGATCTTTCTGTGAACATAAATTTCTTTCCTCTGAGACTGGAGCCCAAGAGAGCACTTGGTGAGTTTTAGAGTATTTGCACATCTCATGGTGTTTGATGGATCATCAGTGCTGACCTGGAGGTGTTTGGACTTCACCTAACAGTCACAGGATGTGTTACATGCTTTTGAGCAGATAGGATGTGATCACAGTATTGTTCTATGAAAAATAATCGTTTCACACAGTGTGGAGAGCTAAATTGGACGCGAGTCTGAGCCACCGCTATAATCGTTAAGTTGAAGGATGAAGGGCAGGAGCCGGAAGAGAGTCAATGGGAGTGGAGAAGAGAGACTGATCCAAGGTTAGTTCCACACTGGAAAAGGATACCGTTGTAAAAATATGACCCATGGACTTTAAACCCCCAGAGGATATTTGAGGAGAAATCAAAACAACAAAGCCAAGCAGAAAGGAAACTCATTGTGCTTTCCTTTATTTTTAATTAACGTAGCCATATAATGTGAAAAAACATTTCCTATAAACAAAACTCTGGCTTAAAGAATAGCGGAGGGAAAAAAAATCTCCACCTCATTTTTTCCCTGTCTGCAGCCTCTGGGTACTGCTTTTAATAAAATGAAACATGATGTGCCTCTGTGGGTAAATGAGAATTTTTCCCCTAATATATTCTGATTCAGACTATTTTCAGAGAGCCTGATCTGAAAATGACTCCCATATCTATAAAAAGCACAAGTATTTTGAGAAATAAAAGATGAGAAACAAGAAGGGAAAAGATACTTTTAAAAAACAGAACAAAACACTGCTGCCTGTCTGGTTATAACTGGAGCCAAGAATTTGATGTCTTGAGAAAATAATTCTCTGCAACAGTTTTAGCAAAGGTAGAACCCAGATAAAAATAAGCTTTTAGCAAATGGAGCCTGGACAAGAATTCACAATCCCCCCCCCAAGAAAACCTAATTAAAAATATGTATTACCTCACTTGTACATGTCATTTGTGGTACCCTGAAGACAAATTACTATTCAGTCTTTTCAAAGAACTGTCCCATGTTTGTCAGAGCTCCCTATCTCTTAGTGGTTTCTTTTTAAAGAGGTAAAATTGGGGGGTCAGGCGTGGGAGTTTCTTGTTTTTCTGGTAAAATTGCTTTTCCTGACAAATTCTTCAAGGTGGAGACCAAACCCATCATTCAGTTTTTTCAAATTTGGCTGGTCAGGAAAGCCAGTTTCACTGCAGAAGAAAAATCAAGCGAGGAAACAGGAAGCCTACGAAGGTACAGTTGGGTTCAGTTTGGATGAGCTGGAGGGTCGCACCATTGTTGAACTCTGGTCGTGTGAAACCCCAGTCAGAGAGACTAGGGACTCGAGAAGCTGGGTACGGCATTCTCTGTATTCCTCTCTGCAGCTAGCGCATTCTCCAGGGGACGTAGGGTTTCTGTTCCAAGGCTGCCTTTAATGAGGCATTATGCCTTGCTTCAGGTTGTGGTTCATGCATGCATTCTGAGTCGCTTCAGTCGTGTCCAACTCTTTGCAACCCCATGGACTGTAGCCCACCAGGCTCCTCTGTCCATGGGATTCTCCACGCAAGAGTACTGGAGTGGGTTGCCTTGCCCTCCTCCAAGGGATCTTCCTGACCCAGGGTTTGAACCTGGGTCTCCTGCATTGCAAGCAGATTGTTTACCATCTGAGCCACCAGGGAAACCCTCATGTCGTGGAGCTACCCCCCAAGCCCTCAAAGTGCCTTCTCCTGAGGTTGTATCAGAAGCATCTCAGATACTCTGAAGCACATGGGGTTTTTCTACCATATTTACAGACGCCAGCATGCACCTTCCACAGCCTCCAGGGGTGGAGAGGTTTTATGGACTCAGTCATACGTCAGACTTTTTTAGCTGGCAGATCCCCAGTTTGCCAGGTTCTCTTCCATATCAGTGAGGCCATTATCGAAACATAGCACACATACAGGGATTTTCTGTATCTAATGACCAGTTCCTTGAATAGGTGTTAAAGTCCTCATGTATATGTAACTTCAAGCCAAGCAAAGGAGAAAAGTGTAATTCCAAGCTTACGAATGATTGCATACAGAACAGCTTTTGAATCTGTTATTCCTTTAAGAAGGAAAGTAAAAGTTGCTCAGTCGTGTCCTACTCTTTGCGAACCCACGGACTATGCAGTCCATGGCATTTTCCAGGCCAGAATACTGGAGTGGATAGCCTTTCCCTTCTCCAGGGGATCTTCCCAACCCAGGGATGGAACCCAGGTCTCCAGCGTTGCGGGCTCATTCTTTACCAGCTGAGCCACAAGGGAAGCCCTTTAAGAAGGAAGTGCCTTTAAAACCACTCTTCGATGCAAAAGTGCATCATGTTCGTGGTTCTCAAAACTTGCTGTGTTTGTTCTCTTTAAACCTTAAATTTATTTTCCTCCAAGTAGATCACATCCGTTTGTGTGTGGGAAAATCGGTATTTTTACCAAGCACACTCTCAAACGTCAATAAATGCAAGTGATGGAAACACGTGTCTTATGCAGCCAGACTCAGGACGACCCCCAGGGATGCTGGCCAGGTGAATTCATGCCCTTGTGGAGTCCATTTCCGCACTGGGTGAGGACCCTCAAGCAGTGTCTAGCAAGGCAACAGAGGGGCTAAACGGCCAATCAAGTGAGGTTGCTCCCTGGGAACCACACCCCGAGCCTTCAGATCATTACACCGTGGTCAAAAACTGACCACAGCCTCCTCAAAGAAACAGAGCCAGAATCACCTAGCTATTAATACGAAACTCTCAAATTCCTGATGCATAGAAACCTGGGGAGGTAAGAAATTATGAGAGACAGATAAACAGAGGTAACTGCTCAGTAGTGTCCGGCTCTCTGTGGCCCCAAGGAATGTAGCCCACCAGGCTCCTCTGTCCATGGGATTCTCCAGGCAAGAATACTGGAGTAGGTTGCCATCCCCTTCTCCAGGGGATCTTCCCAACTCAGGGATCAAACCTCCTGCATTGCAGGCAGATTCTTTACCAGCTGAGCCACTTGGAAGATAAGAAATTATTACTATTGTTTTAAGCCACTGCATTCTGGGGGTGCTCTGTTACACAGCCATAGGGGTAGGAATATACACATATCAAACACAGATTACCCGGAAAAGGATTCAACTCCAACAGATAAAGTTGTTTTTTTCTTTTTACAAAGTGTCAGCCCTTCCAGGGGAGTATTCAGTGAACTATGTTAAAAAAACATTTTTTTTAACTGATGGTCTTTATAGCATGAAAAATGAAACATAGATACTTTCCACATTAGTTAGCTTTTTTCTTCGTAGAAACACTGTACCTTTTCTTACAAAGTTCTTTTTTCTAAATGTATTCTGATAAAAGCAGCAGAGTTGGCCTGTACTCCTCTCTGAAATTTCCCATAACTGGTTGGATACAGTTGCCACCAATCCTGTGAGTTTTGAAATTATGTGATATGTAATTTAATTGACAAAAAAATATTAATCAAGTTGAATCCATGTAGAGCGTGATTTAAATTTTTCCATGAAAGAGAGCTTAATTGAGTTGAGGGAAACTATTGAGATAAAATTTAAAATGCTCTCTCAAATATTTGCACTGAAGAAGGATTAAAGTCCCATTCTTTCTTTACTCTGTGCAAGTAAAGGACTGAATATTTTTAAAGCTACATTACAAATAAAACTACTGGATATGCCAAGCCTGATGCATTTTTAAGAAACAAATTATTTGTGAGTCCTCTGAACCAGACTTGCTGTATTTTGAGACATATTTCCAATCATGCCAGGAAATTCTTATCAGGTAACCAATCTCTCTTGTAGTCAAACATATCAAATTATATTCATGGAACCAAATATATGAAAGTTCATAGATAGGTGGAGTAACTCAGTTCTTGAAATTATATGAGCCCATCCAATATTAACAGGCCTCTAAAGGAGATCCAACCAGTCCATTCTGAAGGAGATCAACCTGGGATTCCTTTGGAAGGAATGATGCTAAACCTGAAACTCCAGTACTTTGGCCACCTCATGTGAAGAATTGACTCGTTGGAAAAGACTTTAATGCTGGGAGGGATTGGGGGCAGGAGGAGAAGGGGACGACAGAGGATGAGATGGCTGGATGGCATCACGGACTCAATGGACACGAGTCTGAGTGAACTCCGGGAGTTGGTGATGGACAGGGAGGCGTGGCGTGCTGCGATTCATGGGGTCACAGTCAGACAGGACTGAGCGACTGAACTGAACTGAACTGACTGAAATTGAAGAAAGTAGGGAAAACTGCTAGACCATTCAGGTATGACCTCAATCAAATCCCTTATGATTATACAGTGGAAGTGAGAAATAGATTTAAGGGCCTAGATCTGATAGATAGAGTGCCTGATGAACTATGGAATGAGGTTCGTGACATTGTACAGGAGACAGGGATCAAGACCATCCCCATGGAAAAGAAATGCAAAAAAGCAAAACGGCTATCTGGGGAGGACTTACAAATAGCTGTGAAAAGAAGAGAGCCGAAAAGCAAAGGAGAAAAGGAAAGATATAAGCATCTGAATGCAGAGTTCCAAAGGATAGCAAGAAGAGATAAGAAAGCCTTCCTCAGCGATCAATGCAAAGAAATAGAGGAAAACAACAGAATGGGAAAGACTAGAGACCTCTTCAAGAAAATTAGAGATATCAAGGGAACATTTCATGCAAAGATGGCCTCAATAAAGGACAGAAATGGTCTGGACCTAACAGAAGCAGAAGATATTAAGAAGAGATGGCAAGAATACACGGAAGAACTGTACAAAAAGATCTTCATGACCAAGATAATCACAATGGTGTGATCACTCATCTAGAGCCAGACATCCTGGAATGTGAAGTCAAGTGGGCCTTAGAAAGCATCACTACAAACAAAGCTAGTGGAGGTGATGGAATTCCAGTAGAGCTATTTCAAATCCTGAAAGATGATGCTGTGAAAGTGCTGCACTCAATATGCCAGCAAATTTGGAAAACTCAGCAGTGGCCACAGGACTGGAAAAGGTCAGTTTTCATTCCAATCCCAGAGAAAGGCAATGCCAAAGAATGCTCAAACTACTGCACAATTGTACTCATCTCACACGCTAGTAAAGTAATGCTCAACATTCTCCAAGCCAGGCTTCAGCAATACGTGAACCGTGAACTTCCAGATGTTCAAGCTGATTTGAGAAAAGGCAAAGGAACCAGAGATCAAATTGCCAACATCCACTGGATCATGGAAAAAGCAAGAGAGTTCCAGAAAAACATCTATTTCTGCTTTATTGACTATGCCAAAGCCTTTGACTGTGTGGATCACAATAAACTGTGGAAAATTCTGAAAGAGATGGGAATACCAGACCACCTGACCTGCCTCTTGAGAAATCTGTATGCAGGTCAGGAAGCAACAGTTAGAACTGGACATGGAACAACAGACTGGTTTCAAATAGGAAAAAGAGTATGTCAAGGCTGTCTATTGTCACCCTGCTTATTTAACTTATATGCAGAGTACATCATGAGAAACGCTGGACTGGAAGAAACACAAGCTGGAATCAAGATTGCCAGGAGATATATCAATAACCTCAGACATGCAGATGACACCACCCTTATGGCAGAAAGTGAAGAGGAACTAAAAAGCCTCTTGATGAAAGTGAAAGAGGGAGTGAAAAAGTTGGCTTAAAGCTCAACATTCAGAAAATGAAGATCATGGCATCTGGTCGCATCACTTCATGGGAAATAGATGGGGAAACAGTGGAAACAGTGTCAGACTTTATTTTGGGGGGCTCCAAAATCACTGCAGATGGTGATTGCAGCCATGAAATTAAAAGACGCTTACTCCTTGGAAGAAAAGTTATGACCAACCTAGACAGCATATTCAAAAGCAGAGACATTACTTTGCTGACTAAGGTCCGTCTAGTCAAGGCTGTGGTTTTTCCTGTGGTCATGTATGGATGTGAGAGTTGGACTGTGAAGAGAGCTGAGCACCGAAGAATTGATGCTTTTGGACTGTGGTGTTGGAGAAGACTCTCGAGAGTCCCTTGGACTGCAAGGAGATCCAACCAATCCATTCTGAAGGAGACCAGCCCTGGGATTTCTTTGGAAGGAATGATGCTAAAGCTGAAACTCCAGTACTTTGGCCACATGTGAAGAGTTGACTCATTGGAAAAGACTCTGATGCTGGGAGGGATTGGGGGCAGGAGGAGAAGGGGACGACAGAGGATGAGATGGCTGGATGGCATCACGGACTCGATGGACATGAGTCTGAGTGAACTCCGGAAGCTGGTGATGGACAGGGAGGCCTGGCGTGCCTGGTTCATGGGGTCGCACAGATTTGGGCATGACTGAGCTACTGAACTGAACTGAAAGAGAACACGGCCTGTTATGCACAACAAAACTTAGAACAAAAATTAAGAAGATTCTCCCACTGTAGCAGTGGGATTCCCGATGACAGAAAAATGCCTTCTGTACTCTGGGTAATGACCTCACATGCAGAATACTTTAACAGCCCTTTATTCATCCAGACCTTTTTTTCTACCCACAGATATCTCCTTCTCATCCCAAAGTCCACTCCCTAATTCTACAAGGACTGTCTTGCTGTCTTGCGGTTTGAGTTTTTATTTTTATCCTTTATATCAGGGGATAAAACAGTGGCACAAATTGGCTTTTTTTCTTTGTTTGTTTGATGTTTAGTGAGTGCTTTCTCTTCCCTGGTAGCTCAGAGGATAAAGCATCTGCCTGCAATGCAGGAGAACCGGGTTCCATCCCTGGGTTGGGAAGATCCCCTGGAGAAGGAAATGGCAACCCACTCCCAACCCATTCTTGCCTGGAGAATCCCATGGACAGAGGAGCCTGGCAGGCTAAAGCCCATGGGGTTGCAAAGAGTCGGACATGAGTGAGCAACTTCACTTTCACTTTCACTTTCTCTGAGCAGAGAGTTTAATCTAAGCATTCAGTTCAGTTCAGTTCAGTAGCTCAGTGGTATCCAACTCTTTGCGACCCCATGAATCGCAGCACGCCAGGCCTCCCTGTCCATCACCAACTCCCGGAGTTCACTCAGACTCATGTCCATCGAGTCCATGATGCCATCCAGCCATCTCATCCTCGGTCGTCCCTTTCTCCTACTGCCCCCAATCCCTCCCAGCATCAGAGTCTTTTCCAATGAGTCAACTCTTCGCATGAGGTGGCCAAAGTACTGGAGTTTCAGCTTCAGCATCATTCCCTCCAAAGAAATCCGAGGTTTATCTCCTTCAGAATGAACTGGTTGGATCTCCTTGCAGTCAGGGCTGTTAGTCATTTAATCCCCAGCAAGCAGGGTGAGCTGGGTTTCGCTGGTGGCTCAGAGGTAAAGAATCTCGCCTGCAACGCAGGAGACCTGGATTCAATCCCTGGGTTGGGAAGATCCCCTGGAGGAGGACTTGGCAATCCACCCCAGTGTTCTTGCCTGGAGAATCCCATGGACAGAGGAGCCTGGCGGGCTACAGTCCATGGGGTCACAGTTGGACACGACTGAAGCAACTAAGTAGCAACCGCAGCGGCAACCAGTGTGGGTTATTCCCACGTCACAGAAAGAACCTCGAGGCTCAGGGAGACTAAAGAATCCTGCCCAGCTCATAAGAGTAGTCAGTCCAACGGAGGACAAGGATTTGGAGCTGTGAAGTGTGATATAACACCACAGCCTCATACACCCCTAGTCTACCACTGGTCACTTGAATCACTAGATACAGCCACCACGGGCACCTGTTCTCGGGGGCTTGAAAACAAGGCATTTTATCATCTGTCTGTGGGTCATGACATAATAGAATTCCCAGGAAACTAGGAACTGTTCTGTGCAGGTGGTTGATACTTTATGGTCTTATACTGATTTCAAAGTATAACAAAACCTAACAGAGGGGGCTCCAAAATCACTGCAGATGGTGACTGCAGCCATGAACCTAAGACTCTTGCTCATTGGAAGGAAAGTTATGACCAACCTAGACAGCATATTGAAAAGCAGAGACATTACTTTGTCAACAAAGGTCCGTCTAGTCAAGGCTATGGTGTTTCCAGTGGTCATGTATGGATGTGAGAGAGTTGGACTGTGAAGAAAAGTGAGTGCAGAAGAATTGATGCTTTTGAACTGTGGTGTTGGAGAAGACTCTTGAGAGTTCCTTGGACTGCAAGGAGAGCCAACCAGTCCATCCTGAAGGGGATCAGCCCTGGGTGTTCATTGGAAGGACTGATGCTGAAGCTGAAACTCCAATACAAAGTCAGCTCATACAAAGAGCTGACTCATTGGAAAAGACCCTGATGCTGGGAACGATTGAAGGCAGGAGGAAAAGGGGACAGCAGAGGATGAGATGGTTGGATGGCATCACCGACTCGATGGACATGAGTTTGAGCAAAGTCTGGGAGCTGGTGATGGACAGGGAGGCCTGGAGCACTGCAGTCCATGGGGTCGCAAAGAGGTGGACATGGGGTCGCAAAGAGGTGGACACGACTGAGCGACTGAACTGAACTGAACAAAGCTGTAAGTACCACTGCTACTTATGTTAAATGCAAAAGCGAAGTCGCTCAGTCGTGTCCGGCTCTCTGCGTCCCCATGGACTGTAGACCACCACGCTCCTCTGCCCATGGGATTTTCCAGGCAAGAGTACTGGAGTGGGTTGCTACTTCCTTCTCCAGAGGCTAAATGTATATATATATATGTAAATATAAAATACATTCAAAGGGGTTTCCCCAGTTTATATGACGGTCATTGAAAACTCAAGTACTTGTCTAATTCAGTACAGAAGAGATTCTCAAAGCAGAGTGGGTTTTTTTCTGATTTACATTTTTTAAACTTCTTTTTAATTGAAGGATAACTGCTTTACGATATCGTACTGCCTTCTGCCATACCACAGCATGAATCAGCTATAAGTGCACATTCGTCCCCTCCCTCTTGAACCTCTCCGCCCCTCTAGGTTGTCACAGCGTACCTAGTCGAGTTCCCTGTGTTATACAGCAACTAGGAAATGCTTGGAGGAAAGGGTTAGGCTGTACGGGTCGATGTCAGATTTCAGGCAGCATCAATAGAGTTAATTGTTCTAGTCTTATATATTCCCATGTTCTGTACAACATCGTACATACTCTTGATCAGTTTTAAGATGAGACACACGCAGGGGGCAATTCAAAATGAGAATCAGTTTCTAAAACAAGCTAGTTTACGGAAACCAACAGCAAATATGCAACTGGGAAAAACTTAGCTATTTGGACATTGGAAAGTAAGATTACCTTCTATTGGCAATCTGTCTCTGGAAAAGCTACAGAAGTGTTAAAGGATAAACAGCTGGTTCAATTCCTTCGTGCTAAGGACTCAGCAATCTGTTACCGGGAAGATTTATAAAGACTCACCAAACAGGGAAAAGACAGAATGATCGTAAGGGGTTAGGCTTCCCTGGTGGCTCAGCGGTAAAGAATCCTCTTGCCGATGCAGGAGACAGGGGTTCAGTCCCTGGGTGGGAAAGATACCGCTTCCAGGGAGTAAAGAAGGGAAGGGCAACCCGCTCCAGCATTCTTGCCTGGGAAATCCCATGGACAGAGGAGCCAGATGGGCTGCAGTCCACGGGGTCACAGAGTCGGACATGACTTAGCGACTAAACACCACCACCACCAAGGGGGAAAGGTATCCTGAGATATCTATCCTGTATCTGAAAATTTAATTTAAAATCTTAACCAAAAAAAGTAATTGCAGAGTCTCTAAAGAGCGTTGATGCACTTATTTCATTTTTCAAACAATGAATCTGAAGGTTAAACAAATAGACTAAATTACCCACCATCCTACCTTTAATTTTTTGTTTTCCCCTTTGTCATCGGGCAAAGCAGTCATGCTTTGCGGTGGTGATGCTGACCCTGGACTACCCCCGACTCCAAATCCCTGTTAGTTGATGGCAAAGCTAATAATATTAGGTGCCCAGATCTTCTGATTTCTAGCAGATGCCACAGAAGAACCATCAAGATACTTAACTCCACTGGAGTGGGTGAACAGTCTGTCTAAAGAGAGCCTGTCTTATTTAATTCTTGATAGCAATGTGTACACCCATAGCCGTATTTTCACAGCAGTCGTTACAGAAGCCTAAAGGAATCTGGCCGGCATGGGGAAGTCCAGTAATTTCAGTAAAGCTAACAGCGAGTTCTGGGGAAAATAAAATAAAACCTCGTGCCTCGTTTCCTTCAAACAGATAGCACTTGGCGGAGAAGAGTCAATTCTTAAGAATAGGGTTGCTGTGGTTTAGTCGCTCACCCCTGTCCGACTCTTTGTGACCCCATGGACTGCAGCATGCCACGCTTCCCTGTCCAGGAAATTTCCCAGGCAAGAATACGGGAGTGGGTTGCCGTTTGCTTCTCCAAGGGATCTTGCCGTCTCAGGGATCGAGCCCACGCCTCTCACACTGGCAGGCAGATTCTTGACCCCTGAGCCACTAGCGAAGACCAGGGTATGAGCTCTGTAACGACTGGATGAGCCGAGGACGTCGCGTTACGAGGCTTCTGTTGCAGCTGCCTGTCATTCCTCAGGCACTTCTCATCCCTTTTGACACTGCCCTTCAGGAGAAAAGGGGGAAGCGAGGTTTGTAGAATCAAGGTCAAAAATGGGCAGTATTTGGAGAGATATACAGCTTATCCAAAAACAGGCACGTAAGCACTCTTGCTAAAAACACAGGGAACGTGGGCGGAACTCGGGATGTCAACAGATGCAAAGTCCAACACTCTCAGGTGGGAAAACCCGCACCGAAGCCCCATCAAATGATGTTGCTGACCTCTGCACGTTAGCGGCTTACAGACCAGAAAAACCAGAGCCACACAGACATGCAGAAAGGGGATAGCAAAGGATTACAACTGGTGTGTTCACGCTGCATATTCCAACCGGAATTCAGAGCATCACTACTGGTTGTCGTACTGAAAGTGATCAGAAAGACACCAGGGGATATGAGGCACTCACAGATAACCCTCACGACCGTTCAGGGACACACGGACTCTGTGTAATGCTGACAAATTAATAGTTGCTGCTCTTCAGCAGAACTCCCTCTTTAACTGTGACAGTTGCTTCTTTACCGTCCTCGCTCTGCGTGTCTGCGTTGCCATAACGCTTTCAGTTTGTAAACCCCTGGTGTGCAGAGATCAGCAGCATCTATGAATGGAAGCGAATGTCGAGAGTGAAGGAAAATAGCAGGTGGATGGGAAAAAAAACTAAGCATCATGGGGACGGGGAAGGGAGAAGACAGAAACGTCTCTATGCTGAAAACAGCCAAGAAAGGAAATTATGGTTAGAAAAGTCGCATCAGGGAATCTACTCAGTACAGAGATGCAAAGAGTTAAAAATTCGTTCAAGCAAAGGAAGGTTGAAGGGCTCCAACCTGCATCAAACTGGACTTCTGATAAAAGAGAATAAGATTGAAAACGGCGAAGAAAACATTCCACAGCCCAGATCATTGCTGCACCATCAAGGATTCTCTTCATTGTTCAGCAAATGACCTCAGCTAAATAAAGGGGAATTTTGTAAGCCTGAGGTTCCGTGTGTCTCTGTGCGCACACACTCAGTTGCTTCAGTAATGTCCAATTCTTCTATCCAATGGACCGCAGCCCACCAGGCTCATCTGTCCATGGGATTCTCTAGACAGCAATACTGGGGTGGCTTGCCATGCCCTCCTCTAGGGCATGTTCCCGACCCAGGGACTGAACCCGCGTCTCCTGCGTCTCCTGCAGGGCAGGCAGGTTCTTTGCCACTTAAGCTGCTGGATAAGCCCCATGTCTCTCTGCTCTTTTCCTAAATGACCATCCTTTGCATAACTCCTGAGAATTTGCCAAACTTTCTTCACTTAAGGTATTTCACTGAATCCTCCCAGCAGCCTTGTGGGGTGGGTATCATTCAATGTATGTCTCACCCGAGAAAACTCTCAACCCCACAGCTAGAGAAAGATAGAGCCAGGGTAGGTACCATGGATTTAAAACATGTCCACAAATTCTGTGACACCTCTCCTTTCAGAACTGGAGTCCAGTTCTCCTTCCCTTGAGTGTGTGACGTAACCAGCGGATTAAGGGTGAAGCCAAGCTTTGTGAATTTTGAAGCCTCAGTCCTGGGAGGCTTCAGTCTTGGACACCTCCCTCCGGGGAAGTCGACTTCCACGTTGTGAAGATGCTGGAGTGGTCTACCGGGAAGGACGACTTGGTGAGGTTCAGGCTTTCAGCCAGATGCGGGAGCACAGAGGCCTCCTTCCAGAAGCCGTGTGAAGGAGTCATTCTCAGGGCAGGTCCTCCAGCCTCAGTAAGGCACTGGATGCCTCCAGCTGCAGCTGACATCCCAATGCAGTCTCATAAACGAGCCTGTGTCCCACCACAGCTGAAGTGAAAGTGAAAGGCGCTCAGTCCTGTGTCTGACTCTTTGTGACCCCGCCGACTATACAGTCCATGGGATCCTCCAGGCCACAGTCCTGGAGTGGGTTAGCCTTTCCCTTCTCCAGGGTTAGTTGCCCCCAAATTCCTGCCCCTGGAAACATGAGATAGTAAACATTTGTTGTTTTAAGCTCCTAGGGAGCTATTTGTTCCACAGCAGTATCAGGTAACTGATACACCAGGAAGGAAATTCGGACGCCTTGACCCCCAAAGCCGGTGCCCCTTTCATTTCACAACATTACTTTTTCTACCACTTTTAATGCAACATCAGAATGTTTTCGCCCATCTGACCTCCGTTTCCCTGGCAGTTTGGTCTTTGCCAACTATGACCCATTTTTCTGCCACAGTTTAGTTTTTGCATTCTTAAAATACTGGTTTCCCCTTCTGTATTATAAGGGCCATGTGAATAGGGGATAGACCTGTCTGAGTGCCCACCACATTCCCAAATGTAGCTAAAGTCACCAAATTTAGTGTTTGGTCAGTAATAAGTACTCAGGAAAGACCGTGCCTGCAATGCAGGAGACCCTGGTTCGATCCCTGGGTCAGGAAGATCCCCTGGAGAAGGGAAAGGCTACCCACTCCAGTATTCTGACCTGGAGAATTCCATGGACTATATAGTCCACGGGGGTCGCAAAGAGTCAGACACAGCTGAGCAAAGTCGACTTTCACTTCACTTCAAAAATTCTTGGATGAATCAATGACCAACACACACACAATACAACTAGCCTGTCATTGGGACTTTGTGTTCATTTTATGCCGAACCAAAAGGGACTAAGGTCTAAGAAGGAAGAGAGGATTCTGTTGGAGTTATGGTTGTATTGATTCGAGCTCACCGGAAGAAGCTTGTTTTATTCGGATAAAGAAAATGCCTTGAAGAGCAGACTATATTATTGCTTTTCAACAACATGCAAAAATCTCCAGGGCGTACAAAAATCTAAGAATATTTTCCTAATCAAAAAGATCTTTCCTTAAAGGATGAATGAAAAAAAGAAAAAAAAAAAGGATCTTTTGTGTTTGTTCCTCCATGAGTTGCTTGGCTTCCCGTCCCAGACCAACTGGAGGTTTTGGGCAGCAAGCCCTCAGACAGGAGTAGCCAGGCCAGCCGCTGACCTCACCCTACCCTGCAGAGGGGGCCAGGAGGCCTCAGTTACAGACGGCGTTTTTCTGGGCAAGTCATTTGTTCACACACGAACCATAAATCAACGTGTAGGACTAAGTCATGATTGATGGCCTTTTGACTTTGTGGGAAATGGCCTAACCACCCAGATTCTATTTCACAGCCAGGGGGAAAAAAAAAAAAATAGCAATAAGAATAATAATAATGCGTGAAAGAAACAAAATGTAGGAAACATCTTTGAGACATGACTGAAATGCTTAAAAACTGGGAACAAATAATGTTCCTACAGCGGGGCTGCGGCTTTGATCAAAGACCAAACATTTTTATAGTAACCGCCGAGGCGGGATGTGGCAGACAGCCCATGTGTGTGTTTAATCCAGTCCTCACCCCTCCCTTCAGCATTTTATCCTCTCATCCAGTGCCCGCTAGGACTCTCAGCGGGGAAGCAGACATTCTGTGCTAACACAGCAGCTGCTCCCCAGTGTGGATAAGTGGCTAGGGTGATGAATTGAAATTTCAGTTCAGTTTTTGTTTTATTCACTGATTTAATATTAAGTATTCCTTAATTTTTTAATATTATTAATTTTAATAGTATTCTATTTAATATTATATTAAATTTAATGTAATATTAAATTAATATTACCGACTCGCTCAGTCGGTAAAGAATTTGCCTGCGATACAGGAGGTCCCGGTTCAATCCCTGGGTCGGGAAGATGCCCTGGAGGAGGGCATGGCAACCCACTCCAGTATTCTTGCCTGGAGAATCCCCATGGACAGAGGAGCCTGGTGGGCTACACTCCATCATGGGGTCCCAAGAGTCAGACATGACTGAGCGACTCAACACTTTCACTTTCATGTCTACTAAAATGGACCACTCCGATTCCTGGGTGCTGGACAGAGGAGCCTGGTGGGCTACAGTCCATAGCGCTGCAGAGGCAGACACGACTGAGCGACTTCACTCTCTTTTACTTTCCTCAGTTCAGTTCGGTCGCTCAGTCGTGTCTGACTCTTTGCAACCCCATGAATCGCAGCACGCCAGGCCTCCCTGTCCATCACCATCTCCCAGAGTTCACTCAGACTCACGTCCATCGAGTCCGTGATGCCATCCAGCCATCTCATCCTTGGTCGTCCCCTTTTCCTCCTGCCCCCAATCCTTCCCAGCATCAGAGTCTTTTCCAATGAGTCAACTCTTCGCATGAGGTGGCCAAAGTACTGGAATTTCAGCTTTAGCATCATTCCTTCCAAAGAACACCCAGGGCTGATCTCCTTTAGAATGGACAGGTTGGATCTCCTTGCAGTCCAAGGGACTCTCAAGAGTCTTCTCCAACACCACAGTTCAAAAGCATCAATTCTTCAGCACTTGGCTTTCTTCACAATCCAACTCTCACATCCACACATTTATTTTCCTACTTCTGGGTAAATACATACCCAACAAGAATATGTACATATTTTCACCAAAAAGGCAGGCATTTTAATAGGTTAAGCAGCACTGTTTCAAAGTTCCCTAGAACTGGACATACCAGCAATCCCATTGACAGTGAAGTGGAAAAATGGGGTTATATTATACCACAGAATACCATGCAGCAATGAAAAACAAACAAACCACGTTTGTGTCTCACATCGAGCGTCCTCCAGACACAAAACAACTTTGCTCTTTCCTAACAGGTGCCTTTTACGTCATTCAATGTAAAGAAAGTACAGAGGTGGGCACAGCTCATTCATGCTGTTCAAAGAAGTGGAGATAGGTAGTCACAGAAAGGGACAGGGGTGAGGGGGAGTTCCAGGGTGCCAGAAACATTCTGTTCTTGATCTGTGTGCTGATCAGATCTGTGCCGATCAGATCAGTTGTAAAAAGTCAGCAAGTTATATACCCTAAAGATACATACGTATATATACTTTTCTGTACGTATTCTCAAAAACCTCTTATCCATCCTCATAAACCATAAAAGTATCCTACTGTGATCTCTCATTTTCTCAGCATTTAAAAAAAAAAGCACTTTATTTTTTTCAGACACACATGTCTCATTGTATCAATCAGAATGTAAACATTCTACTGCTTAAATCTCACTCAGTTTTGGCCCAGTACTAGTCACAAAATGGGGCTTCCCTGACAGCTCACTTGGTAAAGAATCTGCCTGCAATGCAGGAGACCCCAACTTGATTTTGGGGTCGGGAAGATCCACTGGAGAAGGGGAAAGGCTACCCACTCCAACATTCTTGGGCTTCCCTGGTGGCTCAGCTGGGAAAGAATCTGCCCGCAATGCGTGAGACATGGGTTTGATCCCTGGGTTGGGAAGATCCCCTGGAGAAGGGAAAGGCTACCCATTCCAGCATTCTGGCCTGGAGAATTCCATGGACAGTATAATCCATGGCATCGCAGAGTCAAACATGACTGAGCAACTTTCACGAAAGGACAAGAGTCACAAAATAATAATTTAGAGTCACAAAATAAGAGTTTATTTCATAAACTCTCTTCGAACTGCGCACATCTCTCCTGCTCTTACTTAAAATCACTTAAATGGCAAAGACCAGGTATTATCTCATATTTTCTGTGAATTTTTCAAACAGCTGAGTTCAGTTAAGCGCACATTTCCCTGCACATATAAAGACGGAAAACGTTGCAACAGAAAAGACTCTGGAATTTTCCATCCAGGCAGCTGTTGCTACAGAGCGGCCGCGCTGCAACACTATCTTCATGGCAGTCAGTCCCACAGCCCCACACAAGACAGATGATTTCATTCCGCTGCAGTCCCGTAACTGTCCTGGGCAAAGGCATGAGAAATAATCGACGGAAAAGAAAAAGACTCCTCCCCCACCCCACCAAATGTGATAAGCATGATCTTACAAGCTGTTAGATCCACAATTTAGAAGATCTGTGGTAACGCCTGTTTGCCCGTTTCCAGATGACAGTTGACTAATTCGTGTGCTTATTCTTTCATAAATTACCAGGACAGAGGATGAGAAAAACGTGAATTCGTGGATGATTCCTAAATTAGAGCAGTCATTTGTGAGACCTCACTGTGAGCGCCAAAAAAATGGATGCTTTTTGAACTGTGATGCTGGAGAAGACTCTTGAGAGTCCCTTGGACAGCACAGAGATCCAACCAGTCCATCCTAAAGGAAATGAGTCCTCAATATTCATTGCAAGGACTCATGCTAAAGCTAAAGCTCCAATGCTCTGGCCACTTAATCCAAAGAGCCAGCTCTTTGGAAAAGTTCTCGATGCTGGCAGAGATGGAAGGCAAGAGGAAGAAGAGGGCAACAGAGGATGAGATGGTTAGATGGCATCACTGACTCAATGGACGTGAGTTTGAGCAAACTCCAGGAGATAGCAGGGTCCAGAGAAGCCTGGCATGCCGCAGTCCATGGAGTTGTCAAGAGTCAGACACAGCTTAGTGACTGAGGGAGGATTTTCACTGACAGAGTCTGCCAGTTAAGTGGCATCCGTGAAGACCTCTTTCCTTTCAAGGCCTGTTCTTCACTTCTTTTCCTTCTTGCCAAATAACTGCCACAGACCAGCGTTGGTCTCTCACCGTATCTTTCTGTTGGGTTGGTTTCATCAGTTCTGCAGAAAAGAGGGGCAAAGAATCCGTGGCTTGCAGAAGCAAGGGAAAAAACGTCAGGCGATTGAGGATTTCCTTAGCACTTGACCTCTGTGTCTAAATAAACAGTTGCCGATGATTAATCTCCGCGTGCTGCGGACAGCTCCGTGGGGAAGCTGGGTGCCACTGGATGGGGCACAGTCTGACATTTTTACACACGTCCAGAGGGAAAACAGAGCAGGATGTCAAGCGTGTGTATTCCCGAAAACGACTCTTCTCAGGCTTCCTCAGAGCCATGAGGACTCCGTAAGGAAAGTCAAGTCCGCGACAGACACGAACCAGCCCAGCTCTCATTCTCTGCAGAGGTCTCTGTGGGTCAGGATGACCTGTGACGCTTCACTGGGTAGCAGCTACAAAATTCTTTACTCTTGGATGAAAGAATTTCCCAGAAAGAGTCATATTCATCATTTCTGTTCTAAGGAGAAAACTAAAAGCAAAAACCTAATCACAAATACACTCCCTTCTTCCATTTCTCTCTCTCTCTCTGGACCTTTTTTTATTAATTGAAATAGAGTTTTTTCCCTTTTCTTTTAATATAAACATGAGGAAGAAAAACCACGTAAGTTGTAGCATTTTTTTTTTTTCAAAACAAAACTGTCATCAATACTTGAATCTCTGAGCTCCACAAACAATATATTTTTGAGGTGGTAGATTGTAATATTTTATATACTGTTATTTATCTTTCGTGTCTCTGTCCTTTACAAAATGATGCAAGCTGCAGCCCTCAATATAATGTGAAGCTATGACTTCCTTGCAGAGAAGGCAACAGCACCCCACTCCAGTGCTCTTGCCTGGAAAATCCCATGGACGGAGGAGCCTGGTGGGCTGCAGTCCAGGGGGTCACACAGAGTCGGACACAACTGAGCGACTTCACTTTCACTTTTCACTTTCATGCATTGGAGAAGGACATGGCAACCCACGCCAGTGTTCTTGCCTGGAGAATCCCATGGACGGAGGAGCCTGGTGGGCTGCAGTCCAGGGGGTCGCAGAGTTGGACACGACTGAGTGACTTCACTTTCACTTTTCACTTCCATGCATTGGAGAAGGCAATGGCACCCCACTCCAGTGTTCTTGCCTGGAAAATCCCATGGATGGAGGAGCCTGGTGGGCTGCAGTCCAGGGGGTCACACAGAGTCGGACACAACTGAGCGACTTCACTTTCACTTTTCACTTTCATGCATTGGAGAAGGAAATGGCAACCCACTCCAGTGTTCTTGCCTGGAAAATCCCATGGACGGGGGAGCATGGTGGGCTACAGTCCAGGGGGTCGCAGAGTTGGACACGACTAAGTGACTTCACTTTCCTTCTCACTTTCCTTGCTATAAAGAGTGTATTTGGACCAGGTACTTCCTTTTAAACAAAGGCCCAGTCTCACTCAGTTGCAGACCTCTTTTCAGCTCAGCAGTTCCACTTCTTGTATTTAGCCAAGAAAACTGAGTGTGCAAGTCCATGCAAAAACTCACGAATGACTGTTCCTGGCGGCTAAAATGTCCAAATGTCCATCAGCTGAACAAACTGTGTCATATCCGTCCGATGCAGTATTATTCAGCTGTAAAAAAGCAATCAAGTAGTGGACTTGCCTGGTGGTCTAGTGGTTGGGAACCCACCTGCCGACACGGGGGACACAGATTTGAGCCCTGGTCTGGGACGATCCCACATGCCGTGAAGCAACTGGGTCCTTGAGCTACAAATACTGAAGCCTGTGGGCTCCAGAGCCCATGGCCTGCAATCAAAGAAGCCACCACAATGAGAAGCCTGCACACCCCAATGAAAAGTAGCCCCCTCTAGCCAAAACTAGAGAAAGCCGGAGTGCAGTAACCTCTGCCCAGCAAAGCTGGAGACATCATCAGTGTGCTTTGCCACATTTACAGTGAAAAGGCCCTGGGACTCTGCAGGTCAGACCTCCACTCCAGGGTTGCCTTCTCAACAGGACCTTCTCTGTCACCTCTATGACATCTTACCTTTTCTCTTCTGTCATCTCTGTGAAATCTTGCCTTCCCCTCTTTCATCTTTCTCCATAGTGCTCAGTTCAGTTTAGTCACTCAGTCAAGTCCAACTCTTTGCGACCCCATGGACTGCAGCACACCAGGCTTCCCTGTCCATCAACAACTCCCAGAGTTTACTCAAACTCATGTCCATTGAGTCAGTGATGCCATCCAGCCATCGCATCCTCGGTCGTCCCCTTCTCCTCCTGCCCCCAATCCCTCCCAGCATCAGAGTCTTCTCCAATGAATCAACTCTTCGCATCAGGTGGCCAAAGTACTGGAGTTTCAGCTTCAGCATCATTCCTTCCAAAGAAATCCCAGGGCTGATCTCCTTCAGAATAGACTGGTTGGATCTCCTTGCAGTCCAAGGGACTCTCAAGAGTCTTCTCCAAAACCACCGTTCAAAAGTATCAATTCTTCGGTGCTCAGCTTTCTTTATAGTCCAACTCTCACATCCATACATGACTACTGGAAAAACCACAGCTTTGACTACATGGACCTACACACTCAGGGCTCAAGAGCTAGTGTACCTGTGCAGTTTGGAGCTATAAACCCATTGGACCGTGCACTTCCTCAAAATAAAGAGTGTCCATTTTAGCCACTATGCAGTCTTCTGCCTTGCTGCACTTCTTCAATAAATAGTAGGAGAAGGAAAGAATGAATGAGAGTTTGATTAACAGATTAGAAATTACGAGGCAAGTTCTGTTTTCAGAAAGCTGCTGCTGCTGCTGCTAAGTCGCTTCAGCCATGTCCGACTCTGTGCGATCCCACAGATGGACGCCAACCAGGATCCCCCCTCCCTGGGATTCTCCAGGCAAGAGACTGGAGTGGGTTGCCACTTCCTTCTCCAACGCACGAAAGTGAAAAGTGAAAGTAAAGTCACTCAGCCGTGTCCGACTCCTAGCGACCCCATGGACCCCACCAGGCTCCTCCGTCCATGGGATTTTCCAGGCAAGAGTACTGGGGTGGGGTGCCATCGCCTTGTTATAAAATCCTCGCCTATAGTGTAAGTGTGTATATCAGGTATTTTTATCATTCCATGAGTGTTACACCGTGGGTATCAGTTAGACTTATTTACTTACAAGGAACAGAGACACCTTCTCCAACAAACTTCCACACTCAGGGGAGCTTACTGGAGCAGTTCAGGAGTAAGTCTGTGCTGTGTGTGCTAAGTCACATCAGTCATGTCTGACTCTTCAAGACCCTAGGGACTGTAACCCACCAAGCTTCTCTCTCCTTGGGATTCTCCAGGCAAGAATACTAAAGTGGGTTTCCATGCCCTTCTCCAGGGGATCTTCCTGAGCCAGGGATCGAACCTGTGTCTCTTGGGGGTTCTTTCCCACTAGTGTCACTTGGGAAACCCAGCAGTTAAGTCTAGAGAGAGGCAAGGCTGGAATCTGGGCTCACAAACTCAACAGGACCAGGAGCTGGTTCTTCCGTCCAGTTCTCAGCTCTGCCCAACCAGCCTGACTCTCACTTCCATGCCAGACCTCCGTCTTGGGCTCCCGTGCATGCCAGATGTTCAAGATACTTCCTCATTCAGGTCCAAGAGCAACCGTTCAGGCAGCACCCCTTGTTCATGTGTAGTTCAGAAATCTTCCAACTCTGTACAGCCTGAGGGTGCAGCCCGGCCCACTGCTTGTTGTGTAAATAAAGCTTTATTGGAACATAGACGCTCCTACTCATTCACACGTTGCCCATGGCTGCTTTCATCCCACAATGGCAAACCATTGCCCAGAGCCCTTGCATCCCAGTGACTCTGAAATACAACCATCTCTGGATCCCTGGGACCAGCCACCATAGAAGGAGCTTCGACCAGGATCCAGCCCACCCACATGTCAGACAAGAAAACAGTGGAGGGCTAAATTCCTCAACAGGAAATCAGGGTTCCATCAGGGAGAGAAGTGGGGAATCCCTGCTGGAAAGATAAACCACAAATATCCTGGATATAGTGTGTGCATAAGGATTTAAAATGTCTAAGCAGTTTTAACTATAGAATAAAATTTTACTCCTCTAAAATCATTTCTTACTGAAAATTGTCAGTCAGTTCAGTCGTGTCTGACTCTTTGCAACCCCACGGACTGCAGCACGCCAGGTCTCCCTGTCCGTCACCAACTCCCGGAGTTTGCTCAGACTCATGTCCATCGAGTCAATGATGCCATCCAACCATCTCATCCTCTGGTGTCTCCTTCTGATCCCACCTTTCAATCTTCCCCAGCATCAGGGTCTTTTCAAATGAGTCCATTCTTCACATCCTGTGGCCAAAGTATTGGAGTCTCAGCTTCACCATCAATCCTTGCAAAGAATATTCAGGACTGAGTTCCTTTAGGATGGACTGGTTGGATCTCCTTGCAGTCCAAGGGACTCTCAAGAACCTTCTCCAACACCACAGTTCAGAAGCGTCAGTTCTTTGGCACTCAGCCTTCTTTATAGTCCAATTCTCACATCCATACATGACTACTGGAAAAACCACAACTTTGAGGAGATGGAATTTCGTTGGCAAAGTAATGTCTCTGCTTTTTAATATGCTGTCTAGATTGGTCATAGCTTTCCTTCCAAGGAGCAAGCATCTTTTAATTTCATGGCTGCAGTCAACATCTGCAATGATTTTGGAGCCCCCAAAAATAAAGTCTCTCACTGCTTCCATTTTTTCCCCATCGATTTGCCGTGAAATGATGGGACCGGATGCCATGATTTTAGTTTTCTGAATGTTGCCTTTTAAGCCAGCTTTGTCACTCTCCACTTTCACTTTCTTCTTTGCTTTCTGCCATAAAGGTGGAGTCATCTGCATATCTGAGGTTATTGATGTTTCTCCCAGCAATCTTGACTCTAGCTTGTGTTCCTCCAGCTTGGCATTTCGCATATAAGTTAAATAAGCAGGGTGACAATATACAGCCTTGACATACTCCTTTCCCAATTTGGAACCAATCTGTTTTTCCATGTCCAGTTCTAACTGTTGCTTCTTAACCTGCACACAGATTTCTCAGGAGGCAGATCAGGTGGTCTGGTATTCCCATCTTTTTAAGAATGTCCCAGTTTGTTGTGATCCACATAGTCAAAGGCTTTGGCATAGTCAATAAAGCAGAAATAGATGTTTTCCTGGAACTCTCTTGCTTTTTCGAAGATCCAGCGGATGTTTGCCGTTTGATCTCTAGTTCCTCTGCCTTTTCTAAATCCAGCTTGAACATCTGGAAGTTCACGGTTCGCATATTGCTGAAGCCTGGCTTGGAGAATTTTGAGCATGACTTTACTAGCGTGTGAGATGAGTGCAACTGTGTGGTAGTTTGAGCATTCTTTGGCATGGCCTTTTTTGGGATTGTAATGAAAACTGACCTTTTCCAGTCCTGTGGCCACTGCTGAGTTTTCCAAATTTGCTGGCATATTGAGTGCAGCACTTTCACAGCATTTGAAACAGTTTAATTTCCTTAATTTTTAAGAGCAATGAAAAATTTTAAACTCTTAATCGTGGTGGTAGTTACATGACTGCTAATTGGTTAAAATTTGTAGAACTGTAGCCAAGATCGTCCATGGGATTGCAAAGAATTGGACACGACTGAGCTACTCACTTTTTTTTTTTTCAGCCTAGATTGTAGATTTTATGTAAAGTTGGGGAGAGCAAATGTATTTGCCTTTGCAGACCAAGTCAGGTCTGCCATTGCTACGTGGAAGCAGCCACTGACAATACGTAAATGAGTAGGAGAGGCCATGTTCTAATAAAGCTTTATTTACAAAACAATCTGCAGGCCAGTTTGGACCCGCAGCCTGTATATACTTTGAAGATTTCTGGACTGCACACTTAAGAAAGAAAGAATTTTACAGCATGCAAATTGTAGCTTGATAAGCAAAAAAGAAAAAGGTAAAGCAGAAAAAAAAGAAAGTACTCTGGGTTAGGGGGGAAAAAAAGCCTATGGTCCCTTCAACTTACTTAAAATGAGATTTTATCAGGAGAAGAGAGGTATTTGTATTGTTGGAAGAAGGACTTGCTAATGGTATTTGTACAACAGAATAGTCGGGTTACACGATGGCCAGAAGGGTTACAAAAAGTTAAGCAGGGAATTTTAAACTTGACTTTTGAAGATTATCTTTCACACTCACTTGAAAAATTCACCAGGACGTCTGCTCCTTACCTCTGTCCTCAACAAAGTCATGTGCAGCTGGCTGTGCCCCGAGTCAGCAGTCCAGAACTGAGCTCTTTTCATTTTATTTAGCGGGATGACTTTAAGACCCAGTGTCTGGTACTTCTAGCTTTTTATCGTTTGCTTCTTTTATGGCAAAGCCGTCTTTATCAGACAGCGACTGGTAAATAAGATCTGATCGTTTCATCCCCTTCCCTCAGTAATGGCACAAACAAAGCATCTCTGAGGCTGTCAGCCCACCGGAATTGAAAGAGAAATCAAACTGTTGGGATCCAGAAAGGGAACTCTTTCAAGAAAAAAGAAAAAAAAAATGTTTTTAAAGCAGGAGAGTTTAAAATGAGCTCTCATCAGCTGGCATTCAAACCCCCAAGCGTGATGTAGGCAGAGTGACATGGGGGTGTTACTGCACTGTGGAAATGCGGGTTGTCTGAAAGTCCTACAGTGAGATTTCAGCCTCTGGATTTTTTCTTTTTTAAGATGTAGAATAGACAGCAGCGTTCCGCTCTGAGTGGGAGAGACGCGCTTTTCAATCAAAGGTAGCTGATGTGCAGATGAGCTGGAATTTTCCATGAAGATGTTCATTCTCCCCACCAGCATCAGGCCTTCAGAGGATAGTACGTAAAGGTACCGATTGCCTCCCAGGCGGGGGACAAATAAGATGTAAGCGGCCTTCCAGCAGCTGAGAGCCCAATTAGGAAGACAGATGAAAACACAAATATTTAAGAAAGCATGTCATGTTATAGCAGAGTCTCTAAATACTTTTAACAACTCTAGGCCAATTTAATTTATGCTAGGTGCCGTTCAACATGCAAGCACTATGATTTCCCTTTGAACCAATACTACTAAAAAAATATGATCAAAAGAGTCGTGCAAGAGAAAAAAAAAAAAATTGTCATGCCTAATTCATTTTCCCCCTGTCCTAAGCCTGGTGTTATCATGGATAGTGGAGCAGAATTTTCGTTCTTAAAAAAAAATGCCAACAAAAAATTGTTTATTGTTGCTTGATTGTTTTGTGTTTCTTTCGTTGTGTGTGTGTTTTTTTTTTTTTTTTTCCTGAAAGTAACGAGGTTAATATGACCAAGAGAGATGAGGAGTAACATGAAGAGAACATGGACCATCAAAGTTCACTTTAGTCACAGTCCTGGTCTTAGTAACCGCCAGAACATTTTAGACGCAGAATTTCGACATGGTTGTAGCACCCGAGCAAGGAAGATGGAGCTAAGTTGAAAACACTCGGTCACTTTTTCCATTGAGTCATTTTGTTGAACGAGGCATAAATAGCCCCAAGAATCTTTGCCCTGGACCTAGAATGGATAATTCTGAGGAATAGCTCCTACAGTTGATTAGACTCACTGTGGCACATGAGAGCCTGTTTGAGGGCCTCTCAGATGGCAAGCACACCTCAGAAGGGTCACAAAGGGCTCATGTATCTGCAGGTTCCCAGCAACCACTCCCTGGACAGTTTGGTTCAGACAAAGGACAGACATGGGACCAGGAATATGTTCATTCATCCAGCAGACTGCATGGCACCCTCCTGTGGGCCTTCCCTGGTGGCTCAGAAGGTAGAGAGTCTGCCTGCCAAGGCAGGAGACGTGGGTTCAGCCCCTGGGTCAGGAAGATCCGCTGGAGGAGGAAATGGCAACCCACTCCAGGATTCTTGGGCTTCCCATGTGGCTCAGCTGGTAAAGAATCCCCCTGCAATGCAAGAGACCTGGGTTCAATTCTTGGCTCGGAAAGATCCCCTGGAGGAGGAAATGGCAACCCACTCCAGGATCCTTGCCTGGAGAATCCCATGGACAGAGGAGCCTAGAGGGCTACAGTCCACGGGGTCGCAAAGAGTCGGACATGACTGAACGACTGAACACGTGCACCCCTCCTATAGACAACAGGGACCAGGAGCTGTGGCTGTATGTTTTCGCAACATTCCAGGTGACACTTTACCCAGAGGTTCCCAAAGCTCACCACCATTGACTCTTCAGGGCTCCCTTGACCAACCAAGAAGACTTTAGAAGGGACCTGCGTCTGACAGGATGCTGCCGGGGAAGAGCAGCCTGCTGTCTAGCCTACTTGTAACCATTCCCAGTGAGCCAGTCAGAATTCTGCAGAGAGGGTGCATTTGCAGTTACGTTTCATGAATTCCGTGAATGCCTTTCCATCAATTGTCATGTAGATGTTCATTTCCTAAAACGACTGCTAATCCCCCCTTCATCTGAAGTTATCAGTTTTCCCAGGTCAGCAGAATACACCATATCCGTGTTTCTTTTTCTTGGCAAAAATAAAAATATACTCTCAGCCAGCCAGCCTGAGAAATGTACCAGGCCCCTTGGACTGCAGTCATTGATTTGTGTTTTGACAAATGGAACAATCTCAGACCCAAATGCCTAGAAGGAAAAAGGGCTCACACAGTCATCTGAGTGCTTGCTAAGTCGCTTTGGTCGTGTCTGACTCTTGAGACCCAGTCTGTGGACTGTAGCCCACCAGGCTCCTCTATCCATGGGATTCTCCAGGCAAGAATACTGGAGTGTATTGCCATTTCCTTCTCCAGGGGATCTTCCAGACCCAGGGATCGAACCCACATCTCTTTACGTCTCCTGCAGTAGCAGGCGGGTTCTTTACCGTTAGCACCACCTGGGAAGCCCACGTACAGTCACATAACCATGATATTTGTCAAGTCCACTGTGTAAAACACCGTTCTGAAGCAAGCCGTTAATCGAGTATGGTCTGACTTTTATAATTACAGCTCCCCTCTGTGTTCACTGTTTCTCTCCGAGTAAATGACACCAGCGTGCCTCGGTGGTCCAGCTGAATAAGAGATTTGCCTATTGCCTCCGTCTAGTCCAAGGGTTGCCCAGCTACACCCTGGTGCCTCTTTCTGTAAAATAATAATAATGTTTAATTGGAACCCAGACCTGCCCATGCATTTAGGTGTTGTCTATCGTTGCATCCTGGCTACAATACAGCAGATTTAAATCGTTGCCAGAGAGCCCTATGGCCCTTAAAACTTAAAATATTTACAATTGGGCCCTTTTCAGAGAAAGCTTGCCAAACCCTGATCCTGACACCAGAGACCGCCAGAGTTAGATCTCACCCTGATAGATGAAAATGTTAGATGTTGACAGTGCAGCCATACAAGTTTGTGCGAAGAGCTGCTCTGAGTAGAAGCAACAGAAGAAATCGCATAGGAGAGATCTGTAGATTTCAGCATATTTTGTTGCTGTTGCTCAGTCACTCAGTTGGGTCTGACTCTCTGCAACCCCATGGACTGCAGCACACCAGGCTTCCCTGTCCTTCACTGTCTCCCAGAGTTTGCTCCAACTCATGTCCATTGAGTCAGTGATGCCATCCAACCATCTCATCCTCTGTCATCCCCTTCTCCTCCTGCTCTTAATCTTTCCCAGCATCAGGGTCAGCTCTTTACATCAGGTGGCCAAAGGATTGGAGTTTCAGCTTCAGCAGCAGTCCTTTCAATGAATAATCAGGGTTGATTTCCTTTAGGATGGACTGGTTGGATCTCCTTGCAGCCCAAGGCACTCTCAAGAGTCTTCTCCAGCACCACTGTTTGAAAGCATTAATTCTTTGGTCTCAGCCTTCTTTATGGTCCAGCTCTCACAGCCATATATGACAACTGGAAAAACCATCAATCCTTCCACGATTTAAAATATCTTTAAAATTACAAGAACAATAAGGGAAAACATACCCAAAAAACCCCAAAGGGATTAATGTGCTCCATATCTAAAGAACTGTCCCAAATCTGCAAGAAAGTCAGCTGTCCAAAATCTGTGAGAAAGCCAGCTGTCCCAAATCTGTGGGAAAGCCAGCTGACAGTTCAACAGAACAGACTAAAAAAGGAACAGAGACAAATTGCCACTATACAGAGCAGGAAACAGAGCTGAGAAAGAGAGAAGAGATGTTCAATCTAACTAGTGACTAGAGAAATTAAAAATATAATGAAATACTGGTTTCAGTTTGGCGGGGGCGGGGGGGAATGAGTGAAACAGTGAGTTATATCCACTTAATGAAGATACGTGAATGAAGTGTCCTTGAGCCCTGATCAATTAGTAGGGGTGGGGTGGGATTGATTCTGAAGGGCATTTGGTAGCATCTCTTAAGAGTAAACACAAGGCCCTTTGACCCCTGCTGGTTTAGACAGTAAAGAATCCGTCTGCCATGCAGAAGACCCGGGTTCGATCCCTGGGTTGGGAAGATCCCCTGGAGGAAGGAATAGCAACCCACTCCAGTCTTCTTGCCTGAAGAATCCCACGGACAGTGGAGCCTGTGAGGCTACGGTCCACGGGGTCGCAAGGAGTCGGACATGACTGAGCACGCATGCAGGCAAGGCACCCACCACTGGTTGCTCCCGAAGGTGCCCTTAAGGACCAAGGCAGGCCCCCTGGGTCAGATGGAATCTTCCCTGTTGGCATAGCTAATGACCTAAGCCTGGGACACGCTGCCCTCCAGGTCCACTGCTGAGCAGGGCCAGCGGCTTGGGTGTGAGAGCAGACGGCTCCCTCAGAAGGGAAGCAGAGGTGATGGATGAGCCATGTCCATGACAACCGGTGGCTTCAAATCCTCGATTCCAGCTGCTGCAGAGACCAGCCGCACACCTCTGTCCTGACTTAATTACCCGACCGGATGCTCTCTGTCTCCAGTGCAATTTGGAATGACGTTTCTGTTGCCTTCACAGACATGAACATCCTGTGTTCACTTCTACACAGCCCTACACAGACAAGAACAGGAAAATGTAGGAAAATAAACACATACGATTCACAACATCAGGTGGAAAAGCGTTCCATCTTTGTCATAATCGGAGGAGCACAAATTTCTTTAAAATGGGCTGTTTCGTTTGTTTTAATTCAGTGGCATCTGGGTGGGTGTGTGTGTGTGTGTGTGTGTCTCCCCTGACACTGCAATTCTCAACTTCAGGATGGTGGAAGGGTAACACAGTTTATTCTCCCTTAGTGTTTAGGTCCTAAACGTTTAGCAATGAAAATCTATTACTTCTATATTTACAGAGTATTCCCCTTCATTTAAAAAGATAATTAAAACTTGTAAGAAATCAAGTGTGATATATTTACAACCCAGACACTAAGATGCATGCCTGTCATGCTTAGTCACTCAGCCATGCCCGACTCTTTGCAACACCATGGACTATAGCCCACCAGGCTCTTCGGTCCATGGGATTTCCCCAGGCCAGAATTCTGGAGTGGGGTGCCATTTTCTTTTCCAGGGGATCTTCCCCAACCCAGGGATTGAACTTGGGTCTCCTGCATTGCAGGCAGATTCTTTGCCGTCTGAGCCACCAGGGAAGCCCAAACATTAAGATATAGTCAAAGGATGCCAAGCTATTTGATCCCTCAAAGGGAGAAACTGAGCAAAGGCAAGGATGACGTCATGATTTAGAGCATATTGTGTTTGATCTCTTAGTAGGCCTTAAATACAGGGTATTTATTACTAATCTGGGCTGAACAGGCCTGCCATTAGCATGATGAAATCATACATTTTGAGCACTTGAGTGTATTAGATCCTGATGACTAGTGTGGTGTGTGCAGTCATGCTCACCACTACTCCACGACCTTCCTTGCTGTTGTTGTTGCTCAGTCAGTCATGTCTTGAGTCTTTGCGACCCCATGGACCACAGCACACCAGGCTTCCCTGTCCATCACTGTCTCCTGGAGCTTGCTCAAACCCATGTCCGTTGAGTCGGTAACGGCATCCAACCATCTCATCCTCTGTCGTCCCCTTCTCCTCCCACCTTCAGTCTTTCCCAGCATCAGGGTCTTTTCTAATGAGTATCTCTTTGCATCAGATGGGCAAAGTATTGGAGTTTCAGCTTCAGCATCAGTCCTTTCAATGAAAACCCAGGACTGATCTTCTTTAGGATGGACTGGTTGGATCTCCTTGCAGTCCAAGAGTCTCTCCAGAGTCCTCCTACACCACAGTTTAAAAGCATCAATTCTTTGGCACTCAGCTTTCTTTATAGTACAACTCTCACATCCATATACAACTATTCGAAAAACCACAGCTTTGACTAGACAGACCTTTGTCGGCAAAGTCATGTCTCTGCTTGTGAATATGCTGTCTGGGTTGGCCATAGTTTTTCTTTCAAGGAGCAAGATGTCTTTTCATTTCATGGCTGCAGTCACCATCTGCAGTGATTTTGGAGCCCAGGAAAATAAAGTCCGTCACTGTTTCCATTGTCTCCCCATCTCTTTGCCATGGGGAAGGGTTAAACATTCCCACCCAGCTGAACTTGGGTCTGGCCACGTGACATGTCTCCCCCACGAAGATGAGAAATGTAACATGTCAGGGGGAGACTTGACGACAAGGTTGTCATTTTCCCCCTACTCTCCTCATCTCCACCTACCTCGGTCCCCATGTGGCTACAGCATCAGGGGCTTCGGGCCAACTTGCAGTGACACGTTACAAACAAATGCTGCTTTGTCAGTCCCTGGGGTCGTCGGTGACTGCACCATCTCGCAAGCTCCCCTCACGGATATGGTGGAAACCCAGGGAAAGACGCCACGGAGGATCTTTGGAAAGAAAAGGAAGTTTGCACAGGCTTCCTGGATTGCACAACACATGTTAACTCCTTGACCTACTGTTCTGTTCTCCAGCTATTTTTACACACTGTAATTATTCTTTGTGATATTTCACTAACTTAGCGAGAGGTCATCCAGCTTTTCTGAGCCTGATTAACACACAAGTGAGGGGAACGTCTTGGTGGCCTCAGAAGGTTTAATATTTCTAGCACAGCTCACACTCCACTAAATGACACTGCTATCATCATCTTCAAGCACAAAGAAGGCCACATTTCTGTAATACATTACCCAACTCTTGCGTCCCTCGGTGACCCACTCCCACCCCCAGGCTCAGAAACAGAAGAGAGACAGCAAGAACCAGCTGCAAGTAACTTTTCCCAGATTCACTCTACGCCAGCTCTAAGACGAGTGTGAGAAGCTTCAATCCTTCGGCCACCTGATGCAAAGAACAGACTGCTTGGAAAAGACTCTGATGCTGGGAAAGATTGAAGTCAGGAGGAGAAGGGGACGGCAGAGGATGAGATGGTTGGATGGCATCACCGACTCAATGGACATGAGTTTGAGCAAGCTCCAGGAGTTGGTGATGGACAAGGAGGCCTGGTGTGCTGCGGTTCATGGGGTTGCAAAGAGTCAGACGCGACTGAGCAACTGAACTGAACTGGATACACACAAGTATGCATACTATCTTCACTGAAGCAGTGCACACATGTGCACACCTATACACACACTACCTACAGTGGAGTAATGCACACACACAGAAGAAGTGCCACAAGAAGTATCTGTATCAAATTGAAATGAAATTTGTGTATTGCTATGACTTCTCAAAAAAAAAAAAAAAAAAAGCCTTTCTGGGCTTCCCTGGGCTCTGTGGTAAAGAGTGCACCTACCAGTACAGGAGACACGGGTTCGATCCCTGGTCCTGGAAGAATGCTCGTGCCAAGGAGCAACTAAGCCCGTGCAGCACAGCTGTGGGGCCTGTGCTCCAGGGCCCAGGAGCCACAGCTGCTGACCCCACGCACTGCAAGCACTGAAGAACGTGAGCCCATGAGCCTGTGTGCCACAGCAAGAGAAGCCACCGCAACGAAAAGCCTTTACGCCACAAGAAGCCAAAAGCTCTCGAGGCAGTGAAGATCCAGCAGGGCCAAAAATACATAAATAAGTAAAATTTTTAAACACCTTTCTTCCCAAACCAGTAACGTCACGGGCTTTGTCTTAGGTGTTGAGGTAAATATTTGAGGGTTGCTCAGCGAATTTCGGAGCTTCCCTGGGGGCTCAGCTGGTAAAGAAACTGCCTGCAAAGCAGAAGACACTGGTTCGATCCCTGGGTCCGGAAGATCCACTGGAGAAGGGATAGGCTACCCACTCCAGTATTCTTGGGCTTCCCTGGTGGCTCAGCTGGTAAAGAATCCACTCGCAATGCAGGAGAACTGGGTTCCATCCCTGGGGTTTGAAGGATTCCCCTGGAGAAGGGAAAGGCTACCCACTCCAGTATTCTGGCCTGGAGAATTTCATGGACTGCATAGTCCTTGGAGTCACAAAGAGTTGGACATGACTGAGCAACTTTCACTTCACTTTCAGTGAATTTCTGCAGCCATAAAATGTTCAGCAGACTTGAGCCTTGACTTAAATAGGTAAACCACGATGTTTTATCAACCCAGAGTTTCTCTGTGGTCAGGTGAGCTTTGGAGTAATATTTGTATAATTGCATCACAGTAATGCCGTGCAGTGCCATTATTGCCCAAGATATTCATCTTCGACAAGTTAAACGCTGTGTATTCTGGCTGAAACATGAGACTAGGCAAAGCAGAGTAATATCGAAAACATCAAGTCTGTATTGTAGTTCTTTCAAGCACATCACATGTAGCAGCTTTTGGGGTGGGTGGAAATCTGCCTTTTAATAGTGATGGGCACCAAAAGGAGGCTTCCCTGGTGGCTCAGCAGTGAAGACTCCACCTACAATGCAATAGACCCAGGAGACGTGGGTTCGATCCTTTGTTTGGGAAAGATTTCCTGGAGGAGGACCCAGCAACCCATTCCAGTATTCTTCTCCAGAGAATCCCATGGACAGAGGAGCCTGGTGGGCTGTATAGTCCATAGCGTCACAAAGAATCAGATACCACTGAAGTGACTTAGCATGTGCACACGCATGCTCGCCAAAAGCACTCCCACTGGCCAATTAATTTGAGCATCCAAAAAATAATAAAAAGCCCCTGGCAGTCCAGTGCTTAGGAGTCCACACTTTCAGTGCTCAGGGCCAGGGTTCAATCCCTTGTCAGGGAACTAAGATCCTGCCAGCCTCAAGGTATGGAAAAAAAATAGTAATAACTATATGCTAGTTGATTATAACACATACAATCAGAAAAAAAAAAAACCTAACAACAACAATTACAAAAAACCCCATGAGTCTATAATGATGCGCAAAAGTTGGGGTACAGAAGTCAAGCTTTCTTAGAAGACTTTCAGCTCAGAATTTGCAGAAGACTTCACACACAATGTTAATGTGTCATTCATATGTTAATAAAACTGGTGGGGGCGAATGAAAAAATGATTTAGGAAAGAAATGATTAGTAATCAAACCATTCTGTCACCATCAAGGCAGTACTTCCAACAGGAGTAGTGAGGGGGTAGGTGTGACCAGATCTTCAGAGTCCCCAAATCTGACCCATCTGCCCCCCCCCATTAACCATCACTTACACAGGAAAGGAAGTGCCCACTTGTCAAGGGTATTGAGTGGGCATAGCCCTAACCAACAAACCAAGGTCAGCCAGAGCAATGCAAGGTCATCTTGAGCATCGGATCCTCGTGTTGTAACTGTGAAAGGGACACAGTAACACCTCTGCAGCATTCTTGCCAAAAAATGTCCAGCCAGCATGGAGTCACACAGAAATGAGCAAACAGAGAGCCTGGGATACTTACAGAAGACTACCAGCCAGCACTCCTCAGCAACGTCAAACTAAAGGCAGACAGACTGTGCTAGGTTAAAAGAGATTAGAAGTCATGCTTTTTAACAGTGCTTTGGAACTATGGCGTTGGAGAAGACTCTTGAAGGCAGGAGGAGAAGGGGACAACAGAGGATGAGATGGTTGGATGGCATCACCGACTCAACGGACATGGGTTTAGGTAGACTCCAGGAGTTGGTGATGGACAGGGAGGCCTGGCGTGCTGCAGTCCATGGGGTCACAAAGAGTCGGACATGACTGAGGAACTGAACTGAACTGAGTGAAGTTGTAGCCAAATGCAGGGCAGGATTCTTAAATGGATCTCAGACTTTTTAAAGGCGCCAAAAGTACATTCTGGGCTGACGCCAGAAACTCCTGGCAGCTACTGAGTGGACAGAGGGGTCAGTGGCCTAGCAGGTTTGGTGGCCTCCCACTGCCGTGGAGACTCCTGCATTAGACAGGCAAGGGGCAGGTCTGGGGACAGGCTGCCTTGGTGGTGGCATGTGGGCAAGGCTGAGGCAACCTGTCCAGGTGAGCCCCCTGGCATTGACATGCAGGCAATGCACCCAGGGCAGCTGACACACACACGGCGGCCCTGGACCCATTAGGGTCCCATTAAGGGAAAGAACCCTCTGGCTAAGTCCCTTTGGGCTCCTCTAGCAAAGTACCAGACATGGGTCAGCTTGTAAAAACAGACATGTTATTTCTCAGTGTTCTGGAGGCTGAGACATCCAAGATCAAGGCGCCTGCAGATTTGCTGTCTGGTGAGGACCTTTTCCCCGATTCATAGAAGGCAGCATCTCCCTGTGTCCTCACATTGACAAGAGAGGAGAGGGGACTCTGTAGGGTCTCTCTTGCTAACTTGCTTCAGTCGTGTCCGACTCTTTGCAACCCTATGGACCGTAGCCCACCAGGCTCCTCTCTCCGTGGAATTCTCCAGGCAGGAATACTGGAGTGGGTTTCACTGCAGGGTCTTTCTTACAGGGGCGCTAATCCCATTCCCGAGGGCCCCACCCTCAGGGTGTAATTTGCAGTCAAAGGCCCCACCTCCAAATACCTGCATTCAGTGTGTAGTATTCCTGCAGGGGGACTTCCCAGGTGGCTCAGCAGTAGAGAAAGTGTCAGTCTCTCAGTCCTATCTGACGCTTTGGGAGCCCACGGACTGTAGCCTGCCAGACTCCTCTGTCCCTGGGATTCTCCAGGCAAGAATACTAGTACTGTGTACGCTGAGTTGCTCAGTCAGGGACTGGTCCTGGGCCTCTCACATCGGCAGGCAGATTCTTTACCCACTGAGCCACTAAAGAACCTGCCTGCCAATGCAGGAGTCTCAGGAGACTTGGGTTTGAGGCCTGAGTCGGGAAGAGCCCCTGGAGAAGGAAATGGCAACCCACTCCAGTATTCTTGCCTGGAGAACCCCATGGACAGAGGAGCCTGGTGGGCTACATGGGGCTGCAAACAGTCAGACAACGACTGAAGCGACTTAGCATGCACGCATATCTGGGGTAGCTTACCACATTCCCTCTGTCAAATCCTGGCATTGTTTCGTTAGTAACAGCTATCTCAAAAAAAGACCCCACCGACAATTTCTAAAAGGCAACCAAGGATTTAGAACTTAGAAGCCCAAGAATACTGGAGTGGGTAGCCTATCCCTCCTCCAGGGGGATCTTCCCGACCCAGGAATCAAACCAGGGTCTCCTGCATTGCAGGTAGATTCTTTTCCAACCGAGCTATCCAGGAAGACTTCAGCACTTACTAGACGGATCATTTGGAAATCATCAGATGGATGATTTGGGCCTCAATCTACATTACTGGGAAAGCAGGATTTTTTTTTTTTTTTTAATTTTGCTCGTTCATTCTTGGCTGTGCTATTTGTTGCAACACAAGGGCTTCTCACTGGGGAGGCTTCACTGGTTTCAGAACACCGGCTAGGCTTTCAGGGTCAGTAGTTGCAACACAGGGGCTCTAGAGCTCATGGGTTTCAGTCGCTGTGGCACACAGGCTTAGTTGCTCTGAGGCAAGTGGGATCGTCAAGGACCAGGAATCAAAACGTATGTCCCCTGCCTTGGCAGGTGGAATCCTAACTCCTGGGCCACCCAGGAAGTTCAGAAAGCAGTTTCAATGATCCATGGTTTAGTGACAGCTAAAATGGAATATTTTAAAAGTTACGTTCATTTATACTACCAAGTATTTTGCGCTTTATATGCCGGTAGATTTTGTATTTTATTATTAGTCAGTGTGTAATTTTGATAGCGAAATAAAATACATAAACATCCTAAATTAAGTTCCCAAGACACAGTAGCATCCACTGAATTTTGCTTACTTCTCTCTTCCAGGCGAATAAGGAGATTTTCGACAAAGTGATGAAAACCAAGTATTAGTTGCTCAGTCGCGTCCGACTTTTTGCAACGCCATGGATGGACTGTAGCCCGCCAGGCTCCTCCGTCCATGGGATTCTCTAGGCAAAAATACTGGAGTGGGTTGCCATTTCCTCCTTCAAGGGACCTTCCCGACTGTACATAAATAACCAAGAGCTGCCCCTAGATAAGGGGCTTGTGTGCAAGCCCTTCGCTGGGATTCCCCCAAGGTTGTCAACTCTCACAAGCTGAGAAGTGCAGCCCACCGCCACCCCTAACTTAGTCCCACAGCAGTCCCTCCGGGCTACTTAAGCCAGTGCTGCCATTGCATCGAAATCACATTTCCATTTCTGAGGCAGCGCCCAGAGAGACAATAACCATGGAAATGGAAATTCAAGCTAAGAACTGACACTTTGGCCCCATTCACGTACTACAAAACCAAAGGAACAGAAATTATTTCCAGGTTCCCTCAGCGCTGAAAAGGAGAGCATGTAACAGGTGATAAATCAAACTCTGATTTATAAATGTCTTGGGTTTACCCTTTCGAGAATGAATATTTAATTCCAGAACTACTCCTAAGCACCGCCCACCGTCCCCCCCTCACCTTGGCAGTAAAAGAAATATATAAAGCGCTCTCGTTTATGGGCCAATCACAACGGATCGCTCTCACCCCATTTCACCTCCCCAGAGTATATCTGCGCCTGTCAGTGGTTTTTTTTGTTGTTTTTTTTTTTTAACGTGATCCAGAAAGCTTGTACATTTCAGGATATTTCCCAATCATGTGGAAGTCAGTTCTTAGAAAGTTACCTCATGCCAGGCTCTCACTAGATAAAACATTTTAATTGGGTGAGAAAATGGGATTTACTACTTGTACAGCTCTTTGTAAAAAAAAAGAAATTCCTTTGGCTCTATCAGTGTGACAGCTCCCATTTCTGGTGCTTCGTGCCTTTGCCATCTGTCAGATAGATTTGCAGTGTCTCACGTGGACTGTGGGTGAAGCGGATGCCCTGACCCTCTTGCGGCATCTGGGGCAAAATTCTTACCCCAGGCCCTCCTTGGGACTTCCGTGGTGGCGCAGCTGGCAAAGAATCTGCCTGCCAATGCAGGAGACCCAGGTTCGATCCCTGGGTGGGGAAGATCCCCTGGAGAAGGGAATGACAGCCCACTGCAGGATTCTTGCCTGGAGAGTCCCATGGACAGAGGAGCCTGGCGGACTATACAGTCCATAGGGTCTCGGAGTGTTGGACGTGATTTGTGACTAGATAGCAACAAGCCCTGGTTGCTTCTGCAGAATAAAGGCCAGGCCATCTGAACTTCCCTGCGGGGGGAGTCCAGGAGACACTGACACAAGACCTCCCCCACCCCCGCCACAAGAGTCACCATATCCGTGGTTTATCCTCTCCTTCACTTAAAAAAAAAAAATCAATAAACTGTCAGCCATTTCATATTTAGTACTCCAACCACCTTTGGGAAAGATAAATTCTCCACTCACAAATATTTTCTCCCTCTGTCCAAGTCATAGGACTGAGTCGTGGAGATGGCGGTTTGGTCGCTCAATCGTGTCCGATTCTTCGTGACCCCCATGGACCATAGCCCGCCAGGCTCCTCTGTCCACAGGATGCTCCAGGCAAGAATACTGGAGTGGGTTGCCATTTCCTTCTCCAGGGAAGAGTCATAGAGATATTCCACTTAAATATACAAATAAAACCCCCAGGTGTCTTAAGCAGAAGTCAGCAGACCACACCCTTGGGCCAAAGAAATCCTGCCTATTGCTACAAATTAAGTTTTATTGGCACTCAGTTACACCTATTTGTATTATATTGTTCTCAGAGGCTACAAGGGCCAAGTTGAGAATTTTCAGCAGAGATCCTGTCCATCATGAGCCCACAAGAGTCACTCTTTAGCCCTTAACAGAAAAACGTCTGCCCATCCCTGCTTTAAAGCCTTGTGATCTAACAGAAATATAACGCAAACCACATGTGTAATTCTAAATGATTAAAATTAAAAAGAAACAATTCTAACAATCCATTTTAGCTCAGTAGATGACGAAGTAGTATGATTTCAACATATGACCTAATACTAAAGTTACTTTGGTGGCTCAGACGGTAAAGAATCTGCCTGCAATGCGGGAGACCTGGGTTCGATCCCTGGGTCGGCAAGATTCCCTGGAGAAGGAAATGGCAAACCGTTCCGGTATTCTTGCCTGGAGAATCCCATGGATGGAGGAGCCTGGCGGGCTATGTTCCATGGAGTTGCAAAGAGTCAGACACGACTGACCCACTAAGCATAGCACAGCACAAAGTTGTTAATGGGAAACTTTTTTTTTCCTTTATGTTAAAGTCAGAAACCTGGGGTCTTTTTTTTTTCTTCATACAAAGCCTTAGAAGTCAAACTCACGTAACCACTGAGACAAGCCACAGTTGAGTAGCTTGCTACTAGCCCTCTTTGGGATGGACGTAATATTAAAACATCATTCGCTGTGCGTCCAAAATGCAAAAGTAACTGGGTGTCCTGGACTTTATCCACCCCTCAATTCTGTTTGTTAAAAATGCAAGTGGGAGACAGCAAAAGGCGGGTGTTCTGTAGGACGTTTTCCACTCTATTTGGTTGCCTTAACTCTTTATTTTTCATTGATTCTGCAAATCGCTGGGATGCACACACTCACTTGTGGGGCCCTAAATGGGAAACCTTAAAAAAGAAGGGTTAGCTTTGCCGTGGGAAACTAAGATGACGCCTGGCGGAAGAGATAGGGGCATGGTCTATGTTACAGTTTTTGATTGGCTCTCTTGATTTCTGTGCACATGGACAGCGAGTGATCACCATAGACTCCTGTTATAATGAAGGCACATGATGATTTGACCTTTAACGCGATTGGTGCAACTATGGCACATGACAATTTGACCTTTAACGTGATTGGTGCAACTATGGAAAGTCCCTCACAAAACCCCCCTGCTCGCCTATATAAACCTAGAGTTTGTAGCAATAAAGCGGAACTGCTTAGACAGAGCGCATGTCCAGTCTGGTTGTCTCTCTCTCGCCAAGGGGCTGGGTAGGCGGACAGCAGGCTCACCTCTCCTCCGGACCAGGGAAGTTCCACTGCCTCTCTCTTTCTGTGGAGCACCCCCTGCACTCACTGGCCTGGGAAATCACTTAAAGCTACATTCATGAGGCCCAAGAGCTCCCAGGGGTCACACCAGAGATCAGGCTGCAGCCCTTCAGCAAGGGTCAGCCGTGACATCACCAACCAGGAAGTGGTCAGGTTGAAATGCAGAAGCCATCTTCCTTTCAAGAAGGTTTTGCTTTAAAAAAAAAAAAAAAAAAGTGTGTTTTCCCACCAAGGTGCTAGAAACAGAGACTTCCCTCGTGGTCCAGTGACTACTACTCCATACTCCTAATGCAGGGAACCAGAGTTTGATCCCTGGTCAGGGAACTAGATACCACATGCTACAGCTAAGACTTCTGCCGCAATTAAAGATCCCACTGGTGCTGCAACTGAGATCTGGTTCAGTCAAATAAATACTTTTTTTTATTTTTAAAGAAGAAAGAGTCCACACAACATGTAACTTTTCTTACTCCTGTTTGGGGAGAAAGACACACCAATGGTCTCCTTGCAGCTTCCAGGCAGAGGACAGCCCTTCCTGGAAGCACTGAAGGGTTCACGATTAGGGAACGCGTCATGAGATGACCCAAGTCGTTTTTAGAACTTCAGAGCTGTCTGGAAATTCACATAAAAATCCAAGTTGCGGAAACCAAGCCCGGTGTTCTGTTTCCCGTAGTCAGAAAATCCCAAGTGTTCTCTCATCGCCGGGCAGTCCAGGCCCGGGATGAAGGTCGAGTTGTGTGGCGCTGAGCGAGAGGACCTTTCTGTTCGGTGGTAGGGTATTCAGCAGAAGGATGAATCAGTTGGCAACGGCAGCATGATCAAAGCTGTCTACACTTCGAACAAGGAGGAGGAGTAAAGCCCAAAAACGAAGGAGAAAATGATCTAGGGATGGCCGCAATTGATGCAATCTTTTCTTCTTTTTGCTCATCATGAAAAATCATTCAAGAGAAACTTTCTCACAGAAGGAACAGAGAACCTTTGTGCTCTTTTTTTTTTTTCAAATTAATTTACCTGCTGAGCTCAAGATTCAAAGCACTTCAGCACTCCGTTATTTAATGATCACTCAAAAAAGATGTTTTTGTGCAGAACGAGGGCTATCTTTCCACTGGAACAAACTTTTTTTTTTTTTAATTGCATGCACGTTACTGGGTGCAAATGAACATCAGAATCCAGAAGACTGAAATAACTCCACCCCCATCTGGGGTGCTCAGGGTTCCACTTGCTATTTCGACTTCTTAGACGCAGTCACAAGTAAAGGCACCAGGAGGACTTGAAAGGTGTCCAGAATTCCACAGACACTCATCAAGTTCTCACAGGCTCTCCATCTGGATGGGTACCATGATTAAGTCTTATTTTCCTGATATCTTGCCCACTTTATCTTGAGATTCTTTTATCCAACCAGCCAGAAAGTTCACTCCAAAATAGGAAGCGCAAAAATGCCCTGAAAACACACACACACACACACACACACACACACACACACACACTGCACCTTGTCCTTAGAATTACAAACTAGTTTTTTTTTCTTCTCTCTACCAGGAGGCCATCCAGAAAATAGTCCATCAAATTCTCAAATGTGTTATTGGACATAAAGACTTCTTTCTCTCATAGATTTTAAAAAAACAAAGACTGCCAAGTGTCTGCAGTTTCAAGGCAGTTTTAAGTTATGCTATATCCATTCCTGAATTCCTCACGAAGGTGAAATAAAATCACTGCTAAAGTACTTAGTGCCTCTGAACTGTACTGTTTAAGACGGTGAAAATGGTAAATTTGGGGTTTTATACATTTTACTATGATAAATTTCAAAATAGAGATACAAAAATGAAATAAAACCAAATGGCCATAAAATGTCATCTATTACACAGTTTTGACGGCGGGTTCTGTTTACATTCCTGGCACCTACCAGATGCCAAATGTGCTTTTCCTCCATGACCTGAAATTGTTTCCCGTACTAAGGACATTCGTTTGGTCCAACTGCCCATTTTGTCCTACATGTGAACGGGGCTGTAATTTACATACGCTATGAAAATCCAGGATCAGCTAGACCATTCACATCACGGTCCAGTTATTTCGCCCTGCGGTATAGGCAACCAGAATTTCATGTCAATATTACCGTAATAACCAGTTTCATCTTCGAATTCCACAGCCACCCTTGAATTTCCCCTTCTCTGTTGAAAGTCATCAATCGTTTCTGTGTGTAATGGGAAATTGCAGTTGATATTTTCATAAGCAATCAATTTCTTTAATGAAGATTTTTGTTGTTGTTTTTTCCCTACTGCGGTTGTTTATAGTCAGTAACAAGTAGCTTACGTGTAGCTGTATTTTGACTTTAAACATTCCATATAAAATTTCACACGTTTCCTGTCAGCCGTACAGAGGGCTGGCTTTGCGGACGGCTTTCAGCTGCGCTCTCCGTTAGTTGTGGGTCTGCACTTGGCAGTCTGTGGACCTGGAGAGATGTGAAGGAGTCCACAGCGAAGGAGGGCGTTGCAGAACAGAGATTTAGTAAGACATGGGGGCAGGGGTGGGGAGGGGAAGGACTCAGAAAGGGGCAGGAACGTGGGTCATCAGTAGAGCAGGTAAGCCTGCAGAGTCTAGGGAAGGTGGTCCAGGCCAAGCGGCGTAGGTCATACCCAGAACAGACGCAGGGTACCACTGAATGATTTTCAGCAAGGACGCATGTATCAGGGTACATGAAAGTGAAACCATTAGCTGCTCAGTCGCATCCAACTCTTTCAGTTCAGTCGCTCAGTCGTGTCCGACTCTTTGTGACCCCACGGACTGCAGCATGCAAGCTTCCTTGTCCATCACCAACTCCTGCAGCTTGCTAAAACTCATGAGCATCAAGTCGGTGATGCCATCCAACCATCTCATCCTCTGTCACCCCCTTTTCCTCTTGCCTTCAATCTTCCCCAGCATCAGGGTCTTTTCAAAGGAGTCAGTTCTTCGCATCAGGTGGCCAAAGGATTGAAGTTTCAGCTTCAGCATCAGTCCTTCCAAAGGATATTCAGGATTGATTTCTTTTAGGATGGACTGGTTGGTTCTCCTTGCAGTCCAAGGGACTCTCAAGAGTCTTCTCCAACACCACAGTTTCAAAGCGTCAATTCTTCGGCACTCAGCCTTCTTTATGGTCCAACTTTCACATCCATACATGATGACTGGAAAAACCCTAGCTTTGACTGTACGGACCTTTGTCGGCAAAATGACATTTCTCGCTTTTTGACAATAATCCAAATGAGAAGTGAAATGACCCATGAATGGGGCAGGGATGCTGAAGGTGAGGTTATCAAGGCAACGTCGTTTCACAGACATTGTCACCCTTGGGGTGGGGAGTGGGAACCAAGGATGGAGCTACCCAGTAGGAGAGAGGGCACAGCGGGGTGGTGTTACCGGAGAAGGAAGGGCAACCGGACCCAGACATGGTGGGGATGATGTATGTAGATGAAGGTGAGCGTCAGCATGGCCAAGGTAAGACATGAGTGGCTTTCTACCTGCTGACACTCTCATCCACTTGAGGGGAAGCTCAGCAGGGGCTGGGGGCCAGCAGTGGGGGCTGGGGGTCGGACCGGAAAGCCACACAGGGGCTCACAGCATCGCCTGCTCTCGGGAGGGCCCAGCTCAGGGTGGAAGACTGTGATCCGGGGTAACCTGAATTCACCCGGTTGTGCAATTTGTCTGAGAACAGCCATCGCCAGCTTGGATGGGGACCAAGGACCACAGATGGCTTCCGCCAAGAGTGGTACGACCCGTTTCAGTGTGTTTCCAACAGGAGCTCTGTTGGACTGATCGACTTCAATAAATTCTCTACTATAAACATCAGATACAAAAAAAAAAAAAACCTCCCTAATGGATACATTGTGGCACTGTCATCTGCTGAAGGCTCTGATAGCAGTTGAGTGAATGAGCTATATATAGCTCATATATAGGCAGAGAGGAAGGTCCAGCTGAACCGCCTGATACATGCAGGATCTGCAAGGTACAGGCAGTGCGAAACATGAATGCAAAATGTATCCTGTATAAGGGCTGCAGATGGAGAAACACTGCAGAGATGATGGTCCACCCCCCCCCCCCCAGTCAAAAGAGCCGTAACATCTGGTGGGGAAAGAGGGGTGGTGATAACAGTTTTCTCCTTCATGAATTTTTGTTTTTGTCGGGGGAAGTGGGTTACACGGCTTGTGGGATCTCAGTTTCCCCGACCAGGGATTGACCCTGTGTCCTCAGCAGTGAAACCGCAGAGTCCTAACCTCTAGACCACCAGGGAATTCCCTAATTGTAGCTATTTCTGTTATTTAGTAAAATATACGTATCTTGGAGGCATTTTTATGTCCGTAGATAATACATCCTGATGCTGCTGCTGCTGCTAACTCACTTCAGTCGTATCCAACTCTGTGCGACCCCATAGACGGCAGCCCACCAGGTTCCGCCATCCCTGGGATTCTCCAGGCAAGTACACTGGAGTGGGCTGCCATTTCCTTCTCCAATGCATGAAAGTGAAGAGTGAAAGTGAAGTCACTCAGTCGTGTCCAATTCTTAGCGACCCCATGGACTGCAGCCTACGAGACTCCTCCATCCATGGGATTTTCCAGGCAAAAGTACTGGAGTGGGGTGCCACTGCCTTCTCCAGGGGATCTTCCCAACCCAGGGATCGAACATTGCAGGCAGACTCTTTATCAGCTGAGCCACCAGAGAAGCCCAAGAATACTGGAGTGGGTAGCCTTTCCCTTCTCCAGGGGATCTTCCCGACCCAGGGATTGAACCCAGGTCTCCTGCATTGTAGGCAGATTCTTTACCAGCTGAGCCATCAGGGAAGCCCAGTATCATTGTCATTCTCTACAAAAAAAAAAAAAAAGAGAGAGAGAGGTTAGTATTCTAATAAACCAGGATTTATTTTTTTTTCCACAATGGCAAGCCTTAGCAACACACATCAAATTGTGCTTAATAAAAAGGGAAGTGCATAGTTCATGTGTGGCCTTCAGGCTTGGCAAGCTCCAGGTGCTGAAAGACTGTATTTCTCTCTCCGCTCCTTGACTCCATGCTTTTCAGTGCCTCAGTTTCGTCTTCAGTCTCAAGTACTGATAAAGATGGATTTATAAACAAGCACATTGTGGCGGGCGGTAGGGGAGCGGTGGTGGTTAGAAATTCGGGCAAAAGCCCACCTCCGCCTGTCTCTAGATCGAGAGTCACAGACTCTTACCTGACCAGTCGCTGTAGCCGAGGAATTTGAAATGTTTGTTTGGCCAGGCCTGGTGTCCATATAGCACAGCACTTGACAGTGACTGCCGGATGTTCCTTAAAGAAAACTTGACTCCTTTTAACCCCAAGACGCGGAGTGGACACAGGAGCAGGCAGAACCCACCCGTGTCCTCTGCAAACATGTCCCCCTTTCTCTGGTGCTATCACCACGCAAGCTTTTCCTGTCACTTCCTACGCCTGTACTTCAAAGACCTCATTTCCTTTCCTGCCCTCTCCAAATAAAGAGCGAAGGGAAATAAAACCAAAATACACCGGAAAAGACCCAAGGATTTAGCAGGAAGCGAAGAAGGAAGCGGCAACCCAGTCCAGGATTCCTGCCTGGAAAAATCCCACGGACTGGTGGGTTACGGTCACTGAAGAGTCGAGCATGGCTTAGCAACTAAACAATGATCAAAGGGACGGGAGGGGCATCCCAGGTGGTGCTCCTGGTAAAGAATATGCCTGCTAATGTACAGGAGACGCGGGTTTGATCCCTGGGTGGGGAAGATCTCCTTGAATAGTAGATGGGAACCCACTCCCATGTTCTTGTCTGGGAGATTCCACGGACAGAGGAGCCTAGCAGGACTGAAAGAGTGAGTGAGTGGGTGAGGCCATTTCCCCCCAACCTTTGGCCTGCTGTTAATTACCTAATGGAACTTTGGGTCACAGCTCAGCGTCAGCCCAGATTCGTAATCGCTGGCCGCTTGCCAACAGCGGGTGACTGCTCAGGTGGTGCAGCTGATTAGAAGTGTTCTGCTTGGCAAGACTGCCAAGGCCACGGGATAGTCCCAGCCCCACCCCCACAGCCTTGCCCAGTGACCAGCAACTTCTGCCCCAGAGCCTCCGGGGACAACAGAACTCGCCACACTGCCGAAAACTTCACAAGTGGGGGGGGGGTCACCAATTACCCTGAGAGTGTCCAGGACAACGTGGATCCACCACCCCCCACCCCCCGAAGCAGAAGACAAGCTGTCTACCAATGACCGAGCCAGTGGCTGACCATCCCAAGATAATCACCAGCAAGAATGTCCCCCCAGAAGGATGGCTGTGCTTCACTGAGTCCTCTCTGCTTCTGGCTGCCCTGCCAAGGCTGAACTGCAAGGCTGATGCGAGTATTTAAAAGCATCTCGAGCCCCACAAGGGCTTTCCCGGGTGGCTCAGTCAGTAGAGAATCTGCCTGCAATGCGGGAGACCCTGGTTCAATGGTGCCTGGGCAGGAAGATTCCCCTAAAGGAGGAAATGGCAACCCACTCCAGTGTTCTTGCCTGGAGAATCCCATGGACAGAGAAGCCTGACAGGGCTGCAGACCATGGGGTCGCAAAGAGCTGGACACGACCCAGAGACTAAATGACCACCACCACCATGAGATCACCAATTCCTTCCAGCCACCCCTGCGCTGGAATCAACTTGCGCTGGAATCAGCCGTTAATAAGGTCCTCTGAAACGGATGCTTTCGAACTGTGGTGCTGGAGAGGACTCTTGAGAGTTCCTTGCACAGCAAGATCAAACCAGTCAATCCTAAAGGAAATCAACCCTGAATACTCACTGGAAGGACTGATGGCTGAATCTGAAGCTCCAATAATTTGACCACCTGATGTGAAAAGCTGACTCACCATTGGAGACCCTGATGCTGGGAAAGATTGAGGACAGGAGGAGAAGGGGGCGACAGAGGATGAGATGGTTGGATGGCATCACCGACTCGATGGACATGAGTTTGAGTAAGCTCTGGGAGTTGGTGATGGACAGGGAGGCCTGGAGTGCTGCAGTCCACGGGGTCACAAAGAGTCAGACACGACAGCCACTAACAACAGCAGCAGCAGCAACTGAAACAGATGCTCCAACACACGGTAGGCTCAGTACATCTCCTTCCCTAGAACGGCTTGCGGAAACCGGCAACATCACGGCATTCACAGCCAGGATACTTCTTTCCAGCGAAAGCAACCAAGAATGAGACAACGCTGTCTCTTTTCAATAATTACCACTGATCACTGCACAACAAAAGACTCTGCAGTTTCTGTCACACACAATCAACAACGATTAAAATCACATCTTGAAAACCCACGTGATTCTTCCACGGATAAACCTTAGGCTTCCTCCGAGGCTGTCCAGAAACTGAAGTCACTCAGTCGTGTCCGACTCTTTCTGCAACTCCATGGACCGTAGCCCACCAGGCCTCCTCCGTCCATGGCATGTTCCAGGCAAGAATACTGGAGTGGGGTTGCCATTTCCTTCTCCAGGAGGATCTTCCCAACCCAAGGATCAAACCCGGGTCTCCTGGATTGCAGGTGGACGTTTACAATCTGAGACACCACGGAAGTCCAGCTCTCTAGCAAACGCTGGGTACCCAGACGTTCATAAGACACATCTCATGCATGCCAAAAATAGGAAATTACTTGGGGATCATTCATCCCAAGCAGTGTTTTCCGATGACACAGAGGCTGTGTTGAAGATGGAATAGAAAAGGAATCTCTTTAAAAAAAAAATCTGTCCTCTCCCAGGAAGAAGGATACACAAAGCAGTGGTCACGCAGGTACATGGCCCGGGTCTGGGAGTTAGGGACTGCCCCGCACCATCCAGCATCCATGGACAGGTCTCTCTCCTCGTCCACCCACTTCTCCCTCCAGGACACACAGCCCAGGTTTTCAGAAGGTTGCAGGGCACCCACAGGTGGTGGGTGGGGGAGGACGGACAGGAGTCCTTCTCCACCCTCTGCCCATCTTCCTGTAGCTCACCCTGTTAGGAGCTCAGCTGTGACCCATCCACCCCCTCAAAATTCATACCTTGAAATCCTCATGCCCGGTAGCCTGGAAAGTGACTACACGTCAAAAGGGGCAGGGGACGATCTTTAAAGAGACGATTAAGTTAAAGTGGGGGTTCCCCGGTGGCTCAGAATGTAAAGAATCTATCGGCAATGCTGGAGACCTGGGTTCAGTCCCTGGGTCGGGAAGATCCTCTGGAGAAGGAAATGGCAACCCACTCCAGTATTCTTGCCTGGAGAACCCCATGGATGGAGGAGCCTGGTGGGCTACAGTCTATGGGGTCGCAGAGAGTCAGACATGACTGAGCAAGTTCACGTCAAGTTAAAATGAGGTCACTAGTCAGTCAGTTCTGTTGCTCAGTAGGGCCCGACTCTTTGCAACCCCATGGACTGCAGCACGCCAGGCCTCGCTGTCCATCACCAACTCCCGGAGTTCGCGCAAACTCATGGCCATCCCGTCGGTGATGCCATCCAGCCATCTCATCCTCTGTCGTCCCCTTCTCCCACCTTCAGTCTTTCCCAGCATCAGGGTCACTAGCATCAGAGGTCACTGGGGTGGGCCCTAACCCAAGAGCTGAGTACATGCTAAGTCGCTTCAGTAGCGTCCGACTCTTGGTGACCCCATGGACTGTAGCCCCCCAGGCTCCTCTGTCCATGGGATTCCCCAGGCAATAATTCCGGAGTGGGTTGCCATTCCCTTCGCCAGGGGATCTTCCCCACCCAGTTATTGAACCCTCATCTCTTGCATGTCCTGCGCTGGCAGGCAGATTCTTTACCACTAGCACCACCTGGGAAGAAGCTGAGACCACCACTCTGCTGCCAGAAGGCAGAGACCCTACAGAAACTGTCAAGTTCCTAAGGGTGCCTTTTTTTCTTCTTCTTCTTCTTCTTGTTCCCAATTTGCAAAGCCCAGGCAGTTACAATGCCAGAGAGTTCTCAATTCTTTGACTGAAATAGTATAGCTTACTAAACCCAAACATGTGCAAGCCCCTCCCCCCCACCCGACCCCCCCTCCCAAAAAAAAATTACACAAGGCAATGAAATCCTGTTTTCTCCCGGTTGGCTTCCGCGCCTGCATCTCCCAGACAAGTCCCTAGACTGTGTTAAGGATTTTAAGACAGTTGCATAACCTGGCTTGGAGAAGCCAGCCAAGCTTTTTTTTTAAACTGAATCTGGCTTCACTGTGATGGTAACAGATTGTGAACTATACATCTTCTAGTGTTGCTCCCGTGCCAACCCTTTTTAAGTTATGTGTGCACAGAATGGCATTTAAAGGCCTTAAATATCTCTCAAGGGAAAGGAAAGCGCAGAAAATAGCTCACGAAAACTCACATAATGTGAGCAACAGCTGATGCAAAGTTTGGGGTGGGTGGGGGCTGCTCTTCTGGTTTGGTTGGTTTTGTCATTTAGCTTTGTGGCTGAAGGAAAGCAGTAGGGAAGAGAAAAGGAAGGCTGATCGAGGCAGCTATTTAGGAAAGTCCTTTCTGAACCAGAGGGGGAAGGGCGCAGGGGTGCTACCGCTGAGGGCTGAGCAAGCTTGGAGGGTCCCTATGTACTGACCCTGAGTCGGTTTAGCTCTGGGGTCTCTGGGTGCCCAGCCTCCACCACAAAGCCACCCCCTCTCAGTCTGTGGACAAGTGGTTGCTTAAAAAAAAAAAAAGTGTGTGTGTTTTTTTTTTTTCAAAGCAGACTTCCTGTTATGCTCAAGGAAGGCTTGGGCCGTTTTATTATTAAGCAATTTTCTTTTTAAGTTTCAAAAAAATAAAAAGCCACATTTCTCCCAGACTAAAATCTGCCTTCCTCAAACATGCATGTTTTAAAAATCCTTTATTTTCTTAAGCCCTTAATTAAGCCTTCCAAGAGCTCGGCTATGTTTTAATTTGCATTCCGAAACAGAAAAGCTAATGTGTTTTAACATTGTCTGCTTCAGCTGAAAGGAAACTGTAAATTTATACAGTCTCGGTTTTGTTTTTTGGGTGTTGTTTTTTTTTTAATTGTCAATTGCATCCTAATGAGTCTTGCAACTGGGTTTCTTATGCCCTGGTCCTTGGCCTTCCATACACCGTCTCTCCTTAACTTCCTTCCTCCTCCCCTCCCTTTCCCCTCCCCCCTCCACCTTCCCCCCTCCCCCTTCCCCCCTCCCCCATCCCCTCCCCTTCCCTCTTTTCCCCGTCCCCTCCCCCTCCTGCCTCTGAGACGCCTCCCCCTCCCTCCTCCCATCCCACCTCCCATCTCCGATTCCCTCCCCCTCCTCCCCTCCCACCTCCGACCCCCTCCCCCTCCTCCCTCCTCCCCTCCCACCTCCGATCCCTTCCTCTCCCCCTCCCCTCCCCTCCCCCAGTCCGCGGCCCCGGCCCCTCGCGGCGGGGCGGGGGCGGGGGTGGGCCGAGTCTGGAGTCTGGACCGGTTTCGCAACCCCCTCGGCCGCCTCCGGGGTGCGGGGGAGGGGCGGCGGCCTGACCAGTTCTTTGTCGGGAGGTCAGCGCCCCGCGCCGCCCGGAGAGAATTACCGCCGACCTTCGAAGAGCCGCGCACTCGAGGCCCCTGCCCCGACGCCTGCGGGCCCGGGTCAGTCCAGCTCAGTTCAGTTCAGCCGCTCAGTCGTGTCCGACCTTATGGACTGCAGCACGCCAGGCCTCCCTGTCCATCACCAACTCCCGGAGTTTACTGAAAACTCATGTCCATCGAGTCGATGATGCCATCCAACCAGCTCATTCTCTGTCGTCCCCTTCTCCTCCTGCCCTCAATCTTTCCCAGCATCAGGGTCTTTTCCGATGAGTCAGCTCTTCGCATCAGGTGGCCGAAGGATTGGAGTTTCAGCATCAGTCTTTCCAGTGAACACGTAGGATTGATCTCCTTTAGGATGGACTGGTTGCATCCCCGCCTGGCCCTGCTCTCTCTAAATCCTAGGCTCCCTCTGGCTCTCACTTTCCTTCTTGGGGATCCTAGGGGCGCGGGCAGGGGCTGAGGGCTGGGGGCTGCACACAAACAGGAAAGGGACCTCAGGGGGTGGGGGTGTTGGGCAGGCGGGAGGATGGGGAGATAGATGGATTGGGGGGCCAGAGGTAAAAGGGGACCCTGGGAGACAGAGATGGGGGTTCTAATGAAGGAAAAGTGAGGTCCACAGTCTAGGGCTGCCCGTCCTGTTGGTGGACACAGGAGAGTGTCTGTGAATTTCTGCTGAAAGTCAAAGGGGTGGGGGTTCCCAGCCACACAGTTTGAGAACCACTCCCTACTCCCCAGCCCTGCCATTAAACCCCCAGATTTCCCAAAGTTATCACGGACACTTGGGTGCATTCTCAAGCCACCCGTTGAAGGCTATGTCCCTCTGCTGTGACTTTACAGAGTAGCTGTTAAATAATCTTTACTCTTCCTAATATAAGTGTAAGCAAAGCCAACTTTCCATCCAAGAAAATAGATTCCCGGAAGAAGCTGGCATTCATATTTGCATGCATGACATGCCTGTCGTTTGTCTCTACAGGAAAAAAAAAAATTTCCATCCAAACATGAGAGTTGAGGGTAAAGGGGAGATTAATAATAAAATGGGACTTGTGCACTGTCTAAATAGCTTGGCATCCTGATTTTATTACCTAGCCTTAAAAATATTTTTTCTAGGTCACTAAATATTTTTCAAAGGCATACTTTTTAACATTCCACCTTCCCCAGTTTCAAATGCCAGAAGTGTACTAACCATTCCCGCAGGGCAGAACATTCTTTCTGTTTTGTGGTGTTGGAGAAGACTCTTGAGAGTCCCTTGGACTGCAAGGAGATCCAACCAGTCCGTTCTGAAGGAGATCAGCCCTGGGATTTCTTTGGAGGGAATGATGCTGAAGCTGAAACTCCAGTACTTTGGCCACCTCATGCGAAGAGTTGACTCATTGGAAAAGACTCTGATGCTGGGAGGGATTGGGGGCAGGAGGAGAAAGGGACGACAGAGGATGAGATGGCTGGATGGCATCACGGACTCGATGGACATGAGTCTGAGTGAACTCTGGGAGTTGGTGATGGACAGGGAAGCCTGGCGTGCTGCGATTCATGGACTGAGCAACTGAAATGAACTGAACTGAACTGAAAAAAATATTGTATCTTAAATTACCCCCTTGTGTAGTTAGACAAGTAACCTTTTTACCTGCAAAAAAAAAAGGATACAGTTTCCCCCTGCCATGGACAACTGTAGATTGCTTGTCTTGGGTTTGTGGGCTTCCTGTTTGAAGCTCTCCAGTGTAAAGAATCGACCCTGGATCTGTTGCAGAAAGGGGGACCCCTTCCAGGGCCCGTGAAAGTGGGCTCTAACCCTCGGAAATGAATTGTCCGAGGAGACCCGTGAGCTGACAAAGTAAGAGATTTTAAAGGGGCACCCGGGCAGAGAGCAACCAGGGAAGGGAACCCAGGAGGACTGCTTTGCCACGTGGCTCATAGTCTTGGGTTTCATGGTGATGGGATTAGTTTCTGGGTTTTGTGTCTGGACAATCGCTCTAACTCAGAGTCCTTTTTGGTGGTATACGCATTGCTCAGCCAAGGTGGACGCCAGCAAGAACGATCCAGGGAGGTGGTGTCTCCTTCTGAACTTTCCTGATCTCTTCTGCTTGGTGGTGGCTTATTAGCTCCGATTCCTTACTGGGACCTTCTGTTGTAAAGTGAAAGTGAAAGCCACTCAGTCACGTCTGACTCTGCAACCCCATGGACTATTTAGTCCATGGAATGTTCCAGGCCAGAATACTGGAGTGGGTAGCCGTTCCCTTCTCCAGGGGCTCTTCCCAACCCCAGGACCAAACCTAGGTTTCTTGCATTGCAGGCAGATTCTTTACCAGCTGAGCCACCAGGAAAGCCCTCTTGTGTTATAAAAGCTAGCACAAATGGTTGCTATGTTGCCTGGCGAAGATGGGCAGTTTCAGGGTGCTTCCCAGAACAAAGAAGGAAGATCCCCTGAAGAAGGTCATGGCAACCCACTCCAGCATTCTTCTCTGGGAAATGCCATGGACAGAGGAGCCTGGCGGGCTACAGTCACGGGGTCTCAGGAGTCAGACACGACTGACTTAACCAGCCAGCCCAGTCAGTGTTAAAGGTAGGAAAAAAAAGTTGGGCCACTGTTCCAAGCCAAGAGCAGCTTCCTGTCCTTGGAGACCTCAGATGAGAGAAGAGGTTGGCCTGAAAGGGGGGTAGAAAGGACACCCCAGATGAGTGGAGGGAACCAGAGATACCTGAATACCCTAGTCTTGGGAGGATCCAGGATGCGCAAATCCGAAAGCACCGCCTGCCACACTCCCTGGGATATCCGGCAAACCTGAAATATTCATGGTGAGGAGTGAAAATTTTCCCTCTGCTTACACACCGTTGGCGTTCATAGACACGTGCACATTTTAGGGGCATGGTGCAAATGACTGCTTCCCTGTAAATTGAATGACTTTGAATGCCCCAAATTATGCGGAAAGAGAGGGAGCAACCACAACAAAAAGACATCTGTGTGTTTGTTCCCTGGCTAATGACAAACGTCACAGGGTGCTCAGTCGAGTCCAACTCTTTGTGACCCCATGGACTGTACCCCGCCAGGCCCCTCTGTCCATGGGAGTCTCCAGGCAAGAAGGCAAAAACTGGGTGGCCATTTCTTTCTCCGCATTACTTAGATTACTAAGCTCACTCGCTCAGTCGCGTCCGAGACTCTTTGCAACCCCATGGACTGCAGCCCGCCAGGCCCCTCTGTCCATGGGAGTCTCCATGGCAAGAATACTACAGTGAGTTGCCATTTCTCTCTCCAAACATCAGGATGATGAACTGGTATGAGTCCGTCTTTGGTGCCCATCACACAGACTTGGTGAGCAAATCGTTGCCCTGAGTTACGTTTTAGCACACTTTGACTGGAGTGTGAAAAGAAGAGATGAGAGAAAGAAGCAGAGCTTTCATTTCACAAAGCACCAGCCCTCAGCTTCTGCTCTGCAGCGGAGAACTCATACCAGGGCCGGCCTTGTATCTCCGCAGAACCCTCACATAGCGACCTTTCTGTTCTTTGTGTCAACAGCATCGATGTTATAGCGTGACCGAGCATATCTGAGTACTCGGAGAAGAAAAGACACACGTCCACACGAACTCCTCCGTGAGTTTTCACAGCAGCATTGTTCACAGAAGTCAAAAAGTAGAAACACGAACATCAAGAGATGTTGGATAAACAGAATGTGATCTGTCCACAGAGCAGAATCTGAGTCAGCCGGAGAAAGAGGTACTGGTGGGTCTGCAAGGCAGTAGCAACTCAGACACGTTATCAGTTCAGTTCAATTCAGTTGCTCAATCGTGCCCGACTCTTTGGGACCCCATGGACTGCAGCACGCCAGGCCTCCCTGTCCATCACCAGCTCCCAGAGTTTGCTCACACTCATGTCCATTGAGTCGGAGATGTCATCCAACCATGTTGTTCTGGGACACCAAAGGCTGACTGTCGTTTGAGGCCGTTTCTGTGAAATGTCCAGGATGGATCAACCTCCAGAGACAGGAGGTAGCCAAATGGTGGTTGTCAGCTCTAGGAGGGGACAGCTCTAGGTTGCTGTCAGCTCTGTTGGGGGTGATGAAAGATGTCTGAAACTAGATGTGGAGTTATGGTTGCACAAGGCAAGATACACTGAAACTGGGGCTTCCCGGGTGGGCCAGCGGCTAAGTTCCTCCGTGCTCTCAACGCAGGGGGCTGGGTTTCATCCCTTGTTGGGGAACTGAATCCACATGCTGCAGCTGAGATGGCACATTGCAGCAAAGATTGATTCCGAGTGCTACAGTGAAGACTCAGCACGGCCAAACAAATACATAAAATAAATATTAAAAAAAATATATATATAGTGAAAGCACTTCCCTGGTGCCCCAGTGGTGAAGAACCCAAGTGCCAGAGCAGGGGACACAGGTTTGATTCCCGGTCCGGGAAGCTCTCATGGGCCAAGGGACAGCAAGGCCCATGTACCACAGCTGCTGAAGCCTGAGTGCCTTGGAGGCTGTGTTCTGCTCCAGGAGAAGTCACTGCCAACATAACCCTGCGCACTGCAGCTAGAGAACAGCCCAGCTAGAGAAATCGCCTCAACCAGGGAAATCACCACGACTAGAGCAAGCCAGTACATGGCAAAGAAGACCCCAGAACAGCCAAAAATAAATAAACAAATAAATAAATTTAAAGACCCATCAAAGTTGACTGAGAAATGACACTGATTTGCACATTTTACCGTGGGTGGATTTTATGGTATGTAAAGTGAAGTGAGCCAAAAGACGCTCACTCGTGTCCGACTCTTTGCGGCCCCATAGACTATACAGTCCGTGGGATTCTCCAGGCCAGAATCCTGGAGTGGGTAGCCTTTCCCTTCTCCAGGGGATCTTCCCAACCCAGGGATTGAACCCAGGTCTCTCGCATTGCAGGGGGGTTCTTTACCAGCTGAGCCACCAGGGAAGCCCTGTGGCATGTAAATTGTATCTCAATAAAACTGCTATTTTAAACGTACTAGTATAATGCAATTTTCGTGAAAAAGCACCCCTGACACAGACCTGGGTCTTCCCCGGTGTCACGGGTGGTAAAGAAATTGCCAGCCAGTGCAGGAAACATAAGGGACACGGATTTGATCCCCTGGTGGGGAAGACCCCCTGGAGGAGGAATCGGCAGCCCACTCCAATATCCTTGCCCGGAGAAATCCCACAGACAGAGGAGCCTGGCAAGGTCTACAGTCCATGGGGGTCTCAACGAGTCAGACTTGACTTGAGTGACTGACGCTTTGGCTTTGGCTCATCCCCACTCGTGTAAAAAGAGCACGGTACCCCGGTGAACCCCATTCAACCCACCCAGCTGAACCAGCTTCCCCCGCCAGTGGCTTGGTCCCCAGGGGAGTGTGGGTCTTTGTTATGTGGGCCTGAGGTCGCTTCCTTTAGCTGCGGGTCGCAGTGTTCTAGAAACGGAGGCCCACTCTGCCCACACCCGGTCTCACCCAGGGGAGGGATCCGGGCCTGACGACCCCACCTCTGTGCACCTTGGCGGTCGTGAGTGAGCACCCTGTCCTGGTCCCGCCTCCTACCAGATGGCTTTTCCGCTCGCATCCGCCTCGGGCCTCCCCACAGGGGCTCCCCCTTCCTGCCCTGGCCTTCTCTGTGCGTGTAAGCCGCTCAGTCGTGTCTGACTCTCTGCAACCCCATGGGCTGCAGCCCGCCAGGCTCCTCTGTCCATGGGAGTCTCCAGGCAGGAATACTGGAGTGGGTTGCCATTTCCTTCTCCAGGGGATCTTCCTGACCCAAGAATCAAACCCAGGTCTCCTGCATTGCAGGCGGATGCTTTACCGGCTGAACTGCTATGGAAGCCCCAACCTTCTACTCGTTTGCAAAGCTCCTCCTCACCAGCCCTGGCCTAGCTCTCCTTTCTTCTCACTTGGGAACCCAAGAACCATCCGTGTGGCACCTTGTGGGCCTCCACTCACCCACTGCTCCTAAATCACTCATTCCCTGCTCTTCAAAAACACTACGGCCAGAACGCCACCCCCAGGGACTTGGGTTCCTTAGCTCTGGGATGTGGTCCACCCATCGGAATGTTTTTAAAGTTACCTGGAGGGCTTCCCTGGTGGCTCAGCGGGTGAAGAATTCGCCTGCGATGTGGGAGACCTGGGTTCGATCCCTGGGTGGGGAAGATCCCCTGGAGAAGGGAAAGGCTACCCACTCCAGTATTCTAGCCTGGAAAGTTTCCTGGACTGTGTAGTCCAAGGAGGCGCAAAGAGTCGGCTATGACTGAGCGACTTTCTCTTTCTTTAGAGATCCAAAAGAGGGGTGCAGGTTGTGGGGGGTTGTTTTTAAAAGGAAAGTTCTCAGGTGCCCTAGTGGTTTGGATTTCAAGCTATCAGAGTCAGGGAGCCAGATTCAGTCCGTCGTTGGGGAACAGAAATCAGGGAAGCCATGCAGTGCAGTCAAAATAATTTTTAATGCCTAGACATTGCCATGGGCAGCCAAGGTGGGAGCCCCAGTTCCACCCACCCCTTTTCCCACCTTTGTTGCTTCCCAGTGCAACCACTGCACTTCTCCCCTCTGCTCCCCTTGGAAGCACTCAGAGTACTCCGGAGTTTTTCTTTGGGGAGTTATTTTCCTGTCAGTTAATATTCTGAATGCTGAGTCATGGAGCCTTCTCCCAGAGAAAAAATAATGCTAGATTATTGCTAGGGGAGTTGGGATGGAATTCAGGAGCACTCCTTGATAAGTGTTGTTTTTTTTTTTTTTCATTTACATCAACTGTAGCAGCGTTGGCATTTGGAACTGGATCCTGCTGCGTGCAAGTTGGATGTTGGGCAGGTTTTTCTTTCAGGAGGGAAGAATCCACAGGCCAGGGTCTCCTCTGAAACCCCTAATGTCATTCTAGAAACATTACAAAGTTTTAAAAAAAAAAATGATGCTCTGCTTCTTCTGAAAGACCCCTCCCTGGTTATCCTCCCAGACCCGTTCTCTTAGGACCTTGAAGAGGGAAAACCAGAGCAGACCCACTGGAACAGTGACTCAGAATAGACGCAGAATTCAGTGGGAGGCAGTGCCTTCAGTGAGGTCAGTGGAGGCTGGGCCCCACCACCTGTGGCTCCACCGCTAGGGCTCAGGCACGTGCTTTGCGGGCGTCCAGCAGGGGCCGCCGACGGGCCCAGGGCGCCTCCTGAGTTCCATGTTCCGCCTTCCAGCCAGGTCCCTGGCAGGGTCTTCTCTCTGGGGGTCTCGAGACCCCCTTCCCTCTCGAAAGCTTGCCTTCACACAGCCTCCAACACTGGAAGAGCTACCTGAATCGAGCTGGGGCGGGTTCGGGAACAGTTTATCACTTCTGCATGACGCATTGCCTTCAGCCTCCAAGCCATCCGATCTCATCTCTACACAGGCCTTTTGTTGTTGTCCAGTCGCTCAGTCGTGTCCGAGTCTTCGTGACCCCATGGACTGCAGCGCGCCTGGCCTCCCTGTCCATCACCATCTCCCGGAGCTTGCGCATATGCATGTCCATGGAGTGGGTGATGCCATCCAACCATCTCATCCTCTGTCATCCCCTTCTCCTCCCGCCTTCAATCTTTCCCAGCATCAGGGTCTTTTCCAATAAGTCAGTTCTTTGCATAAGATGGCCAAAGGATTAGAGCTTCAGCATCAGCCCGTCCAGTGAATATTCAGGACTGATCTCCTTTAGGATGGACTGGTTGGATCTCCTTGCAGTCCAAGGGACTCTCAAAAGTCTAGACAGGTCTGTAGCAGGGAAAGCCGATAACCAGGAGGAGTCTGTCAGAAGAAGCAGAGCATCACTGGAGTTTTGAGAAGTTTGCAGCATTTCCAGAACCCTGTTAGGGATTTCAGAGGAGACCCTGGCTGGCAGATTCTTCCCTCTGGGATGGTTTGTGGGGAAATGAGTCACCCTCTTTCCCTTTCCTGGGGCCTGCATGTGGTACACTGCTGGGCAAAGACAAGTCCACGTGTGACTTACACAGATACCTGCTGCGTGATGGTGTGGGGCTTGGCATGGAATGGGAATGCAGGGGCCTGTGTTCCAAAGCCCGAGAGAGGACATTTGCTCAGTCCTCTCTTGACCTGCCTCGGTCTTTTTCAAGGTCACACTTCCTTGGGCACAGCCAGTTAGAGGCAGACCGTCACGGGTGCCGGGCTACCAAGTGAGACACGTGTCTGCTGACCTCAAGCATTGCCCCGAGTCACAGGGCAGAGCTGGGCAGCGGTCCTGGACCAGGGGCAGAGAAGGGGCCTGCAGAGAGGTGGTTCTGGCCAGACTCTCAGCCCCAGCTGTGTGCAGTGAGATCCTCAGACTCGACCTTCAAAACTGCACACTCAAGAGATACAACTGTTACAGCTTTCAACATGACACTGCCGGATGTTATAACCAAAGCCAGGACCAAATCCGACCATGGGGATCTTGTGCCACTGAAGAGTCACACGACAGGGAATCTGAGCCCGCTCACCCCCAAGTGAAAGTGAAAGTGTTAGTCGCTCAGTGGTGTCCGACTCTTTGCAACCCCATGATGGGCTGTAGCCCGCCAGCTCCTCTGTCCGTGGGATTCCCTAGGTAAGAATATTGCAGTGGGTTGCCGTGCCCTCCTCCAGGGGATCGTGCCCTCCTCCAGGGGATCTTCCCGACCGATCGAACTTGGGTCTCCTGCATTGCACGCAGATTCTTTACCGTCTGAGTCACCAGGGAAGCCGAACATCAGTCAGTCTTTTACCTAGCTAAGGAAAGAAAGAAAGAAGACATTTTCCCAATTGCAATAACCCGGCGCCCAAATAATTCATTCTATCAGAATTAGTATTTAAAACACTTCGGCTTTTCTCAGTCACCAAATTCCTTTTTCACAACAGAAAACATGCAGGGAATAGATGCAGTATACATTAAAAAAAAAATCAGTTTCCTTATTTTTCTAGTTTGCCGTATATTTCTCGACTAATTCGCAAAACATCCAAAAAAACAAGTGAGGATCTGTTGTGGGCAGAATATGTACATTTCACAAAACTCAGGTTGTCCCTTGCTCAAAAAGTTCTCGAAGTCACTTGCCTGACATTGGCCTCCGCAGCGCGGGTTAAGTTGGACAGCGTGGTCATAAAGGATTGTCACTGGAATCTGTCACTTGTCGGCCAGGGTTCCTTGCACGGAAATCTGCCCAGCCCTGAGGGCCACAGCTTCAAGGCTGACGTCCCGGGCGTCTGCCTTTGTGACAAACACCCCAGGTGGCTGACACACCCACCCTTGAAGACACACTGGCCCAGTTGAACTTCGTGGCTGTCTCAGGCCCCAGGCAGTCATGAGCCACACTCAGTTCAGTTCGGTTCAGTCACTCAGTCATGCCTGACTCTTTGCGATCCCGTGAACCGCAGCACGCCAGGCCTCCTTGTCCATCACCAACTCCTGGAGCTTGCTCAAACTCACGTCGATCGAGTGCGTGATGCCATCCAACCATCTCATCCTCTGCCATCCCCTTTTCCTCCCACCTTCAATCTTTCCCAGCATCAGAGTCTTTTCAAATGAGTCAGCTCTTTGCATCAGGTAGCCAAAGGACTGGAGTTTCAGCTTCAACATCAGTCCTTCCAATGAACACCCAGGACTGATCTCCTTTAGGATGGACCGGTTGGATCTCCTTGCAATCCAAGGGCCTCTCAAGAGTCTAGCTCCCCCCGGAAGCAGGGTGAGCCCTCTCGTGTTCTTGCTGCCGTGCTTGGTTCTTAGACATCCTTGGCGGGAATGCCAGACCACTGACACATGGCATCTAAAGGCATCTCGAAATGCCACAGAAGCAATGAGTCAAGCAGCAAAATTCTGGGGACATGAGTGCCCTAAAGCGGCCTCTCCAGCCACGCTGGATTCAAGCTACACGTTCAGAAGCTCCTGACACTGCTGTGCCTAGCTTCTCCGTCTCCCGAGCCAGATGGTGAAACGTACAGATACACTCTGTTTGCTTCCTCATGACAATCCTGACATCCCATTGGAGGGAAGACTGGAAAGGCAGGTGTCTGATGCTCGGAAAACACACCCCTCTCTTCTTAGCAGGTGACTTTCTTAACTTGGGCTTCCCCGGTAGCTCAGACAGTAAAGAGTCTGCCTGCAGTGGAGGAGACCTGGGTTCGATCCCTGGGTCGGGAAGATTCCCCTGGAGAAGGGCATGGCGACCCACTCCAGTATCCTTGCCTGGAGAATCCTCATGGATAGAGGAGCCCGGTGGGCTACTGTCGGCGGGCTGCAGTCCGTGGGGTCGCAAAGCGTCGGACACGACTGAGTGACTTCACCCTTTTCTTCACTTGAAGAAATCCTCCACCTGTAAGATGTTTTTGTTATATTCTTGAGACAGAAATCCGCCAACCTGGGGAATTATTTGTATTTCTTATTGACTGCGCTGGGTCTTCGTTGCTCAGGCCACTCTCTGCTTGCAGCCCATGAGCTCAATAGTTCGTCCTTGGAATCTTCCCAAAGCTGGGATCGAACTGATGTCCCCTGGCATGACCAGGTAGATTCTGAACCACTGGACCGCCAGGGAAGCCCAGTGGAATCTTTCTTAAACATGATGCACTCTCTGTACTTGGGGGGGATCAGTTCAGTTCAGTTCAGTTGCTCAGTCGTGTCTGACTCTTTGCGACCCCTTAGACTGAAGCACACCAGGCCTCCCTGTCCATCACCAACTCCCAGAGTTTACTCAAACTCACATCCATTGAGTGGGTGATGCCATCCAACCATCTCATCCTCTGTCATCCCCTTCTTCTCCCGCCTTCAATCTTTCCCAGCATCAGGGTCTTTTCCAGTGAGTCAGCTGTTCCCATCAGGTGGCCAAAGGACTGGAGCTTCAGCTTCAACATCAGTCCTTCCAATGAACACTCAGGACTGAGCTCCTTTAGGACGGACTGGTTTGGGGGTATAGGGTTGATTAATTTGCACTGGACCACAGTGGACATCAGCCTCCATCTCTGAGCGTCTAGAACAAGGTCTTCCCATCATATCTCTTCTCCCAGACGTCCATCCCTTACCTCCATGACACTCGGGAGGGGGAGTTGGTCTTCTTTGTAGCAACCCATTTGGTTCTGGAAGGATCCTATCTGGCGAAACTCTGTCTTCTTTCCCTGAATTTTTTTTTTTTTTTTTTTTTTTTTTGCCTCAGGAGATGAGTTCCATTTAAACTACGGAAACATTGCAAAAATACCCCAGGAGATGCCAAAAGTAAAGATGCAAAAGGAAAGAAAAAAAAAAGTTTAGGGTAAAATAGGAAGCACATAAAAAGATTACTCAGATAGCTTCTGAGAAGCTTTCATAAATTGTGCAGCATGGTGATAACGGTCAACAAGCTGGCGAGTGTTTCGGGGAAGCCTGCAGGAAGTGAAACCCATTGCATGCATCACACGAGCCAGCATTTCAACGTGTGAAGTCCCTCAAGACTTCGGGGTCCCCACAGGCACTTTGTAACCCACACACTTCCTGGAGGGGATCCCCTTACCCCTCTGTCCCACCCGCTAGCTGAGGATCTCCTGGCCTGGAGGGTCTAAGGGGACAAAGCTTTGAACCAAGCAGAGAGTTGCAGGAACAAACTTTACTCTTTCCCAGAGTTGCAGAGTGGCTGGGCTTTCTTCTCTCTTATCCCCACCGGTTTCTTGTTCCCCCAGTGTTACTGTGAGTCAGCAAAGAGGAAAGGTCGGAGGATTCTGCAGGAACACTCCCAATAGGTTGTTGTTCAGTCGCCACGTCGTGTCTGACTCTGCGACCCTGTGAACTGCAGCACGCCAGGCCTCCCCGTCCATCACCAACTCCCGTAGTCCACCCAAACCCATGTCCATTGAGTCGATGATGCCATCCAACCATCTCGTCCTCTGTCGTCCCCTTCTCTTCCTGCCCTCAATCTTTCTCAGCGTCAGAGTCTTTTCCAGTGAGTCAGGTCTTTGCATCAGGTCCAAACTATTGGAGCTTCAGCATCAACCCTTATTCATTGGATAAGCTATGTAGCTTCCTGGGTGGTTCAGTGGTAAAACATCGGCCTGCCATGCAAGAGACCCGGGTTCGAACCCTGGGTTGAGTAGATCCCCTGGAGAAGGGAGTGTCAACCCACTCCAGTATTCTTGCCTGCAGAGTCCCATGGACAGAGGAGCCTGGTGGGCTACAGTCTGTGGGGTCGCAAAGAGTTAGACATGACTGAGCGTAACACCTCCCCTCACCTCACCTCAGGCTACGTGAGCAAAAAAGGCAACATCTCTGCTATTCTTTCTACTCAGAAATCTTTATTTGATTTGAAGGTGTGCTGCTGAGAGCAAAGGAGTCTGGAGATCCTTGGGATAAGAAAGACACACAGAGTCAACCAACTGAAGGTCAGGCAGATGGGGTTTTGTATGGCTTGGTTTGGCCCCAGGCTCTCCCCTACGCCCAGGCCTGCACCGGCTGGGTGTCTCCGCACACAGTCACTTCTCATAAGGATCTGAAGGTGCAGGGGGAGTGTCAGCCAAGGACAGCTGCCAAAAAGAGCTGACTTCCAGGGCTGCGGAGAAATTGCAAGACAGGCGTAAAAGGACCCGAGTCACTCCCATTAACCCATGCGCGCCAAGGAGGAGGCTAGGTGATGAAACATCCAGTGGGAAGATTTCTAAGGGACCTGTTAAGCAAGATGCATAGAAACTCAGCAACGTGCATCGCCAGTAGAGAACCACCGGGGCAAGAAGGCCACTAATCCAGCCCAGTGAGCATCGCCAGACAGGCCGGTTACTGAGTCTCTGGAGTGGGGGAGGGGAGGTTGCGCTTCACACAGGCGCGTAAGGACACTGACGTTTCTATTATTATTTTTATTGGGCTTCCCTGATAGCTCAGTTGGTAAAGAATCTGCCTGCAATGCAGGAGACCTCAGTTCAGTTCCTGGGTGGGGATGATCCCCTGGAGAAGGGATAGGCTATCCACTCGTATTCTCGTATACTCCATGGGGTCGCAAAGAGTCAGACACTAATGAGCAACTTGCACTTTCATTTATTTCGACTGGAGGCTAGTTACTTTACAATATTGTGGTGGTTTTTGCCATACAGCGACAAGAATCAGCCACAGGTGTACGTGTCTCCCCCACCCCGTCCTAAACCCCCCTCCCACCTCCTTCCCTACCTCATCCCTCTGGGTTGTCCCAGAGCACCGGCTTTGAGCGCCCTGCTTCATGCATCGAACTTGCCCTGGTGATCTATTTCACATATGGTAATAGACGTGTTTCAATGCTGTGCTCTCAGATCATCCCACCCTCGCCTTCTCCCACAGAGTCCAAAAGTCTGTTCTTTACATCTGTGTCTCTTTTGCCGTCTTGCGTACAGGGTCATCGTTTCCGGACGCCGACCTCTTGCATCTCAGGGCTGGGCCGTCTGCCAGCATCTGCACTTTACAGCCTAACAGGAGGGGTGAGCATGCATGGGACTGTCAGATGGGGGTTCCCAGAGCCCGGAGTATAGCAGCCATAGTATTAGTCACTCAGTCGTGTCTGACTCTTCGCAACCCCATGGACCAGAGCCCACCAGGTTCCTCTCTGTCCATGGGATTCCCCAGGCAGGAATGCTGGCTGCTGCTGCTGCTGCTAAGTCGCTTCAGTCGTGTCCGACTCTGCGACCCCATAGAGGGCAGCCCACCAGGCTCCTCTGTCCCTGGGATTCTCCAGGCAAGAATACTGGAGTGGGTTGCCATTTCCTTCTCCAATGCATAAACGTGAAAGTGAAGTCGCTCAGTTGTGCCCGACTCTTCGCGGCCCCATGGACATAAATGCTTTCACAGGCGAACGTAAGATTGCCTGGGTTCTTGAAGACCAGACTGCTGTCTTCTGAGCAGATTAGAGACAGAACGAACACTGCAGATTCAGTAGACGTGGACCGGCTTCCTCGAAATTGATTGTATCTGCCTGTTCCAATCACTCTCCTGTCACTTTTGTAGGAAACAGTTATTGATCACGCTCAACGTAATTGGGCACAAAATGTGTCTCTGTGAAGGCACGCCGTTCAAACAGCTCAGAACGATTTTAATGTAATTCATGGTATAGAAACAACCTCAGATGGGTTTTCTGTGTTCCAGCATGAAAGGTTTTGCTCTTAATAGCCATTCTGATTAGCTTTGCTACACATATTTCACTTAATGCTTGTAAATTAGATAAGGTATAGAAATATCTCTTACCTACTTAGAAAGATAGATATAGAAAGGCTTGATCAGTATAGAAAGGTTCTTAGCGGAGATTTTCAATTCTTGTTGAAGGAAAATTCTGCACTAGAACTGCATACTCTCTCTTCTCTGTTGGCTTACAGAATGCAAATTCTAGGAGACAGTAGCATTGTTTGGGGTTGTGATATTTTCTTGCTTTCTTTGTCTTACTTCCTAGTAATCAAAGTCCTTGTCAGAGGACACTTCTCTTTCTTCTCAATATTCCCAATTCTGTTGCTCCCTACTAAGGAGAAATGCATACACTTGTACTCACAGGGCAAAGCTTAGCAATTCTGATCACTCCCCCAAAAAGACTACTGTCATTGCTAAAGGCAAATTTTTTTTAATTAAGAATTTTTAAAAAATCCTCTAAAAACTGCTGCTTTGGAGTAGCTAGAAAATAATTTTCAGGTGACTACTCTTGTCTGCTCACTAGATTAAAATTTTAGACCCCGTTCGGATGTTTGTATCAGTCAGCTTTTTCTGCGTAACAAGCATTGCCAAAAACTTAACGACTGAAAACAGCCACTGTTTACTTTGCTCATGATTCTGTAAGCTGGGGGGACCTCAGTGGCTGGACTCAGTCTTACCTGAGCTCAGTCACGATTCTGTAGTTGGCTTCCACGGGCACTGAAGACTGACTGCTCAGGAGAGGATTTGTCTCTGCCATGGCTGGTCTGCCACCCACTCTGCACCCCCCGCCCCCGCCCAGGCCAACAGACTACACAGACTTCACAGAGGGAAGAGAGGGATAAGGCTCTTGATGTCTATGTCTGGAACTCACACACTGTCCCTGCTATAACATTCTGTTGACCAAAGCAAGTTACAAGGCCAGGCCAGATTCAAAAGGAAGGGAAAATAGATGTCACCTACTGATGGGGGTCATCGCAGGATCATATTGCAAATGGGCATGCATGCAAGTAACCAGTGAGGGATCGTGGCCGGTTCTTACAATCTGCAGTCGTATTTGTTTCTGTTTTCCTAATCACATTCTCTTATGTGGGATTTTTTGGAAATTTAAGAAAGAATAGGCCAAAAGAGTTGAAAATCAGACATCTCCATTGGATTCTCCTTTGACACAAGCCCCGAATAGGATATCCTGAATGGACATGGGTTTTAAACTTTGAGAAGTCTGGCTACATACCTGTCCTCAAAATATTACCTGGAACATCATCAGATTCTGAAATTGCTCCCAAAGCTGCCTTTTTTTCTTGCTTGGTAAAATAATTCTCTGTCTCCTGTAGCAGTGAAAGATCACATATAATCATTGTAGAGATAGAGCTGTTCAGTTCAGTTCAGTTCAGTTCAGTTCTGCAGTCGGTCATGTTGGACTCTTTGCGACCCCATGGACTGCAGCATGCCAGGCCTCCCTGTCCATCACCAACTCCCGGAGTTTACTCAAACTCATATCCATCGAGTTGGTGATGCCATCCAACCATCTCATCCTCTGTCGCCCCCTTCTCCTCCTGCCTTCAATCTTTCCCAGCATCAGGGTCTTTTGCAATGAGTCAGCTCTTTGCATCAGGTGGCCAAAGGATTGGAGTTTCAACTTCAACAGCAGTCCTTCCAATGAATGTCCAGGACTGAGTTCCTTTAGGAGGGACTGGTTGGATCTCCTTGCAGTCATGGCAATGGAAAAAAAATGTTGATTTGATATATAAAGTCTATATAGCTAAAGATCACGGATGTTGAACACAACAACTTCATTATTTTTGCATTTCATTCAAAATGCAAAGGATGGTGGGGAAGGAGAGGCAAGCCAACTTTATTAAGTAGAGGGGGGAAAAAAGCAGGAGGAGAAAATCATTAATGTCTTTTTCACAAGTTGGAGGCATTAACCAAGGATGATGAAGAAGGGAATCCACAGGGTTGTGCCTGGTGAAAACCCTGCTGCTGCCAGGACTAAAGATGACCTGTGGCCCAGAGCCTGTTTCCTTTCTCCCACCGCCCCACCCCCACCACTTCTCAGGGTCATGGGGCCACTGTCCACACATGGGTGGTATGATTTCCTGAAACATCACAAGGGGGCTGGGAAGCATCACCAAAGTATTTCATTGCATTTGTTTACGTTGATGGCACATTTCCAAGGATAAAAATACCCATTTCTTCTCACTCCCTGATAACTTTGGTGTTAAAATAAGAAGAAATGCTTTGGGGGATGGGGGTAGACAATGAGACATTGCAGAAGGTATCTTGATGGCATAAGCCATCTGAAAGTGAAGTCACTCAGTCATGTCCGACCCTTTGGGAGAGTCTACAGCCCATACTGCCAGGCTCCTCTGCCCATGGGATTTTTCCAGACAAGAATCCTGGAGTGGTTTGCCATTTCCTTCTCCAGGGTATCTTTCCCACCGAGGAGTCGAACCCAGGTCTCCCACACTCTTTATCAGCTGAGCCACCAGGGAAGCTGGGCCATCTGGTTGACCAAAAATATCTGAAGGAAAGCCAGATACAGTGAAGAAATGACATCGTGAACCTCTGAGCCACTACCTATCTCCTCCTTTTCCTTTTAATTAATTTAATAAATTATTTATTGAGCCCGTAACATGAGAAGGGCATTGGGCTTGTTGTGGGGGAAGCCTAGAGATGAATAGAACATGGCTCTTCTTCTTGAGGAGAGTATAACTTATCAGGAAAGGGAGGCACTCATTCAATAACAGTAACCCAAGGTTGAAATGAATAGCGTCCGTCCTCATTACTTGTGGACTCTCAATAAGAGTTATTTATTGAAATCAATAGTCCTGGTGCTTTCACAGTCATTCAAAGACACATACTCAACGGTGAAAAATGTTTGGTTGTTTGCAGGCGTGTTGCCAGCTGAGGTTTCTTCACAGCCCATTTAGTGCCATTGTTCTTGTTTTTTTGTTTTTTGCCTGTTGGTGCTTTTTACTGATGGTATCACCGTTTAAAATGACCCACAAATGCAGAAGTGCTGTTTGATGTCCTAAGCCTGAGAAGGCTGTGGAGTGCCTTCTGGAGAAAAGCTAACACACTCCACATGTGTGTTAGCTGAACGTCTTCCATGCATGGGCTATGGTGCCGGCCACGAGCTCCGTGTGAACGAAATCAGTAGCAGTTATTACATACGGTGTGTGTGAACAGGGCCCATGCATAAAAGAAGCATAGGTACTGATCCGTTGACGGGATATTGCAGCAGAGACTCACAGGAACCCAACTCTGTCTCCAAGGAGCAGTGGTTCAGCGTCCACTCATTCAGAGTTCCTGGTGACTTTGGAGTTTCCATCACTACTGCAAATAATAAGAATCAACCATGTTTGATAAATCAATGAGTTCAATGAAGGACGTGTGTCTCACAGGGAAGCTACGATGGTTGGTATATTCAGAGCCAACTTCTAGTTGAAGGAAACCCGGAAGAGTTCGTTGGAGGAGGAAGTATACTTGCCGAGCTTTTTCAGACTGAGCCAGTTGTGGATTGAAAGGAAAGTTGCCGATGCAGGCCCCGCAGAGTGGAACAGCGTGGGCAAAATCATAGGCCTGGAAAACCCTGGTATACGTCCTGCTTACAAGCGCAAGTCCCAAGGTCAGAGCCTCCGAGGCTAAATGCAGTCCTGTGACTTTGGCTAAGTTACTCAGTTTCCAGTAAAGGGGGTTGACGATAGCGTGTCTCTCCTAAGGTTGCTGCGAGGGTGAAAATCTGTGACACCTTCCTCGGGGCCCCGTGTGTGTTGAATATCTATGACTAGTCAGCTGTCACGGCTCGCACTGTTTCCATCACGCAAGCATGCTGAGTCGCTTCACTCGTGTCCGACTCTTTGCGATGCTAAGGCCCGTAGCTCCCCTGTCCGTGGGACTGGAGCCGTGAGGTCAGTGGATTTTCACTCGGCTCAGCCATGAGCTGTATGAGGCAAAGCTGTGGGGAGCAGAGCTGGAAATACAGGTTGCAGGCTGGTCCTCGAGAACCTTGCATTCTTGATGACAAAGTAGAGTTTTCACCCCTTACTACAGGGGAAGGTTTCTGAACCGGGAACAGATGACATTCGGGATGTTCTGCAGCCTGAGGCTGCCAGTGAGCAGGATAAAAGGTAGGAAGGGACACAGATGTGGACTGAGAGACCAATGAGAAGATGAACCCAAGGGGAAAGAGGGTTCTAGGAGGAAACAGGGAGAGTTCAGAGTTCATGAGAGCTGGAAAAAAAAAATCAGCTCAAAAGAGGAAAACATTATTCATAGGGCGCCAATACTGTCTCACTTCTTCATTTGGTGCCAGTTTCATGAAAGCATTTACATGGTGAAAATTTCAGGGAGCTTAAAATATCACATCTGCTCTTTTCTGTATGAATATTGGCTACTACGGCGGCTGCTGCTAAGTCGCTTCAGTCGTGTCCGACTCTGTGCGACCCCACAGACGGCAGCCCACCAGACTCCGCCGTCCCTGGGATTCTCCAGGCAAGAACACTGGAATGGGTTGCCATTTCCTTCTCCAATGTGTGAAAGTGAAATGTGAAAGTGAAGTCACTGAGTGAATATTGGCTGAGATGGAGCTAAAAAGTGATTTAAAGACGTCAGGTGGGATGGCGAGTTGGAGGATGGATCCATTTTAGTCAACAAGGCAAGCAAGGAGCAGAGTTGGGTGGGGGAGATACAGTTCAGTTTGGTGCCTGGGAAGTCTGAGACACTTCCAAAGTAGGGGTGATTTTGATGGGAAGCCGATATCCCCATGGTACCAAAGGGCACAATCTGAAACTTCCCATCCCAGAGTCAAGACTCCTTTTTCTGTTGTTACAAAATAAATCTAGGCTTTATTTCCCAGCAGTCGTTCCCAGCTGGGAAAGATTGAAGGTGAGAGGAGAAGGGGACGACAGAGGATGAGATGGTTGGATGACATCAGCCACTCGATGGACGTGAGTTTGGGTGGAGTCCGGGAGTTGGTGATGGACAGGGAGGCCTGGCGTGCTGGGGTCACAAAGAGTCGGACACAACTGAGTGACTGGACTGAACTGAACTGATTTCATTGATTTAAAAGAGTTGTGTTTTGTTTTTTTTTTTCTGCACTCAGCCTTTGTTATTGCACACAGGCGCTCCTTATTTGCAGCAAGTGGGGGCTACTCTCTAGCTGTGGTTCGTGGGCCTCTCATTGCAGTGGTTCCTCTTTGTCACCAAGCACAGGCTTTTAGGCGCCGGGGCTTCGGTCTTTGAAGCTCACTGGCTTAGTTGCTCTGCCGCCTATGGGATCTTCCCTGACCTGGGATGGAACCTGGGTCCCTTACATCGGCAGGCAGATTCTTAGCCACTGGACCACCAGGGAAGTCCCAGAATCAAGAATCTGAAGCAGGGCTAGAGCTCTTTGGATTCTTAAGTGAAGCACATGAAAAGGGAGGGGGAGGGAGTGAGGAAGGAAAGAAGGGAAGGAGAAAGGGATGAAGAAAGGGTAGGAAACGGGAGAAGCCTGGCCTGTGTAGTGACGTGTAGGGTTCAGTTCAGTTCAGTTCAGTCGCTCAGTCGTGTCCGACTCTTTTCGACCCCATGAATCGCAGCACGCCAGGCCTCCCTGTCCATCACCAACTCCTGGAGTTTGCTCAAACTCATGGCCATCGAGTCGGTGATGCCATCCAACCATCTCATCCTCTGTCGTCCCCTGCTCCTCCTGCCTTCAATCTTTCTCAGCATCAGGGTCTTTTCAAATGAGTCATGTTCTCATGAGGTGGCCAAAGTCTTGGAGTTTCAGCTTCAACATCAGTCCTTCCAATGAACAGCCAGGACTGATCTCCTTTAGGATGGACTGGTTGGATCTTCCTGGGGTCCAAGGGACTCTCAAGAGTCTTCTCCAACACCACAGTTCCAATGCATCAATTCTTTCGCACTCAGCTTTCTTTATAGTCCAACTCTCACATCCATACATGACTACTGGAAAAACCATAGCCTTGACTAGACAGACCTTTGTTGACAAAGTAATTTTTGCTTTTTAATATGCTGCCTAGGTTAGTCATAACTTTTCTTCCAAGGAATAAGCATCTTTTAATTTCATGGCTGCAGTCACCATCTGCAGTGATTTCATTGACAATTAAGCTGACACTGCTGTCTTCTCACAGCTAAAGAGAAGGTGCCGGGGTACACATTTCTGAGCCCTATAAAGACCTGGCTTCCAGTTTTTCCTGTAAAGCAGGAGTGTACCACAGCCTGACTAACATTCTAATAGAACTCTAAAAAGCTTTGTCAGCATCTTAGTTTTCCTTGAAAAACCACTTCTCCCATGGGTAGTAAACAGGTGCCAACAGAGAAGGTCTCACGAGTCTTCCTTCTTCCTCTGTTAATCCACTTCCTTTTACTTTGGGAAATAGGCTGGGGTGGGGCGGGGCTTAAAATCAAAAAGGTGAAATTCCATGTCCCGTGAAAGCAAGCCTCCTTTTCTGCTTGCAAGTGCCAAAGTGAAGAATGGAAGATGGCAGCTGTGACTCGCCTCCTTGTGAAACTGTGTGAGCCGATTAAATCACAGGGGGCACCCCGGGCATTTATTTCATTAAAAACAGTTAAGCATATACATTTTGTCTGCTCAAAGTTAATGATTGCACCTTTGACAAGGCTGCGTGCGGGGTACTTCCTGAGTTTCAAAGCAAGGTTACTAAGCAGAAGTGAGTGACAAGTCTTATAATTTGGGTAACTGCCAAAGAGACCAAGGGCAAAAGCATGACTTAAAAGAGATCGATTACCTGCAGCACTTATATATATATATATTTTTTTTTTCTTCTCCCTATTGGAGACATTACTTTTGAGGTCCCAATACTTATCAGCTCACACCATGCAGCTAGCAAAGTGAAATGCCCACCATCATACCCAAGTGGTTTTCCACTTGGGTGTAAGCCTGGGAAACCACTCCTAAAACAGCTCTAGGGCAGCAAAGCCAAGATGAACAATTAATCAGGGGAAACTCTTCCCTGGTGGCTCAGACGGTAACGAAGCTGTCTGCGGTGCAGGAGACCCGGGTTCGATCCCTGGATCTGGACAATCCCCTGGAGGAGGGTGTGGCAGCCCACTCCAGTATTCTTACCTGGAGAATCCCATGGACGGAGGAACCTGGCGGGCTGCAGTCCATGGGGTAGCAAAGAGTCAGACACAGCTGAGTTACTAATCCCATGAAGCAGAAGAAAAACCATCAAGGACTCTATTTCTGACATCACTTTCTCTAGCGGTCGAGGGGCTCATGCCACTGGGGCACCTGTCTTTGATTTTTATAATCTCACCCCCCTAAAAAGATAGCATCTGCTCTAACCTTGAAAAGTATTTACAATACCATATGTTCTCAAGGAGTCAGAACATACCTCAATCAAGCTTAAGCATTCCAAAAGCTGATTTCATAAAAGTGAGTGATGAGGGACAGCAAATCTTCAGGACTTCATTGAAAGTGCCGCTTCCAAGAAATCATCACAACGTCGCAATTATTCACCCTGGAGAAGGGCATGGCAACCTACTCCAGTGTTCTTGCCTAGAGAATCCCGCAGACAGGGGAGCCTGGCGAGCTACAGTCCATGGGGTCACAAAGAGTCAGACGTGACTGAGCGACTAACAGATTAAAAATAAAATGTAAAAAAATAAAACAAATGTTGTGATAGTTTGTGGTAGGTAACAAAGGGACTCATCCATACACACACATGTATCTCTTGTGGCTATATAATATTTTGAATTAAAATGTAGATATATATTTAATTGATATAAACATAAATATTTTGCTTAAAAGTTTTTTAAAAAAAAAAAGAATTCCCCTTCCAGAGTGTGCCTGCGTGCTGTTGATTCAGTCGAGTCCAACTCTTTGCCATCCCCTGGACTATAGCCCGCCAGGTTCCTCTGTCCCTGGGATTCTCCAGGCAAGAATACTGGAGTGACTTCAGGGGATCTTCCCGACCCAGGGATAGAACCCAGGTCTCCTGCATTGCGGGCGGATTCTTTACCACTGAGCCACCTGGGAAGCCCTCCAGACTGTATACCTGGGCCATTAGACAGAAATCAGTCCTAAAGGCCTTGTTCTAATGCAAAGGAAGATGAAGTCAGACCAGCACGCAGCACTGCCTTCCGGACAGACAAGGAATGAAATATTTTTGTGTGTGTGTTGCTCTTCCCGAAAGGTAGGGTCCAGCTGCTTGCCACCCAAAAGCCAACCAACAGGCTGAGTTGGTGGAAAGCTGGCTTTATTTCAGATGTCGGCAACTGGCAGGGAGGGCAGACATCACTCCAAAGGTCGACTCTCCCCACTGACAGTCAGTGGGGAAGAGCTTTTATAAACAGAGGGTAGGGGACTCAATGCAGAAACAGCTCAGTTAGCTCTGACAGTCTTCTCCAAATTGGTCTGACCAGTGTAACATTGATTGTTTTAGAAACACATGATGGTCAGATGGCATCACGGACTCGATGGGCGTGAGTTTGTGCAAGCTCCAGGAGTTGGTGATGGACAGGGAGGCCTGGTGTGCTGCGGTCCATGCGGTCACCACAAGCTGGACACGACTGAGCGACTGAGCTGAAGTGAATCTTCTGCAGTTTCAGGGTCAGTTCGTTTCCGTTTCTTTGAGGCCAGTTCTCAGAGTTGTGGCAGCTTATGTTGTACGTGCAATCTAGTCATCATGGAGTTAACTTCTCCTACTGGGGGTTTCAGTTTCTGTAAGACGGCTCACAGGGCATGGCTCAGAATGTTATCTACAGCCCTTGAGAAAGAACGCAAAGTCCTTGCCTATGTTTAATGATCAGGTTAAACCTGATGATTTAGTTTATTAATTATCATAACCCACTCCAGAACTCTTGCCTGGAAAATCCCATGGACAGAGGAGCCTGGTGGGCTGCAGTCCATGGGGTCGCTAAGAGTCAGACATGACTGAGCGACTTCACTTCACTTCACTGATGTACAGTACATTATTATAATTTGGTCTCCGTTAACTGTTTTCCTTTGTTTTTGCATGTTCTCGCTTCTCTAATTAAGCTTATTCCTTGACCAAAGTTTTCCACAGACAAAAAGGCAGGCAGAGGACAGGAGGGAGGTGGGTAAGGACCATAGGGATTTAATTCCATCTGCAAAAAATCCCCTCACAGCTAGGTTTTAGTGTGTGACTGAATCACTCAGAGGTGTGTGTATCCCAGGGATAAGGAACTCCAGGGGTCTTAGAATCCTGCCTACCACAACCTCTACTACGAAAACGGTGATTTCTTGCACTAGAAAATCACCGCCGTCCCAAGGAATCATTCATTCTGCCTGTACCACCACAGAACACACAAGATGCCCTTCACCTGGGAGTGAAGTGAAAGTCGCTCAGTCGTGTGCGACTCTTTGTAACCCCGTGGCCTATACAGTCCATGGAACTCTCCAGGCCAGAACACTGGAGTGGGTAGCCTTTCCCTTCTCCAGGGGATCTTCCCAACTCAGGGATCGAACCCAGTTCTCTTGCACTGCAGGCGGATTCTTTAGTAGCTGAGCCACAAGGGAAGCCCTAGATGCCTTAAGTAATAGTCATTGACCTAATGCTTTTGAGAAGTATGTTAATCCATTCAACAAATATTTATTGAGCCTCAGTCGCTTCAGTCGTGTCTGACTGTTTGCAACTGCACGGACTGTAGCCTGCCAGGCTCCTCTGTCCATGGGATTCTCCAGGCAAGAATCCTAGAGTGGGTTGCCATTTCCTTCTCCTGGGGATCTTCCCCACCCAGGGATCGAACCCGTATCTCTTGTGGCTCCTGCAGTACAGGTGGATTCTTAACTGCTGAGCCACCAGGGAAGCCTTTTCTAGGCATGCAAGACACAATGATGAACCGTCAGAGACTTGTTCCAATGGGTGATTGAACAAATGAACAAACTTTTCTGGAGACTTCTCACTGGGTCCTCACTGGCCTCAGGTCTGGGAGAATTCCCTCAAGACTCATCAGGGCAAGTCTACACAAGAGATGCCTGCCTCCCTCCTTGCTTGGTGTCACGTGGTTCCCACCTCGGAGAAGACAAGGAAGTGTCTGTGCTTTCCAAATGGCTTTGCAGCAGAAACGACTGCCTTAAAAGAACACCTCTGCCCCTGACTTCCCAGCCTGTTTCCCCTATAGCAGCAGTTCTTGACTGGCGTGCTTTCGCTCCCCAGGGAATGCTTGGCAATGTCTGGAGACATTTTTGGTCAGCACACCTGGGAAAGAGGGGTGATCCTGGTGTCGAGTAGGTAGAGATGAGGGGCGCTGCTAACCATCCTGGGATGTGCAGCACACCCCACAACCAAGGGCTGACTCTCTGTGACCCCATGGACTGTAACTTGCCAGGCTCCTCTGTCCATGGGACTCTCCAGGCAAGAAGACTGGAGTGGGTTTGCCGTTCCCTCTCCAGGGGGATCTTTCCAACTCAGGAATTGAACCCAGGTCTCCCACATTGCAGGCGGATTCTTTACCATCTGAGCCACCAGGGAAGCCCAAGAATACTGGGATAGGCAGCTTATCCCTTCCCCAGGGGAACTTCCTGACCCAGGAATCGAACTGAGGTCTCTTGCATTGCAGGCTGGTTCTCAAACCAACTGAGCTACCAGGGAAACCCCACAACCAAGGGCCTGTCCAGTCAGAAATGTCAGTAATGCCAAGGCTGATGGGACTTCCCTGGTGGTCCATGGGTTGTGAGAATTGATCTTGCATTGCAGGGAAAACGGAGTCGACCCCTGGTCTGGGAACTAAGATGTCCGCGAGCCACAGCTAGAGAGTCCGTCGGCCACAGCAAAAGACCTGCACGACAAGATGAAGATCCCACATGCCACAACCAGGACCTGAGGCAGCCCAACAAATAAACAAATAAGGTTTTAAAAGAATAATGCCAAGACTGAAAACACCTGACCTTACAGCCATTGATGGCTAAAGACTGAAGATCAAAGATGCCAAAGAAAGTGAGGGAGAGCAGGCATGTCAGCTCCCGCAGGTAGGTTCCTGCGTTTGCTATATTTGATGTTCATCTGTGGAAAACCAGAAAAGAAAAAAAAAAAAACATTAATTCTCAGGTTAAAAATTTTTTTCTGAAATCCTAGCCACATGAGGACACCGTGTAGATGCCCACAGGAAAAAAATACAGAAAGACGCAGGCCAATTTGGGAGCCTCGGGAGCAAGCCACTGCAGGATGAGATGATGCTGGGTAACTCTTGAGAATCAGGAGGCTGCCTGTCTACACCCGCTGGGGCTCCCGGCATATTGCCGGTCTGGCTTTGCTTGCAAGGTAGATATGAGGCCTCTGCGAGGTGGGGTAGACGGGCTTAGACCCTGGGGTCGGATCCCAAGCCAGACGCCATGAGTTCTCCTTCTGGGAGGTTCCCTAGGAAGATCAGGCGTCATCAGTGCGGCCGGGACGCCTGAGAATGGACCGCAGATGAGCTGGCCACCAGTCCACGTTCCAACCCAGACGGCGCAACTCTCCAAGTGGCTTCGTAGATGGACAGGAAGACAGCTCAGGGAACCGTGAACAGAGTTGTCCCCAGTTTTACGCGTCGTCAGATCTCCAGTTTCCGTACAACGGGTTGACGGAAGCGCGTTAAGAGGCAGAGAAAGAGCCATCCATTTCATCTTGCCTTTCCCTTTGGCTGTGGCAGAAGCAACCCACCTTTTGACAGCTTCCCTGGAAATGCGAAGGCCCCCAGGACCCTTGATTCCTTCCGTACTTACATGCTGTGGCGCTTGTAGCCACGTCTCCGTCTCTGCCATGACTTTGCATCCGTTCATCACCTTCTGAGTGAAACACTGCTTCTTTCAGCCCCAAGAGCAGTCTCTTCCTTCCCTTCACGCGAGCTCGGGGGCCCTAATTCCATCCTCATCCTAGAATAGAATGAACTTTATTTTCAGGCATTTCACTACAAGGATTTACTGATGATTTTGAGCTCTTATCCTCCGATCGCCGCCCCCACTCCCAGCTCCCGCATTGTAAAATTCCTTGAAACAGCCTGTATTGACTGCCTGCCTGCTTGAGCGGTGTGGGGAGCACCCAGAGAAGGAACCACGGGTTGAGGATGGACGGGAAATGGTGGCACACGGAGGCTCTAAGATAACCAACCAGTCGGCAGCATGAACTGCAGGAAGGAAGACACACACAGAAATCGATCAGGGTTGAGTCTGACATGTTTTCACAACATGCCGTTTTTAACAGCCTCCTATCTGCGGTTACCTGAAGGAGCCGAAGGGGTGCTGGAAATGTTCTCAACCAGGATTTGGGGTGCAAAGGTGTCAAAACCCAGCCAACAGCACACCTAACACCTGTGCATTTGGCTGCATGCTAATGAAACCTCCATAGGTCGAGATTTCTTTATGATGACGTTTCCAGCAGGCCAGCAAAAGTAAAGCAATACTGTTGTTCAGTTGCTAAATTGTGTCCGACTCTTTGCGACCCCACAGACTGCAGCACGCCAGGCTTCCCTGTCCTTCACCATCTCCTGGAGTTTGCTCAAACTCATGTCCATTGAGTCGGTGATGCCATCCAACCATCTCGTCCTCTGCCGTCCCCTTCTCCTGCCTTCAATCTTTCCCAGCATCAGGGTCTTTTCCAATTAACTCTGCTCTAAAGGAGCTCACACAGGTACAGAAATATGAAAGAGCTCAATGACCAGGACAAAGGGGAGGTGAAGGATGAAAAGGCAAGGGCTGGTGTGAGGGGAAGGTTTGTGCTGGGTGGTGCTATTTGAACTGGGTTTTGAAGAATAAATAGGACCTTGCTTCCCTGGTGGTTGAAATGGTAAAGAGTCTGCCCGCAATGCAGAAGAGCTGGGTTCGGTCCCCGGGTAGGGAAGATTCCCCTGGAGAAGGAAATGGCAACCCACTCTAACACTCTTGCCTGGAGAATCCCACGGACAGAGGAGCCTGGCAAACTACAGTCCATGGGGTCGCCAAGAGTTGGACACGACTGAGCGACTGACCCTCTTGAAAAATATTGAGAATAAACTGTATTGGGAATAAAACTCAGAAAAAGGTAGAAATTCTAATTTGCAGGTGATCAAGTTCAGATGCCTTTATTGTCATGCATTTGAAGGTCTTGTGCAAATATGCAGAAATCTTTGCCTATACAAAAGGTAACATCAGGCAGGGAAGAAGTTGGGTCTGGAGGTGGACCGCCTTCCGGGGTGACCCCAGCTCCACCTTTTAGGGTTTGTGTAGCACTGGGCAGGTTCTTTCCTCTTCCTGGGAGCACATGTACACCTTTCTCTGCCGTCTGGTAGTGGTGAGAATTAGGTGAGCCAGGGAATGTGAAAAGCTTAGTCCATAGCCAGTGTCCGTGAACGTAAACTCATGATGTGATTACAGAGCAGGGGCTTGTTATTCAAGCAGTTGCTAAAATAACATGCCCGAAGATACCCATACGGTTACGTGGTGGTGGTTTAGTTGATAAGTTGCATTCGACTCTTCTGACGCCGTGGACTGTAGCCCGCCAGGCTCCTCTGTCCATGGGATTGTCCAGGCAAGAATACTGGAGTGGATTGCCATTTCCTACTCCAGAGGATCTTTCCGGCCCAGGAATCGAACCTGGGTCTCCTGCATTGCAGGCAGATTCTTTACCGACTGAGCTATGAGGGAAGCCATATGGCCATGTACTTCTTTTCAAATATTTCAAGTCCAGTCTGAATCTTTTCAGTTTGGTTTTCTCACCTGCAAGCCCAGGGGAACCCCTGAATTTAATTTAGGGCTCTCTGCCATATCTTTTGTTATATCCAAATGTGTTTAACATTTATCACGGTGATGTGTGTCTGAAACAGAGAACGTTCTAAAGAGATGTGTGCAGAGCGTGTGTATGTGATGGGTGATGTGGCTGGCTTTTCCTCTCCAGTGAAAAGAACACACGTGGAGGTTCCGTGTCCTCACTGATGGTGTGCAAGGCAGAGAATGACGCTGCGTGTTCTAGAACACCCTTGCTGTGGTATTGGAGAAGACTCTTGAGAGTCCCTTGGACTGCAAGGAAATCCAACCAGTCAATCCTAAAGGAGATCAGTCCTGAGTATTCATTGGAAGGACTGATGCTGAAGCTGAAACTCCAATACTTTGGCCACCTGATGCACAGAGCCAGCTCACTGGAAAAGAGCCTGATGCTGGGAAAGATTGAAGGCAGGAGGAGAGAGGGACGACATAAGATGAGATGGTTGGATGGCATCACGGACACAATGGACTTGAGTTTGCACAAACTCCAGGAGATGGTGATGGACAGGGAACCCTGGTGTGCTGCAGTCCGGGGGGGGTCACAAAGAGTCAGGCTTGTCTCAGCGACTGCACAACAAGACACCCTTTATGAGTCTTCGAGGCCAAGGAAGTCACAGACCGAGGGTATTTTGCTTTAAAATGTTTCTTCCAGAAGCTGTCAACCCCCGGCTCGTTTCACTGCTGATGTGGCCGTGATTGACCTTTCCCCACCCCAATCACTTGAATCAAGGAAATCACCTTTCAGCATATCCCTGGACCACTTAACAATCCCAGCTTCCAGATGATGCTTCCGAGGGGACCTTTCTTGCTGAACGTACCTAGCACTTGTCTCAAACTGTTCCTGACACGACGTATTGGAATGATCTCTGGGAGACAGAGGTAAGTGGAGAGAATGATTCGAGTGCTGAATTCTTTCAACCATTTTGTTTAGAATAGCCTGCCTCCCCATATGCCAGAATCCTTGCCAAGGCAGTCAGGTTTCCACATTTCTGGGCTGGCATTGGTTTGGTCGGCTTCCCTGGTGTTTCAGCTGGTAAAGGACCTGCCTGCCAATGCAGGTGACTGGAGAGACATGGGTTCGATCCCTGGGTCAGGAAGATCCCCTGGAGGAGGGCATGGCAACCCACTCCAGTACTCTTGCCTGGAGAATTCCTTGGACAGAGGAGCCTGGTGCAGGCTGAAATCCGTGGGGTCTCTATGAGTTGGACAGGACTGAGTTCACATGCGTGCATTGGTTTACTATCTAAGATATTATAAAAAGCCGGGGGGGGGGTTTCTATTCATTTTGACTGTTGGGCAGGGGACCTGGGGCAGAGAGAATGTCTTCTCATTTCCATGTTGTCTTTAGATTACTACCATGACAAGAACTGTCTTTTAAGTTATGGATATGTCCAGAAGCCACTCGGGAACAGATTTACTTCAATGAAGTGAAAGTGAAAGTGAAAATGAAGTCGCTCAGTCGTGTCCGACTCTTTGCGACCCCACAGACTGTAGCCTACCAGGCTCCTCTGTCCATGGGATTTTCCAGGCAATAGTCCTGGAGTGGATTGCCATTTCCTTCTCCAGGGGATCTTCCCGACCCAGGGATTGAACCCGGGTCTCCCGCATTGTAGACAGACTCTTTACCATCTGAGCCACTAGGGAAGGCCTTCAATGAAGTGAAGGACAGATTAAAATGGAATAGGGAACCTGAAAAGCTTATTTGCAGGCAAAGCAAACAAGTGAATCAGAACTATCTCTGAGTGTGGGAAGCACGTCCCGCAGACGAGGAAATAGTATGTAGGAGGGAGCTGTTGGCCACCCGTCTTGTAGGTTGGGAGACAATCTGAAGAAGGTATTCTGGAGGAAGTCATCATGTTTCCCACTGGAGACACTCTGCAAAGTGTTGTAACTCTGTGACTAACTAGGGCTTTGAGACCTTCTGTGTCTTCAGCCACAGATAACCCTTCAAGGTTCCCTGTCTATTTCATATTGGCCACCAGCCACCTAGCAGCCAGCATGCGAGTCCTTTCATCTGCTCCCAAGCCCTCATCTGTGCCCCTGCAGAAGTGTGCTGTCAGACTTGGTCAAGAGGCCAGGGCATCCGAGTTCACACTTCAGCGGGAGAACCAACCAGTCCATCCTAAAGGAACTCAACCCTGAATATTCACTGGAAGGACTGATGCCAAAGCTGAAGCTCCAATACTTTGGCTGCCTGATGGGAAGAGTCGATTCTTTGGAAAAGACCCTGATGCTGGGAAAGATTGACGGCAGGAGGAGAAGGGGACGGCAGAGGATGAGATGGTTGGATGGCATCACTGACTCAATGGATATGCGTTTGAGCAAACTGTGGGAGACAGGGAAGGACAGGGAAGCCTGGCGTGCTGCAGTCCATGGGGTCACAAAGAGTCAGACACGACTGAACAGCTGAACAGAACAAACTGAGTGCAGGGTGATGTCTCCAGTCCTCGGGAAAGGCTGTGCATTAATCGTGCATTGTTGCATACTAAGTCCTCCCCTAATCCAGTGATGTGAAACAGTCATAAACACTTATTACATGTCAGAGTTCCTTCCGGTCAGGAAACCAGACAGGGCCCAGAAGGGACAGCTTGTCCTGGATGCACGGTGTTTGGCCTTCTGTGGGAAGACTTAGAGCCTGGAGACCACAGTACCTAAACAGTGGAGGCTGGAGGGGCCCCTCCACACAGTGTCTCAGTTCCTCTCCACGTGATGTCCTCACAGTCCCTCTGCACAGGACAGCTTGAGCTTCCTCGCATGGCAGCTGGCTCCCCTAGAGTGAGCGACCCAAGACTCCAAAGAGGACCCTGACAGGACGGCTTGAGCTTCCTCACATGGCAGCTGGCTCCCCTAGAGTGAGCGACCCAAGACTCCAAAGTAGACCCTGACAGGACGGCTTGAGCTTCCTTACAATGTGGTGGCTGTCTCCCCTAGAGTGAGCGGCCCAAGACTCCAAAGGGGACCCCAACAGGACAGCTTAAGCTTCCTCACAACATGGCAGTTGTCTCCCCTAATGTGAGTGACCCAAGACTCCAAAGGGGACCCCGACAGGACAGCGTGAGCTTCCTCACACGGCGGCTGTCTCTTTTAGAGTGAGCAACGCAATACTCCAAAGGGGACCCTGACAGGACAGCGTGAACTTCCTCACAATGTGGTGGCTGGCTCCCCCTAGAGTTAATGACCCAAGACTCCAAAGAGGACCCTGACAGGACGGCTTGAGCTTCCTTACAATGTGGTGGCTGTCTCCCCTAGAGTGAGTGACCCAAGACACCAAAGGGGACCCCAAAAGGACAGCTTGAGCTTCCTCACAACACAGCGGCTGTCTCCCCTTAGAGTGAACAATGCAATACTCCAAAGGGGACCCCGACAAGACAGCTTGAGCTTCCTCACATGGCAGCTGGCTCCCCTAGAGTGAGCGACCCAAGACTCCAAAGAGGACCCCAGAATGTTTGTCATGACACAGCCCTCCAAAGTCACACGCTGTCGCTTCCTCAGTATTCTTTTGGCCACGGAAGGCAGCCACATCAACAAGGGAGGAGGTGAGGCAAGGGCGTGAACCCCAGGAGGCGAGGATCCTCAGTGACTGTCTTGAGTCTTGCTACCACAGGCAGCCCAAGACTGCAGACAGCGGGGTGCAGCAGCAGGCTGTGGTGGACACAGGACAGTGCTGTGACCCAGGCTGGGTCACGTAGGCCCTTGGGCCACACCACTGGGGTTCATGTCCCAACCTGCCACTGTCTGGTCTTATGCAAATTTCTTAATCCCTTTGTGATTCCCAAACACAGAGGGGCCTGGCAGCTACAGTCCATGGGGTTGCAAACAGTCGGACATGACTGAGTAAATAACAGTTTCATTTGGGGGGGCTTCCCTGGTGGCTCAGACAGTAGAGAATCCACCTGCCAAGGCTGGAGTCACAGGAGATGAGAGTTCAATCCCGAATCGGGAAGACACCGCCTGGAGAAGGAAATGGCAGCCTACTCCAGTATTCCTGCCTGGAGAATCCCACGGACAGAGAGGAGCCGGGCGGGCTACAGTAGTCCACGGGGTCACAGAGAATCAGACACGACTGGGCACGCACGCACACACAATAGTGGGAAAATGCCGCCTCTGCTTCACCTCCTCCCCACTGTCTGGGAATCTGTGATTTGTTTTTTCTGTTTGTTTGTTTTGAACCTTTACTGGAGTCAAGGACTCCCTTTTGCCTCCCACAAGAGGAATGAGTCACGGGGAACAGTTCCGACGAGGGATGAAGGGATGGGGCAGGTTGTCACAGGCCGGCAGGCAGGGGAGAGCTGCTGAAAACGTAGGACAGTTTCTTTGAAGCTGGTGGAGCCCTAAGGCAAGCTGGGCTCTCTATGAACACAAAGGTCCCGTTCATATGACTGCCAGGCCCTCCACCTAAGTACAGGGCCAGATAGCTCCACCTCGGCGTGCAGGTGGCCATCACTGATGCCGCAGACACCATCAGAACAGCCCAGGGGGGCCAAGGTGCAAAGCCTGGAAACACGGGGAGCCTCTGACCTCACCCTCAGAATGGACAGCAGAGGTGGGAGGCTTTAGGGGAGACTTGGACAGAGAGGGAAGAGAGAAAGATACGGCAAGAGGAAGAGAGGGGAAGACTTCAGTGCCGAAGAGGGACTTCTCCGGTGGTTCCGTCGCTAAGAAGCCACACTCCCGAGGCAGGGGGTCCGAGTTCGATCCCTGGTCAGAGAACTAGATCCCACATGCAACAGCGAAAAGAGCTTTCGTGCTGCAGTGAAGATCTGGAAGGCCACAACGGAGACCTGGAGCAGCCAAATAAATAAATAAGTTCATTAAAAAAAAAAAAAAAAAGATTAGGTGGAAAAGAGATTGGGTCAGAAGAAAAAGGAGCGAGAAGAAGCTCGGGAGAGTTAAAAATAAAGGAATCACTCCAGTGGGGAGAAAGGATAACACGGGAAGTGGGGAGGGTTATGGTGGACTGTGTTTGGAATCCAGAGGACAAAAAGCATAAATGTGTAGAGATCAGATGCAATTTTGATTTGTACAAACTTTCTCAACTAGTCCTGAAAGGAGGAGGGAAAAAAAATTAAAAAGATAATAGAGACAGCATTGAATCTAAACATTCACGTGGAAATTGGCATGTTCCCATGGGTCTCAGGCATGGGAACTGGCCTTTGTGAGCTCTTCCTGACTTCTGAACCTGAAGAACAAAAGACCTAGGTTTTAGAAAGGGATCGTGGGTGCATCATAATGAGGCTGATTTTATCAGCCTGGGTTCTTAGTGGTGAACCACAGGCCTTCACTCTGGCTAGTTTAAACAGAAAATGAATTTATTAGGGAACAGTGAGTAGTTCACAGACTCTCCAGGAGGATGCCCCAGACGTGGAGCTGACAAGGTCAGAAGTAGTAGAACAACGCCACACCACGGCTCCCGTCCAGACTAGAGGGCTGTCAGACCTGGAAGTAATGGCGCCACGGCTGGACCGTGAATAAGAAAGGGAGAGCCGGACTTCCCTGGATGCCCGCAGTGTTGACGAATCCTCCTGCCAGTGCAGAGGACACGGGTTTGATCCCTGGTCGAGGAAGATCCCACACGCCGCAGGCCAACTAGGCCTGTGCACCATAGCTGCTGAGCCTACGTGCCCTGGAGCCGATGCTCCAAAGCGAGAGAAGCTGCCTCGACGACAAGCCTGACCCCACAGCGAGAGGCAGCCCCCACTTCCGGCAGCTTAGTCACACACAGCAACTAAGACCCAGCTCAGCCAAAAAAATAATTATTTCAAAGGAGAGTTTGCCTGGATGCAGGGAAGGAACCCATTTTTCAGGCAAGGGATGGTGCCTTTGAGCTGCATGTCAAAGTCCATCCTCACTTCCTTCTGCAGTGGAGTTCTCAACCTGGGTGATTTTACCCACTGGGGACATCAGGCCCTGTCTGGAGATCTTTACTCATCATGATGGGGGAGCGGATGCCACTGGCACCTGGCTCCCGAAAGCAGTGCTCAGCACACAGCTCTGGGAGCCAGAGTATAAATACCCCAGCCCCCTCCTCCTGTACAAGGAGAGCTTCTGAGCTATACCAGCTCCCTCAGGGCCCCGGGGAAATGGGGTTTCCTCTGCCCATGGCGCTCACTCTCACAGGCTGGGCGAGGCTCCCTTCATTATCTGCCTTCACTTCCCTTTCTCATTTCCTCAGTCTGCCAAGCTGCCTCCCAGATTTGCTCACACATCAGCCTGTTGCCTGCAGTCAGACCCTATCTCGGGGTCTGCTTTGCAGAAACCCAGATCTAGATAGTTATCCGACTTGGAGCCCAACTGTAGGCATGAAGAGGACTTTTCGTTGTTGTTCAGTTGCGAAGTTTCGTTCCAGTCTTTGAGACCTCGTGGACTGCAGCATGCCAGGCCTCCCCGTCTTTCACCATCTCCTGAAGCTTTCTCAAACTCACGTCCATTGTTTCAGTGATGACACCCAACCATCTCATCCTCTGTCATCTCCTTCTCCTGCCTTCAATCTTTTCCAGCATCAGGGTCTTTTACAATGAGTAGGCTCTTTGCATCAGGTGGCCAAAGTATTGGAACTTCAGCTTTAGCATCCGTCCTTCCAATAAATAGTCATTGTTGATTTCCTTTAGGATTGACTGGTTTGATTTCCTTGCTGTCCAAGAGACTCTCAAGAGTCTTCTCCAGCACCACAGTTTGAAAGCATCAGTTCTTTAGCACTTGACCTTCTTTATGGTCCAATTCTTACATCTGTATGTAACGACTGAAAAAACTATAGACGAAGACTTGGGTCAACTAAATTTTTAAATAACGACGATGCAGCCAGACAGAGCTTGGACTTTGTAGCTGGTGGTCATCGGAGTTCACAGACTGTTGTTGGCCACGGTCTAAAGAGAAGATACAGTTCTAAGTAGCACCTAGGCACTCTTGATGGTGAAATTCAGGCCCCAAAGTAGATATAATTCAGTTCAGTTCAGTCATTCAGTCATGTCTGACTCTGTGACCCCATGGACTGCAGGACACCAGGCTTCCCTGTCCATCACCAACTCTAGAAGCTTCTCAAACTCATGTCCATCGAGTCGGTGATGCCATCCAACCATCTCATCCTCTGTTATCCCCTGTGAAAAGGCAAAAAAAGATATAACTAAGGGTTTTTTTTTCTATTTGATTCATAAGTGTAATATGTGAAAGCCAGATCAATTGCTCTACAACTCAGAAATCCGACCCTTCAGAAAATAATATCTCCGTGGAAAAAAAGAGTGATGAAAATAGGGAACTCAGAGGACACCACATCACAGTCTCAATTACCTGACTAACTGGATCAGACTTCTCAAGCAGAAAAGATTAAATATTGATTCTCAGTGGGGGCAGGGTGGGCACAATCTTTTTTCTCCTTCTCTGTTCCTGTGTCTGCATCACTGTGCCTATAGAGAAGGAATAATCACACCCCGCTACTTGAGTGTCCATTATAGGTTTTTTAGGATAAATGACTTTCGGAAGAACCATTTTACTGAGGTTATTACCTTTTAATCATCCTTGGAAGAAAAGTTATGAGCAGCCTAGATAGTATATTCAAAAGCAGAGACGTTACTTTGCCGACTAAGGTCAAAAGTCCCTTGGACTGCAAGGAGATCCAACCAGTCCATCCTAAAGGAACTCAGTCCTGAATATTCACTGGCAGGACTGATGTTGAAACTGAAACTCCAATACTTTGGTCACCTGATGCAAAGAACTGACTCTGGAAAAACCCTGATGCTGGGAAAGATAGAAGGCGGGAGGAGAAGGGGACGACAGCGGATGAGATGGTTGGAAGGCATCACCGACTCAATGGACATGGGTTTGAGCAAGCTCTGGGAGATGGTGAAGGACAGCGAAGCCTGGAATGCTGCAGTCCATGGGGTCGCAAAGAGTCAGACACGACTGAGCGACGGAACAACAGTAATCTGACATTCAAATTTCACTTGTACTTACAGAAAGATATTTTCTCTTCCGGGGCAAGGCAACGTTTTTTTTTTTTTTCAGTGACGATTCAGTTCAGTTCAGTTCAGTCGCTCAGTCATGTCCGACTCTTTGCAGTCAAGAGTCTTCTCCAACACCACAGTTCCAAAGCATCAGTTCTTCAGTACTCAGCTTTCCTTATGGTCCAACTCTCATATCCATACATGACCATTGGAAAAACCATAGCCTTGACTAGATGGACTTTTGTTGGCAAAGTAATATCTCTGCTTTTTAATATGCTGTCTAGTTTGGTCATAGCTTTTCTTCCAAGGAACAAGATTCTTAGCTGTTGGCATCAAAACTTAATACACATATGCAAGGTTGAAATGACTCTGTTACTATCTCTCCTAGTCTTGGATAGATTTCTATTTTAACATAATTTACTTCTAATTAAAAGACCTGTTATTTACTTACTCCTTGGAAGGAAAGTTATGACCCACCTAGATAGCATATTGAAAAGCAGAGACATTACTTTACCAACAAAGGTCCGTCTAGTCAAGGCTATGGTTTTTCCAGTCGTCATGTATGGATGTGAGAGTTGGACTGTGAAGAAGGCTGAGCGCCGAAGAATTGATGTTTCTGAACTGTGGTGTTGGAGAAGACTCTTGAGAGTCCCCTGGACTGCAAGGAGATCCAACCAGTCCATTCTGAAGAAGATCAGCCCTGGGTGTTCTTTGGAAGGAATGATGCTAAAGCTGAAACTCCAGTACTTTGGCCACCTGATGTGAAGAGTTGACTCATTGGAAAAGACTCTGATGCTGGGAGGGATTGGGAGCAGGAGGAAAAGGGAACGACAGAGGATGAGATGGCTGGATGGTATCACCGACTCAATGGACGTGAGTTTGAGTGAGCTCCAGAAATTGGTGATGGACAGGGAGGCCTGGCATGCTGCGATTCATGGGATCGCCAAGAGTCAGACATGACTGAGCGACTGAACTAGACTGAACTGAATAGATGGGAAAGTCAGTATTACATATAATAGGTAAATGATAAAAAGAAACCAACTAGATGTTAAAAGGTGCTTACATCTGCTTCTAATTGTCCTTTTCTTCTAAGCATTCCGTTAGATAATTTCTGCTTCTAACAAGGAAACATCACAATTTCCTTCTTACTGTGACTTCTTAAAACCTGAAATCAGCAATGATGGTTCATCTCAACCATTTTAATCTGTCTGTTCTTCTTGGTTATGTGATGATCAAAGCAGATTCCCCCAAAAAAAAGCACAGTGGATTGCTCTTTTTCTGTTGTAGCGTTGTCTTAAGCTTCTTGCAGCCCTGTTTGGAAAAGAGCCTGACGCTGGGAAAGACTGAAGGCGGGAGGAGAAGGGGACAACAGAGGATGAGATGGTTGGATGACATCACTGACTCAGTGGATATGAACTTGGCCAAACTCTGGGCTATGGTGAAGGACAGGGAAGCCTGGCGTGCTGCAATCCATGGGGTTGCAAAGAGTCAGAGAGAGCCTGGAGACTGAACAGCATTCTTGTTAGCTTTGGGCTTGCATTTTCTTTGAAAACCTTGCATATTTTCAAAACTACGTCAAGCTTGCCTTTCTGCTACTTTAGTGCCGGGGAGGACAAACCCGCTAGCTTTTACTGTCAGGAGGATCTCCAGCCCTACTCCACAGAAGAAGCAAACTGAGAAGGGAGCCCTTTTCAAGATGGGAAGTGTGGGGCTGTGGAAGGCAGTGGAATGGACCCGCTTCTGCCGATTGGTCATGCCTGTTTTGGATCCCCACAACATTAGCCCTTCTTCAGATATTACAACTGCTGATGGCACGCGTGGCTAACTCGGTCTTTACAAGCAGGAAGATAACTGCTCCACAACGCTGAGCCCAGCAAGGCCAGAAGAAGCACCTGCCTGAGCCCAGTGCAGATTGCTGGCCCAAGAACCGTGAGCAAGATTAATAGTGTCTTTTTTAAGCCATTAAATTTCACAGCCGTTGATCAAAACAGCAAAAGCTAACACACAAATACCTCAAAGAGTTTTTTTTTTTTTAACTCTAATAAGCATTCACGAGTGAGGGTCTGAAAATTATTCAAATACAGCAATATTTTCAATGGTGGGAAAAAAATTTCATCTTTACGCATCATTTTTTTTTTAATTAAATGACTATAGAGTAGAAAGCAAAGAATGCCACCAAATATCACCACCTAAAATATGGTCACAGATCCTGTGTGATTAAACTGTTCCATAGTGAAAGTGTTGGTCACTCAGTCCTATCTGACTCTTTGTGACCCTGTGGACTGTAGCCCACCAGGCTCCTCTGTCCATGGGATTCTCCAGGCAAAAAATACTAGGGTAGAATACCATGCCCTTCTCCAAGGGATCTTCCCAACCCAGGGATCGAACCCAGGTCTCCCACAGTGCAGGCACATTTCTTTACCATCTGAGCCACCGAATTTGTTGGCTCAGGGAAGCCCCAAAATTGTTCCATAGACCTAACCATTAAAAAAAGCAGGTATTTACACACATTATCTTTTCTTAAGGTTTTTTTTTTTGTTTTTTTTTTTGTTTGTTTGTTTGTTTTGTTTTGTTGCTATAGTGGGTCTTCCTTGCTGCGCAAGGCTTTCTCTAGTTGTGGTGAGTGGGGGATCTTCTTCTTTGTGATGTGTGGGTTTCTCATAGGAAAGACTTCTGTTGTTGCGGAGAATGGGCTCTAGGGCTCGCAAGCTCCAGTGGTTCCAGCACATGGGTTCCTGGGACCTGGAATCGACCCAGTGTCCCTTGCATCACAAGGCAGATTCTTAACCGCTGGACCACCATGGAAGCTCCCCACCCCCTGCATATGCCATCTTGTTATTTACAAGCAGCAAGGTGACTTCTATTTTACATTTTGAAGGCGGAAGTCTAGTTTTCACAGACCGACGTGCGTACGTCTAAATGTTCTGTTTGATCAGTTTGGGTGCCTGCGTAACTCAAGCCACTATCAAAATATTAAAATTTCCATCATCAGGTAATTCCCTGTCACTCTTCCTAGTTAATCCTCTCTCTGCCCAGAAGCAACCACTGATCTGCCTTCTGTCACTAAAAAGTAGATTTGTCTCTCATAGAACGTCCCAAATCGTTTAGTACATACTCTTTCGTGACTGGCTTCTTTTACTCAGCAAAATGTTTCGGAAATTTATCCTTATATGTTGTGGCATGTATAGGTCGTTCTTTCCTTTTTAGGGCCGAGCAGTATTCCATTCTATGGACGTGTGTGCGTGCTCAGTTCTGTCCGACTCTTTGCAACCCTGCCAGGCTCCTCTGTCCATGGGATTTCCGCAGGCAAGACTCCTGGAGTGGGCTGCCAGTTCCTCCTCCAGGGGATCTTCCCGGCCCAGGGATTGAACCTGTGTCTCTGTCTTCTCCTGCGCTGGCAGGTGGCTTCTTTACCACTTCACCCCTTGGGAGGCATTCTAAAGCAAGGTCATTGCTCATTTAGCTGTTTTCCTAGTGAAAGATGCCTGGATTGTTTCCAGGTTATGGTGACTGTAAATAAATCAACTCAAACATTCTTGCACCAGGCTGATGTAGACATAGTCTGATTTCTCTTATGTAACTACCTGTGTGTGAAAGTGCTGGGCATAGAATGGATGTGTGCTTAATTTCTTACAAACCTCTGATTGGTTTTCCAAAGCAGCTGAGTTATGTTCAATGCCCACCATCAGTGTGTGAGAATTCTGGTGGTTCCTCATCCTTGCCCTTCTTCCATGTGGAAAATGACAAGAGCCGTTCTATGATACGGTATTTCCTTCTTTCTTTTTTCCAGCTGTGCAGCGTGTTAGATCTTAGTTCCCCACAACAAAATGTGAGAACATTAGTTCCTCAGTCACCTCCAACTCTTTGCAACCCCATGGACTGTAGCCCACCAGGCTCCTCTGTCCATGGGATTCTTTAGACAAGAATACTGGAGTGGGTTGCCATTCCCTGCCTGAGGGGATCTTCCCAACCCAGGAATCGAACCGGGGTCCCCTGCATTGTAGGCAGATTCTTTGCCATCTGAGCCGCCAGGGATCAAGTCTACACCCCTTGCATTGAAAGTGCAGATTCTTAACACCTGGACCATTGGAGAAGCCCCTAGGACGGGGTATTTCATTGCAGGCCCAAAGACTTCTTTTTAAAAGTTTCCTTTGCATGCAAAGGTTGAAGAACACTTGTTTCACTGAACAATAACTGGTTTTGGATAACTAACTGGCATCAGAGGCAGCTTGTTCAACACTGTGGAAAAAGAGTAAATTGGGAAACAATCACCCATCTAACAACATTGCAGTTTTAAGTGAAAGTGAAAGTCACTCAGTTGTGTCTGACCCTTTGTGACCCCATGGACTAGACAGTCCGTGGAATTCTCAGGCCACAATACTGGAGTGGGTAGCTGTTCCCATCTCCAAGGGATCTTCCCAGCCCAGGGATCAAACCAGGTCTCCCACATTGCAGGCAGACTCTTTACCAGCAGTTTTCAATGGTTATGTCTCAAACAAGAGCCCCTTACCTCAGTACAAATGGCTTCTAAGGACCCCATCGTAAGGATGAGAGCCACTGGGACATGTGAAGATAATGGGTACACAGAAATAAGAATGCGAGGGAGAGGACTGAAGCCTGGAAACCAGCTCAGTGCTAACCAGGATGAAACGTGTGCCATGTCCCTTAATCACCATTGTCAGTCTTGAGCTTGTCATGGGTGACACTTGGAATTTAATGTGTTCAAATACCTAACTTTGTGCTGAGACCTGAGTGTGAGATCATGAGCAGGGCAGACGTTCCCCCTGCCTGCGTGGAGGATACTATTAATATTTAGTGGGAAACTCACCAAATAGAAAGGAGCTTCCCTGATAGCTCAGTTGATTAAGACTCTGCCTGCAACGAAAGAGATTCCAGTTTGATTCCTGGGTCAGGAAGATCCACTTGGAGAAGGGATAGGCTACCCCACTCCAGGATTCTTGGGCTTCCCTGATGGCTCAGCTGGTTAAGAATCTGCCTGCAACGCAGGAGACCTGGGTTCGATCCCTGGGCTGGGAAGATCCCCTGGAGAAGGGAACGGCTACCCGCTCCAGTATTGTGACCAGGAGAATTCCATGGACTGTCTAGTCCATGGGGTCGCAAAGGGTCGGACACGACTGAGTGGCTTGCAGTTTCACAACAGTTCAGTGAGGGCTGTGATCTCAAAGATCATCAGAGGCGTATGTCTAGGGCTTGAGGGTTTTATAGGGAGAGTCTGGGAGGGTCAACTGGTTAAACATGTGAAAAGACAGGAGGGTTCTAGTCAGAGATGTGAGCACACAGGACAAGTGAGAGAGTGTGGTGGGAAAGACCACGGCGGGCAGAGGCGAAGCAGAAGAGGGAGGCAGTGGGAAGCCATTCTTTTGAGCTGATGAAGGAACACGAGTGGGCATGGAAGATGGCACAGCCGCAGTGGGAACACGTTCATTCGTGGTGCCTCAGTCACTTAAACTTGCAATTCAATAACTTAAACCTAAGACTCTCCAGACTTCCCAGTGGTTAACACTCTGCGTTTCCAATGCAGGGTATGTGGCCTCGGTTCCCTGGGGTAGGGGGTGGGGGGGGCGCTTGGCCAAAAATTACATATTTTTAAATTTCTCATGTGATCCAGCAATTCTCCCCCTGGGTATGTACCCAAAGAACTGAACATCCGTACAGTTCAGTTCATTTTAGTCGCTCCATCGTGTCTGACTCTTTGCGACCCCATGGACCACGGCACGCCAGGCTTCCCTGTCCATCACCAACTCCTGGAGTTTACACAAATTCATGTCCATTAAGTCGGTGATGCCATCCAACCGTCTCATCCTCTGTCATCCCCTTCTCCTCCTGCCCTCAATCTTTCCCAGCATCAGGGTCTTTTCAAATGAGTCAGCTCTTCGCATGAGGTGGCCAAAGGATTGGAGTTTCAGCTTCAACATCAGTCCTTCCAATAAATATTCAGGACTGATCTCCTTTAGGAGGGACCGGTTGGATCTCTTGCAGTCCAAGGGACTCTCAAGAGTCTTCTCCAACATCACAGTTCAAAAGCATCATTTCTTCGGTGCTCAGCTTTCTTTATAGTCCAAATCTCACATCCATACATACCTACTGGAAAAATACGAAATATGAATACGTGCATTTTGTACAATAGCCCCAGACTGTAAACAACCCAAAAGTCCCCACAGGTGAATGGATAAATAGAGTGTTGTATTAAAATGAAATATTGTGTATGCCAAATCGCTTCAGTTGCGTCCAACTCTGTGTGACCCTCTGACTGTAGCCCACCAGGCTCCTCTGTCCATGGAATTCTCCAGGCAAGAATACTAGAGTGGGTTTCAATGCCCTGCTCCAGAAGATCGTCCCCACCCAGGGATCGAACCCTGGTCTCCTGTACTGCAGGCAGATCCTTTACCATCTGAGCCACCAGGGAAACCCAATGAAATATTATTCGAGGGTAAAAAGAAGTGAAGGGCCTTCGCTGGCAGTCTAGTGGCTAAGATGCCACGCTTCCAATGTACAGGGCCCGGGTCTGATCCCTCATCAGGGGACTAAGATCCAACATGCCACACGCTGCAGCCAAAATATTTTTTAAAAAATAAATTTATTTAAAAAAAGGAGTAAAGTACTGATCCATGCTGCAGCGTGGATGAAACCTTGAAAACAGTATGCTAAGCCAAAGAAGGCAGCCACAAAACCATATTGTGTGATTCTGCTTGCCTGAATGATCCAGATTTGGCAAACCCATGGAGACACAAAGCAGGGAAGAGACACTGCTGAGAGGGCTCAGCACTGCCTTTGAGGGTCATGGAAATGTTCTGGAAACAGAACTGAAAGGTGCACGACATTGTAAATGAGTGTCGCCAGTGGCCAACGTGTATGTAATGCACGGGTTAGCACGACTTTTCTCAGAGGGCAGGTGATACCATGGGGTGTGTTTTCAGAAGATCGGTGTGACTGTGACTTTCCTCTTTTCCTAATTGCTCGTCTCTTTGCTTCTTTTGTTGTGGTTGCTGTCCAGTCGCTCAGTTGTGTCCGACTCTTTGAGACCCAATGGGCTGCAGCACACCAGGCTTCCCTGTCCTTCACGACCTCCTGGAGTTTGTTCAAACTCACGTCCGTTGAGTCCGTGAGGCCATCCAACCATCTCATCCCCTGCCGCCCCTTTTGGGGGCTTACTATGGGATCCTACTGGGTGATACAGCTTCTGCGCTGGAAAATATTTCCTTTTTATATACATAGCTCTGTTTGCTCCAAAACATGCTGGCTTTCTGCCTATGGAGAGACAAGCATTGACCAGCTCAAAAAGCTAGCCTGCTCCTCCAGCATGCTCCAGGGCCATGCTGACAGAGGTGGAGCTTTCCCAGCTCCGCAGGTGGGGAAGATCGTAATTTCTGGTTCAAACGACAAGTACAGAGAAAATCGTAGTTTATGTGATAAACTCATCACTGAAAGATAAAGTCGATCTCGGGGAAACAGTAATTAGAATGATCAAATCAATCACAGAGCCCTGCTATTTACTACATGCCAGGCACCACGACTCCTGCTTTCAATTTGAGTGTGTGTAGCCCGCCCCTACCCACACCCCCTGTCTCCCACTCCCCATCTCCACCTTCCCGCCCAAGAGCCCAGGTCCTCATCTCAAATATTCAAGGCCCAGAGCGCAGTGAGGGATTTTTGGGGTTCTCGCTTCTTGTCTCGGTTTCTCCTCCCTGCCTCCCCTTAATAAGGTGAGAAGAAATCCTAGTCAACCGTGAGGGTCCATAGGGCCAGCAGCCCTGCAAAGCTGTCTTAAATTCGGGATAGACAGGTGGCTTCAGTGGGGTTCTAAACCAGAGGTCAGCAAACTTTTTCTGCAACGGGCCAGAGAATAAATTTGTGTAAATTTTGCTCTCCCTTTGGTCTCTGCCACAACCACTCAACTCTGCCACTGAAGTAGAATGTAGCCAGAGACTCCATGTTCATGAACGGGAGTGGGTGTTGCCAATAAAACTTTATTTGTAAAAATGGACGGTGGGCCGGATTGACCTGTGGGCTGTAGTTTGCCAGCCCTCGTGGTAAACCGAGGGTTTTGGGGCATGTTTTGATTTTACTTACCTATAGTTGGCCTGGCATCACCAACTCGATGGAGATGAGCTCGGGTCAACTCCGGGAGTTGGTGATGAACAGGGAGGCCTGGTGTGCTGCAGTCCATGGGGTGCAAAGAGTCAGACACGACTGAGCAGCTGAACTGAACTGATAGTTGGCCTGATCCTCCCCAGGATGGATGAGTGGGCTGCCAGGAAAGGAACCGTGGGCTTCGGTTGAAAGTCAAAATCTCTGCTTTCTGCCCCCAACTCCCCCCAGCAGGAATGTGATAGTGACTACCCTTTCGCCATGACATGCTCAGACGTTGTTGAGATAATGGCCTAGTTAGAGGCCTCTCAGGGTTCTGTTCCACTCAGCGGTGCCTAGCCCTTCCTCCAAGCAAACAGGGAGAAAGAAGAGCCATGCAACAAATTCATTCTTATGTCCCAGCAACTATGAGGCGAGGACTTGTGAATTATTTAAAAGGGAAGATTAATTATTCAGTGAGGGTTCCCAGGATGCATCTGTGGCCTCGTGGTTGGAGACACGAGTGCACACCAGGCTGCCACTTCAGAATTCAGATGCGAGGGAACCAGCGTCTGAACCGGCTGTGCAGGGGGGCGGGGGGAGGTCTGAGGTGACGGGGGCCACAGAGGCTGCCACGGCCAGAGAGCGATCAGGCGCCCGCGGGCCCCACAGTGGACCACGTGCTTCGGAAGAGAAAGGGGGTGCACCTCAAACTTGGACACGCTCTTCAGGAGGATGTCCCTGCCTGCTCACCGACCAAGACTGCCTGAATGCGCCTTCATCTGGTGTCTGGCTTGCGTTTTACTCTGTAGCAGTGGATTTTTTTTGGGGGGGGGGAATGGGATTTTTTTTTTCTTAAGACAAATGTACTTTAGACATTTTCGTCTATTAACATCGCCAGCTGTGTACTTGCCTGGAAGGACACGCCCTCCACTCCAGGTCAACTCGTCGCCAGGTGTGTGAATGAACTAACCTAACAGATCCCCCTGAGGGTTTCCTGCGAGCCAGGATTTTTCCACCAAATAACGTCTGAAAGTGAAAATGAGAGTCGCTCAGTCGTGTTCAACCCTTTGCCACCCCGGGGACTGTTGCCCGCCAGGCTCCTCTGTCCAGGGAATTCCTCAAGCAAGAATACTGGAGTCAGTAGCCCATTCCCTTCTCCTGGGGACCTTCCCGACCCAGAGCATGAACTCAAATCTCCTGCGTTGCAGGCAGATTCTTTACGGTCTGAGCCCCCGAAGGAAGCTGTGTATTTGGAACTAACGATAGAGGCCCAGGAAGTTGCAAGAGACACAGAGAGTCTCTCGTTTCCATCCCCCATTTTCCCTGAAAAGCAGCATCTTATGTAAGACCATGGCGCATGACCGAAGCCAAGAAGCTGACAAGGCCCAGTCCAGTGGAATCACCACCAGTCCTGATTTGCATTTCACGTTTTTCTGTGCGTTCATGAAATAGATGTGGCATCATGTGTAACGGTATGAAGCTGCACAGCTTCTACATTTGAGTAGCTCTGCCGCTATCAAGACAGCACTCTTCCACAGCCACAAGGGAAATCCCCTGTGTCACCTAATTACTATCACACTTCCCGCCCTTCCTTCCCTGGCCACAGGCAGCCAGGGGCCTGCTGAGGACCGGCTTTGTACACTTTGCATAATTCCCTGGAGACTCATCCAGGTTGTGTGTATCAATAAACAGTGTCTCTCCTTCCCTGGTGGCGCAGCTGGTAAGGAATCTGCCTGCAATGCAGGAGACCCCTTTTCGATTCCAGGGTCTGGAAGATCCCCTGGAGAAGGGATAGGCAACCCACTCCAGTCTTCTTGGGCTTCCCTGGTGGCTCAGCCAGTAAGGAATCTGCCTGTAATGCCGGAGATCTAGGTTCGATCCCTGGGTTGGGAAGATCCCCTAGAGAAGGGAAAGGCTACCACTCGAGTATTCTTGGGCTTCCCTGGTGGCTGAGCTGGTAAAGAATCTGCCTGCAATGTGGGAGACGTGGGTTTGATTCCTGGGTTGGGAAGATCCCCTGCAGAAGGGAAAGGATACCACTCCAGTATTCTGGCCTGGAGAATTCCATGGACTGTGTAGTCCATGGGGTCGCAAAGGGTCAGGCAAGACTGTGTGACTTTCACTTCACTGCACATGAAGGATATTCAGACTGATACCTGTTTGGTTATTGTTGCTTAGTGACTAAGTCGTGTCCCACTCTTTTGCCTGGTGGACTATATAGCCCACCAGGCTCCTCTGTCCATGGGGTTTCCCAGGCAAGAATCTGCTTGCAGTGTGGGTGATGTGGGTTCGATTCCTGGGTTGGGAAGATCCCCTGGAGGAGGGCATGACAACCCACTCCAGTATTCTTGCCTGGAGAATCCCATGGACAGAGGAGCCTGGTGGGTTACAGTCCACGGGGTCGCAAAGAGTCGGACATACCTTAGCAAATAAACAACAACAACAACATGGGATGAGGAGCTAGGAAAAGAGAATTTCTCTGCAAACAAGTGGCTGTGTAACCCAGCAAGACCTTATGGGCCTTTTGTGGACAGACACACCCTCCAGTGTCCTCCGATCCAGCTTCTTTCTAAGTACCTGACACCCTTCCTGAGCTGTTCTACAGATACTAAAGCCCACCCCACCCCTACCAGATGAAAGAGCTAGCTGATTGCTGACCTTGAGCCCATAGCCCCTAGGCCTACTGCAGTGCAAGAACTGATAAGGTTGCTCCTGTGACCCCGACCTGTTACCTCACCGTCAGCCAATCAGAGCACTGGGCATGAGCTGACCACACACCCGACAACCTGCCTCCCTCACCTGGCCTTTAAAGATGCTTTTCTGAGACTCACAGACTTATGGTTTCCCAGTGGGGGAGGGGGCGGGTAGAATGAGGGGTAAGGGATAGTTAGGGAGTTTGGGATGGGTGTGTACACCCTGCTGGAATTAAAAGGAATAACCAGCAAGGACCTGCTGTCCAGCACAGGGAACTCTGCTCAATACCCTGTAATAACCTTATGGTTCCCAGGGGAAAGGATGCGGGAAGGGATAGTCAGGGAGTTTGGGATGAACATGGACACACTGCTGTATTTCACATGGAGAACCAGCAAGGACCTGCTGTCCAGCCCAGGGAACTCTGCTCAGTGTCATGTGGCAGCCTGGATGGGAGGGGAGTTTGGGGGAGAATGGATACGTGCATATGCATGGTTGAGTCCCTTTGCTGTCCACCTGAAACTATCAGAGGTACTCCAATACAAAATAAAATCAATCAATAATCAAAGACGAGCGCTTTCCTGAAACCCATCAGGAAGTGTGGATTTTTGACCACCCGTTGCCCTGGCCTGCTTGCGCGGCGCTCCGCGGTGAATGCTACACGTTCCTCCACTACCACCCCCGAGTCAGCAGACCACCGTCACTGTCCACAGGCGCGGACTCAGGTTTGGTTCTGTAAGAGCTGGTGCTTTGAGAAAGAAAAAAAAAAAAAGAGTTTCTAAGAAGTGTCTGTCAGAGGCCCAAGAATTCTAGGAAACAACGTGGGCTTTCATCCAGCAGGCTCACGTGGAACAAGGTCTCCTTGAAGACGTGGATCGTGTACAGCCCAATCCCATGTGATTGTCGGCAGCACCTGCTGGAATTTAGTACTGCTCAAGGAAACCCATATTTGTACAGCAAGCAACGTTCCCTTTCTAGTCTCTCCAACTTGGCCTTGAATCTGAGACCTGAGGCTTGGTGACGGGACGCCTGTCAAGACCAGCCAGAGAGCTGGGCCCCAGCCCCCGTCTAATGATGTCATATTGACTTGGTTGTTTTGAAACCAGCTCCTCATTTATGAAGAGTTGTTTTTGTTCAGTCGCTCAGTCGTGCCTGACTCTTTACGACCCCATGGGCTGCAGCACGCCAGGCCTCCCTGTCCATCACCAGCTCCCAGAGCTTGCTCAAACTCATGCCCATTGAGTCGGTGATGCCATCCAACCGTCTCATCCTCTGTCGTCCCCTTCTCCTCCTGCCCTCAAGCTTTCCCAGCATCAGGGTCTTTTCTAATGAGTCAGCTCTTCGAATCCAGTGACCAGGGTACTGGAGCTTCAGCTTCAGCATCAGCCCTTCCAATGAATATTCAGGACTGATCTCCTTTAGGAGGGACTGGTTGGATCTCTTTGCCATCCCAGGGACTCTCAAGCGCCTTCTCCAGCACCAGAGTTCAAAAGCATCAAATTCTTTGGCGCTCAGCCTTCTTTACGGTACAACTCTCACATCCGTACATGACTGGTAAAGAAAAAAGCAAGCACTCCCCACAAGGTTAATTTTTCTCTCTGTGTTGTTTGCCTTGTTAGTTTCCATTGCCGGCAGTAGAAACTTGAGCAGTGATTTTTATGCTCCGGGAGAAACACAACGCTGAGTAAGAAGTCGAGTTTCAACGACTCACTGGGAGGAGAGAGCGTGTCCCACGACCCTGGAAGAGGAGGAAAGAGACCAGCATCTCCCGCCCAGGTCTGCCAAAGGAGCAGTCTGGGCAACGCGGGGCGTGAGCCACACGCCGTATTCTCCACTCGCTCAGCTGAACGCACAGACGCACAGCGAGATCCCTGTTTCCAGAGCCCAACAGGGAAAATCTCATTCCTTTTCAAAGATGCAGAGTGCAAGGATGCTGTGTACACTGCCCCCACCTCCCTGACTGTCTGTTGTGCAATCTGAGATGTGCAAACACTTTCTCTGAAGATGTAGCTGGCAGTGGGGGCAGGGTGGTGATGGAGTTAGGTAGAGAACACGAGCTGCCTTGAACATGTTTTCTGGAGCTGAAAGCAAGAGAGAAAGGAGGCCCCTTTGTGTGTCCTTCCCATCACTCTGTCTATTTTAGGATCCAAATGGACTCCTGTTAAAATATGCATGCCGACGTTTTATTTTTAACAAATCCCAGCCAGAGGATGCATTTGCCTGGTCTCCTCTGTCTCTGAAATCTCGTACCAGAGTCCTGAATCACTGGGCGATGGTGGGGGGAAGGAAGATTTTGAGAAGGATGCAGAGACAGGAGGAGCTGAGCTGGGAACTGCAGCCAGGAGGGAGACAGGAAACTTGCTGGCTTCGTGGCCCCAGGGGGCAGACTCCCCAGTAGCCTTTGGGAAGACGACAGGACTGAGCAGAGGAGGTGGGGTGGTGGGGTGGGACTCGCAGAGGATGCCCTCAAAACCACCGGCTTGGGAAACTCATGTGCAAGGAGAGCATCGTTTTGAAACTTGCTTCTTTCTGTTGTATGAAGAAAATCATACCATCAAGCCTCAAATTCTGGTGACATTTCTTTCCAACAGGGAAGCTCAGGGCTTCCCTGGTGGCTTAGAGGATAAAGTGTCTGCCCACAATGCGGGAGACCTGGGTTCGATCCCTGGGTAGGGAAGATCCCCTGGAGAAGGAAATGGCAACCCACTCCAGTACTCTTGCCTGGAAAATCCCATGGACGGAGGAGCCTCGTAGGCTATAGTCCATGGGGTCGCAAAGAGTCAGACACGACTGAGCAACTTCACTTCACTTCACTTCACAGGGAGGCTCAGCTGGTGAGGAATCTCTGTGTACTTGAAAAAAACCACTCTTAAACTAACTTCAGTTCAGTCGCTCAGTTGTGTCTGACTCTTTGCCACCTCATGGACTGCAGCACGCCAGGCCTCCCTGTCCATCACCAACTCCTGGAGTTTGCTCAAACTCATGCCCATCGCTTTGGTGATGCCATCCAACCATCTCATCCTCTGTTGTCCCCTTCTCCTCCCACCTTCAATCTTTCCCAGCATCAGTGTCTTTTCCAGTGAGTCAGCTCTTCGCATCAGGTGGCCAAAGGATTGGAGTTTCAGCTTCACCATTAGTCCTTCAATGAATATTCAGGACTGATTTCCTTGAGGATGGACTGGTTGGATCTCCTTGCTGTCCAAAGGACTCTCAAGAGTCTTCTCCAACACCGCAGTTCAGAACCATCAAACTAGAGCTGGCATGTAATTCAATAAAAAGGACTAAATGTCGATGCCTTACTCTTGTCTCTCCTCACCCCCAGGTAACAGCTTTCCACTCCTGTCTTTCTTCTAGCATTTCTCTCCATATTTCTATGCATGCATGCTTGCTTGCTCAGAACCTTCAGTCATGTCTGACTCTTTGTGAGCCCTTGGACTGCAGCCCAGCAGATGCCTCTGTCCATGGGATTCTCCAGGCAAGAATACTGGAGTAGATTGCTATTTCCTCCTCCAGGGCATTTTCCCAACCTCGGGATCAAACCCTTGTCTCTTGTGTCTCTCATGTGGTAGGCGGGTTCTTTCCTACTGGCGCCACCTGGGACATGCTGTTTTTTCTTGATTTGTTCATTTCAGTCATTTCATCCATGTCTATGCTGGTACCTGGGGGATTGGGCTGGTCTAACCACCCCAGCTCAACGCCCTCCAGCCCCTCAACTTAGATTCTGTTGATACAGTCTTTATATTGTCCCAGCTTCCTATGTTCTCCACGGATCCAAGTGGCAAGCTGTGACTGCATTTCCTTTCTAGTTCAGCCCAGAGAATTTTCTGGAACTAATACCTATCTCATGCCGTTGGTCAGTTTTCTAGCGTTGCAGGCCGTTTTTTTTTTTCCCCAGAGACTTTCTCCTGTCTGAAGATGCTCCCCCCACCAACTAAGTGTTCAGACACAGTGAATAATCCAGCTCTGCAGGTTTTCCCCATGCATACACCACCCCCTGCACCCACGTGCTCTGGAAGATGCCGGCGTGTGCTGAAACCCAGCACACAGCTCGTCCTGCAGCAGGCCAGCCTCTCGCTTCGTTCGGCTCTTATCTCCCGGTCTCCTTGTCTGTTTCATTCCTGCTTTACTGCTTTGCGTCTCAGAGACACATTTCTCCAGGAGCTCCCACAGAGAGCACCCACATGAGGTGCGGGACTGTTATCCTCACAGGCGGCGTCAACTACGCATTTTCCCCCACCCCTTGGGTCTACCTGAGAGAGACCTGGCTGGGTCAGAAACGTCCTCAGAAAATTCTCTGCTTTCATCCCAGCTGCCTGCCCACTCCACCCTCCCAGCCCTGCCCTGAGGAGCTCTTAGAAACTTGTTCACCCTCATCAGAGATGCCTCTGCAGAACCTTTTCCCCCTAGAAACAGAACATGAATCCCAAGTCAGTTCAGTTCAGTCACTCAGTCGTGTCCAACTCCTTGTTATTCCATGGACTGCAGCATGCCAGGCCTCCCTGTCCATCACCAAGTCCCAGAACTTGCTCAAACTCATGTCCATCGAGTGGGTGATGCCACCCAACCATCTCATCCTCTGTCGTCCCCTTCTCCTCCTGCCCTCAATCTTTCCCAGCATCAGGGTCTTTTCAGATGAGTCAGTTCTTCACATCAGGCAGCCAGAGGATTGGAGTTTCAGCTTCAGCATCAGTCCTTCCAATGAATATTCAGGACTGATTTCCTTTATGATGGACTGGTTGGATCTCCTTGCAGTCCAAGGGCCTCTCAAGAGTCTTCTTCAACACCACAGTTCAAAAGCATTAATTCTTCGGTGCTCAGCCTTCTTTATGATTCAACTCTCACATCCATATATGACTACTGGAAAAGCCATGGCTTCGACTAGACAAACCTTTGTTGGCAAAGTAATGTCTCTGTTGTTTAACACACTGTCTAGGTTGGTCATAGCTTTTCTTCCAAGGAGCAAGCGTCTTTTAATTTCATGGCTGCAGTCACCATCTGCAGTGATTTTGGAGCCCAAGAAAACAAAGTCTCTCACTGTTTCCATTGTTTCCCCATCTGTTTGCCATGAAGTGATGGGACCAGATGCCATGGTCTTAGTTGTCTGAATGTTGAGCTTTAAGCCAACTTTTTCACTCTCCTCTTTCACTTTCATCCAAAGGCTCTTTAGTTCTTCGCTTTCTGCCATAAGGGTGGTGTCATCTGCGTATCTGAGGTTATCGATATGTGCCCCAAGGTCGATGTTTAGAGCTGTGATTTAAGAAGTAAAAGGAAGAGGTGAAATTAACTTAAAGAATATATTTTCTTTATCCAGTATGTCAAATATGCAATGGTTTCTGTGACTTCCCCGGTGGTCCAGTGGTTAAGACTCTGCTTCAAATACATCGAGGGCAGGTTTGATCCCTGACTGAGGAACTAAGATTCCACCACCCCTGCCCAAAAAAAGGTCACGGTGTTAACCTGTGATCTATATAAAAATGGTCAATGGGAGGCTTTACCTTGGGGAGGTCTTTGAGGTCGGGCGTGTGTATCACACTCTTAGCCCACCGCGTTCAGACCTGACATGTCATGAGCCCCGGCGCTCGTGTGTTTGGGTGAAGAAGAGGGTCTTTTGTGGTTGGAGAGCTGGCCCGCCTTCCTGGTGGGTGGCCATCACACAGCGAGTCACGTCCCTGCCATGGGGGTTTCTCCAAGCCTCTGCCAGAGGGCCCACCCTTCAAAATACATTCTTGGAATCCTGCGGCATTCTTCAGGTTTGCAACAGTTTCTGTGAAAGATCCAGAAGCTTCTGGAACAAGTGACTCTTCGGTCCTTATTGGGAAAGTCGCTCAGACGTGTCCGACTCTTTGCAACCCCATGGACCGCAGCCTACCAAGGTTCTCCTCTGTCCGTGGACTTCTGCAGGCAAGAATACCAGAGCATTTTGCCATCTCTTTCTCCATCGGTCCTCACTGACAGGTGGGCGAAAAGGAAACCAGGTGTGTGGCTGGCAGAGGGCCACCCCTGCCCAATGTGGTTCTCAGGCAGGGTGGGTCTCAGGTGGCAAAAAACATCACGTACATGGCGCTTTCCACTGTTGTAAGTGAAACTGTTAGTCGCTCAGTCGTGTCCGACTCTTTGCGACCCCATGGACTATAATAGCCCGCCAGGCTCCTCTGTTTCTGGGATTTCCCACGCAAGGATACTGGACTGCGTGGCCATTCGCTTCCCCCGGGGATCTTCCCCACCCAGGAATCGAACCCGGGCCTCCTGCCTTGGCAGGCAGTCTCTTCACTGTCTGAGCCTTCAGGGAAGCCCATTCATTCTCCTAACAGCCCTGTCCCCATTCTACAGATGAGAACACTGAGACCCAGAGAGGGTCAGTGGATAGCCCCAGGTGTGCCCACATTCTGAGCTCTTGGCCACTCCTGGTGGTCCGCTTTCTCCCCCACCACCACCCAGGGAGTTCCTGCAGGGTCAGATGGACCAGTGGAAGTGTTTGGGTGTTTCACCATAAAATGATGTGCTGTGAAATCGGAGCCCGTGGGCTTTGAACTGAATTTTTGCAAAGTGGGTTTAAATCCAGAGCCGAGGCTGCGGTCAGAGCAAGTTCTGACCTTTAAATACTCCCTGGGGCTTCCACCCTGACCCTTCCCCGTTTCACCCTGATTCTGCTTCCCTCACCCACCCTCACAGCTAGAGACAGAGGCCATAGCTCACCAGCCCTGCCTGTAGGAGCTTAGAACAAGAAACTCCTGCTTAAGCACATTCCAACCAAATTAGCCTCCACTCTGTTGCCAACTGTGAACGTTTAGTCTCTGCTCTCCTTTCTGCCTTATTCATCTTTTCTGCTGCTGGAGTTCCCAACATGGTTGTGCCTCTCAAATCCCTTGGATATGCCTTGCTAGGAACCAGCAGGCTCACAAGTAAAAAGATCAAAAAAAATCTGGACTCCACTCATTTGCATCCCGTGATGGTTTTGACAGGAACTGAACCTGATGAACCTTCACTCCATGAAGAGAAGGCTGGCTAATCACTTTAACGGAGCATTGCAGGGACTGGGTTAATCTGGTTTTCAGGTCATGGAGCTGAGATGATGGTTTACACATATGTAACAGCACATTTCACACGGGTGTGTGTGCCTGCTAAGTCGTTTCAGTCGTGTCTGATTCTGCCACCCCACGGACTGTAGCCCACTGGGCTCATCTGTCCATGGGGATTCTCCAGGCAAGAATACTTTAGTGGGTTGCCATGCCCTCCTCCAGGGGATCTTCCCCACCCAGGGATTGAACCCATGTCTCTTACATCTCCTGCATTGGAAGGAGAGTTCTTTACCACTAGCGCCACCAGGGAAGCCCCATGTTATTTCACCAGTTCAGTTCAGTCGCTCAGTCGTGTCCGACTCTTTGTGACCCCATGAATTGCAGCACGCCAGGCCTCCCTGTCCCTCACCAACCCCCGGAGTTCACCCAAACTCACGTCCATCGAGTCGGTGATGCCATCCAGCCATCTCATCCTCTGTTGTCCCCTTCTCCTCCTGCCCCCAATCCCTCCCAGCATCAGAGTCTTTTCCAATGAGTCAACTCTTCACATGAGGTGGCCAAAGTACTGGAGTTGCAGCTTCAGCATCAGTCCTTCCAAAGAACACCCAGGACTGATCTCCTTTAGGATGGACTGGTTGGACCTCCTTGCAGTCCAAGGGACTCTCAAGAGTCTTCCCCAACAGCACAGTTCAAAAGCATCAATTCTTCTGTAGCAATAATAGCTGATTTTTTTTTCCAGAGTGTTGGTTTAGCTATCATGTCCTCAGGTAGTACAAGTGTCTTGCTTTTTGTGGGGGGGCTTTGTTGTATCTCTGTTTGCCCAGGTGTGGTTTTCTCTGAGCCTGTTGCAGCCACCCGTACCTGGGAATGCATAATTATGATCGCATCTCTTCAAAATCCTACACGTCTTGCGCTTCAACAGTTCTATGTTGGAGCTCTTATGCAACAAGCCAACCCTAGGTGGAGAGCTTCCTAAAAGAGAAAAAAAGCTTTTCTGAATCAACAAGCACAACCAGGCTGCAAATTCCCTAAAGATAACACTGACAGGATAAATAAATATTCCACATTTGGAAACAGACACACGTGAGATAAAGCCTCCAGTTTGGGGAGACAGTGAACAGTCAGGGACATATATTCTAGTCTGAGAAAAAGAAGCAGAAATGGCAGATCGTGCGTAAGCTGTAAGGAGTCCGCATGCTGGTGGCAACGCAATTACCTTTGAGTTAATCGTCGGGAAGATGAAAGAATACAAAAGTGTGGCTTTTGACTTTTAATATGATTTTTCAGTAAAAATTCTGTAGGAATAATTAGCTAATTCGGGACACGTGTCTTCCAAAGTCTATTAAGATATAGCTCTGGTAGATTAATTGGCGCCGTTTCCTCTTGCTTCTCTCTTTAACAAAATGAATAAAAATATTTTTCATGCGTGTCATAAATATTAGATAACTTGAAATTGAGTTTTCCCTTATTGCGGAGCTGGTATTTTTAGCACGCATCCGAAAAAAATGTGGCATTGGCTCTTGCAGATCTGTTTCCTGGGTTCTAGCCTGGTAATTAGCCCTTAATTTCACCAGGATTATTTTCCCCAGGCTCTCCCCAAAAAAGTGCATGCTAATTATTAATTATCCTCACTTGTTCATTAAAGCAAGCCCTCAAAGGGCTTCGTTGAGACAGTTTATTAACCTGAAACAGGCTCTCCTATGTTCTTAAAATCATTAAGGCCTTCAAAATATTTTACACGCAGAACGTTCCTGCGAATTTACAGCAACCTTGCACGTAAGCTGACTCCCAGTCATTTCACCCTCTGTCCTGACCCATCCTTTCAGAGTGAGTACAGACAGTCCCGTCTGTAACCTCCAGGCTCATGAAATGAACACCTCCCAGCGGGAGATGACAGCTGTCCTTTTCGGTGGCTCACCGCCCACCCTCCACCCCCCTCTGACCCCAGATGGCTGAGACGTGGCCCACCTTGGCACACAACACACAACGAGGTGTGGGCAAAGGTGGGGAGCATCCCTTGGCTTGATGACCCCCCCAAATGCAGAGCACAAGCCCGTTAGAGTGGGGTCCATCCGTCTCCACTGCCTTCCCTGGAGGGTCCACACGGCGGCCTCTCCCACCCTTCCCTTGGTCCCCAGCAATGTCCAAATTAAGGTTCCTCCTGTTGATAGATTTTCAGAAACAGATCGCTGGTGATACACGCACGTGGATACACACACAGTGGGATTCTACCCAACTGTTGAAAAGAATGAAACTTTGCCACTTGCAATGAGATGGATGGACTTAATTAGTCAAAGACTGCTTGATATCACTTATGTATAACAGAAAAAATAAATATATAAAGCCCATGCAATGCAACCGGAGAGTAGCCACCACTTGCCGCAAGTAGAGAAAGCCAAAGCATAGCAACAGAGCCCCAGGCAATCCAAAAAATAACAATTAAAATAAGAATTAAAAACCTGGTCCTCAGGGCCTGTGATTCTGTGACCTCACATGGCAAAAGGGACTCTGCTCAGCTCAGCTCAGTCACTCAGTCATGTCCAGCTGTTTGCGATTCCATGGACTGCAGCACACCAGGCTTCCCTGTCCATCACCAACTCCCAGAGCCTACTCAAACTCATGTCCATTGAGTCAGTGATGCCATCCAACCATCTCATCCTCTGTGGTCCCCTTCTTCTCCTGCCTTCAATCTTTCCCAGCATCAAGGTCTTTTCCAGTGAGTCAGTTCTTCGCAACAGGTGGCCAAAGTATTGCACCTTCAGCTTCAGCATCAGTCCTTTCAATGAATATTCAGGACTGATTCCCTTTAGGATGGACTGGTTGGATCTCCTTGCAGTCCAGGGGACTCTCAAGAGTCTTCTCCAACACCACAGTTCAAAAGCATCAATTCCTCAGCGCTCAGCTTTCTTTATAGTCCAACTCTCATATCCATACATGACTACTGGAAAAACCAAACTTTGGCTAGACAGACCTTTGTTGGCAAAGTAATGTTTCTGCTTTTGAATATGCTATCTAGGTTGCTCATAACTTTTCTTCCAAGGACTAAGAGTCTTTTAATTTCATGGCTGCAATCACCATCTGCAGTGATTTTGGACCCCGCCCCCCAAAAAATAAAGTCTCTCACTGTTTCCATTGTTTCCCCATCTGTTTGCCATGAAGTGATGGGACCAGATGCCATGATCTTAGTTTTCTGAATGTTGAGTTTTAAGCCAGCTTTTTCACTCTCCTCTTTAGATGTCATCAATTACAGATCTGGAGATGGAGACCTTGTCCTTGGTGGTCTGAGTGGGCCCCTAGAATCCCAAGGATCCTTGTAAAAGGAAGGCAGGAAAGTCAGGAGCAGAAAAGCAGATGTGAGCCTGGAAGCAGAGGTGCGAGTCAGCACGGTGAAGCTGGTCCGCTGCTGGCTTTGAAGATGCAGAGAGGGGCCAGGAGCCAGGGAAAGTAGGTGCCTTCTGGAACCTGGAAGAGACAGAAAAACAAGAGTGTCCCACCCCCGAGCCTGGAGAAGGACCCAGCCCTGCCAACAACCTGTCTCAGACCACTGACCTCTAGCCCAGTGAGAGCTTCAGCATAGGTTGCTTTAAAGCTCTTTCAGCTTATGATAATGACAGCAGCCACGGGCAACCAATGTGGGGAGGATTAACAACCAGCAATGGACATTGTGGGAAAGAAAGAACATCAAAGGAGGAGGGGAGGTTATTCCTGGCTTCTACGTACCACCTCTCTCCCCCGGGGGCCACTGGACTGAGGCAGGGCACTCAGGTGGGCGTGGAGTCCCAGGAGGGAGGGGGCTCATCGCTTCCCTCAGGCCAGCCTTGGAAACCTGCCTGCTTGTAGCTTTCATCTCTTGGGGTTGGATGTGATAGAACTTCTCAGTCTCCACCTTCTCTCCTCTTTGGGAGGCAAATTCCAGAGAAGTGCTTGTCGCTCAGTCGAGTCCACTCTCTGAAGTTTCCTTGGGATTTTGCAGTGGGAGACAGGAAGCCGAGGGGGAAGTTGGATCTGAGAACTCTTACTGCTGGATGGGAGGGAACAACCTCGAGCCAACAGGGGAAATGCAAAGAGCGGGTGATTTGATGCCAAGTGAGATGAATGTCAGCTCTGCCACCAGCGATTCTTTGTTCATCCAGGTGGCTCTTAACATTCCCATGTACACTTAGCACAACTTCTGAGAGGCTCCTTGGGTCAGATGTGCGATCATTCCCCCATCCATAGGTGTGTGTGAAATAAGAAGCGGTCTCTCGGAAGGCTCTTAGAAATGCCGGGTTATCTGGATGCTCCCAGTGAAATGACGGGGATGCGTAAACGCAGAAGAGGGAGGCAGGAAAACTCCAACCAGAGAAGATCTGACTCTGAAAGAATGCCGAGAAAAGACGCAGTGTTTCTACACCTGGCTCCAGGTGTAGGAAGACACATGGAGCTGGGACAAGCCTGGTCAGCAGAGCTGAGCCAGGCCAGAGTCGAAACACAGCGCGTGAGCTTCGTGACCCAGAAATAAACGACGGCTGTAGCAGATGAAGCTCGTACGGTACAGCACAGGGTGGAGTGTGCGAGGACCAGCCTCCACTGCACCCTGCACGACGGGGAAGGGCTGGTAATGGATGTGAGAACCACAGGGACCATCGGGAACCACCATGCCCAAACGCGGTGGAAGGAACCTAGAGAACTGGTTTTCACGAGGAGCTACGGAGCAGAGACTTCAGTGCAGCAACGCAGGCTGAACGAGGAGGAGAACGGAGTGTGGCGAGGACTCTGCCCAGGACGGCACGGTGCTGACATGTGGTCCCTTTTCAGCAGAGACTCGGACATACAAGGACGTCCCTGCTTTGACTTGTGAAGGTCTGCAGTCCACCGAGGGCAACGCCCAAGGGAAAGACTAGGACCCCGGTGCCTTGAAGGGCACTGGGGTGACCCCAGGAAGCTTATCCTTTAGGAAGCTGGCTTTTCTCAACCCCCTGTAATTCCTTAATGTCAGGAATCCAGCCTTACAACACCCTGGAGATTCCAGTAAGGGGCACTGTCGTAAGAATGTGCCCTGGGAAATGTGTCCAGCTGTGCGTGTGCCCCACTCCCCTCACCAAGAGTTGTAAGGAAGACAGGAAATACACCTTTACCTGTCAAGGTCAGGTACCTGTCACCGTGTTGGAGTCTCTACAAACTTTACGCTGGACCGAAACAACAACAACAACAAAATGGATTTTCTCATTTTTCTTAGCGGCAGTCTGACCTCAATCTTCACTCGTTCTGTAAGATGAAATCGTGCTGAGGAGTCAGACTTTCTAATATTGTAAATTAGAACCATACAGAGGGCACTTTCTTGGTGGTCTAGTGGGTAAGACTCCCGCTGCAGGGGGCAAGGGTTCATTTCCTGATTTGGAAACTGAGATCCTGCATGCTATATGGTGCAACAAAAAAAAAGTTATTATTTTTTTATTTTTAAAATAAAATAAATTAGAGAGAGAGAGAGAGCTCTCCGCAGGAGAGGTACAGGGTCTTAAACAGGAGGACCTAAGTCAGCAGTCGAGGTAGCAGAGGCTTTGCTAGGGAAGCAAGACTAGGCCGGTGGATGACCCAATCAGAGTGGACAGAGGACATTCTAAGGTGGGGGGAAATGGGTGTGAACAGTTCCTGAGAGGAGACGGAGAAAGGTCCCCTGCCCCAGGGGAGAAAAGGACTCATGACCCCACTTTGTCATGACACCTGCTTTGTCCCCTCCAAGAGGTGATGGGGAAAGTAAGCGCTGTACTTAGAATCCAAAAATTATCCTGGGCTAGTGGCACATTGTAGCTTTGAAAATGAGTGAGGCTTGCATCCTGCCCCTAGTGAAGTCGATTTAATTCATTGCTGTGTGGTGTGGCCTGGGTTATGGGACTTTTAAAAGCTTTTCTAGTATTTTCAATATGCAGCCCAGATTGAGACTTGCTGATCCAAAGCAGTGTTTCCCCAGCTTTGGCATGCATAAGAGATTTGTTAAAACACAGATTTCTTTTCTTCTCTCTTTTTTTCAAAAAATCTTTTGGCTGCACCACGCAGCATGTGGGATCTTAGTTCCCCAACCAGGGATTGAACCCACACTCCCTTGCTGGCAGCACGGAGTCTTAACCACTGGACCACTAAGGAAAGTGCCCTAAACACAGATTTCTTGGCCCCACGCCTGGAATTCTCAAGTCAGGAGGTGTGAATGAGGTTGGGCCATTTGTACTTCTCATAATCTGCCAAATGGTGCTGATGTTGCTCGGGCTTCCCCATAGCTCAGCAGGAAAGAACCTGCCTGCCGTCACGGGAGATGCAGGGTGAGGGTTCGATCCCTGGTGAGGGTTCGATCCCTGGATAAGGAGGATCTCCTGGAGAAGGAAATGGCTACCCACTCCAGTATTCTTGCTTTGGAAATCCCGTGGACAGAGGAGCCTGGTGGTCTATACAGTCCACAGGGTCGCAAAGAGCTGGACATGACTGAGCAAATGAGGATACATGGGTGCTGATGTTGTTGATCCTGGGACCACAGTTTGAGGACCACTAAGTGAAGTGAAATTCGCTCAGTGGTGTCAGACTCTTTGTGACCCCATGGACTATACAATCCATGGAATTCTCCAGGCCAGAATACTGAAGTGGGTAGTCTTTCCCTTCTCCAGAGGATATTCCCAACCAGGGCATTGAACCCAGATCTCCTGCATTGCAGGCGGATTCTTTACTGGCTAAGCCACAAGAGAGGTGGACTAGCCTGGGTGGTCCTGGTCTCTTCCACTATCTCATTCCAATGACAGACTAGCCTGTTGGTATTGGCCTAATCCGTGGTCTCCGTAAAAAGGCAGAATAGCCCATGTGGGCCTGGCCTAATCAGGGGCAGCAATCGAAAGCAAGTCTAGCCTGGGTGGGACTGGTCTATTCAGGGGTGTCAATCAAAACGCAGATTAGCCTGGGTGGGCCTGGCCTAATCAGTGTGATCATGAAAGGAAGAATAGCCTGTGTGAGCCTGGTCTAATCAGAGATGTCAGTCAAATGGCAGACTAGCTCGGGTGGGCCTGACCTAATCAGTGCTGTCAATGAAAAGGGAGACTAGACAGGGTGGGCCTGGCCCAATCAGTGGCGTCAATGAAAAGGCAGACGAGCCTGTTGGTACTGCCCTAATCTGTGGTCTCAATCAAATAACAGACTGCCCTGCTGGTACTGGCCTATTCCATGGTCTCAATCAAAAGGCAGACTAGCCTCGGTGGGCCTGGCCTAATCAGTGGTGTCAATATAAAAACAGACTTGCCTGCTGGTACTTGCCTAATCCGTGTTTTGAATCAAAAGGCAGACTAGCCTGGGTGAGCTTGGTCTAATCAGGGGTGTCAATCAAATGGCAGACTAGCTCGGGTGGGCCTGGCCTAATCACTCGTGTCAAAAAGGCAGACTAGACAGGGTGGGCCTGGCCTAATCAGTGGTGTCAAACGAAAGGCAGACTAGCCTGTTGGTACTGCCCTAATCTGTGGTCTCAATCAAATAACAGACTACCCTGTTGGTACTGGCCTAATCCATGGTCTCAATCAAAAGGCAGACTAGCCTGGGTGGGCCTGGCCTAATCAGTGCTGTCAATCAAAAGGCAGACTAGCCTGGGTGGTCCTGGCCTAATCCGTGGTCTCAATCAAAAGGCAGACTAGCCTAGGTGGGCCTCACCTAAGCAGTCCTCTCAATCAAATGGCAGACTAGCCAGGGTGGTCCTGTACTATTCCGTGCCCTGAGTCAAATGAAAAACTAACCTGCTGGTACTGGCCTAATCCGTGGTCTCAATCAAAAGGCAGAATAGCTTGGGTGGGCCTGGCCTAATCAGTGGTGTCAATTGAAAAGCAGACTAGCCTGTTGGTACTGGCCTCAACCGTGATCTCAGTCAAATAACAGACTACCCTGCTGGTACTGGCCTAATCCGTGGTCTCAATCAAAAGGCAGCCTAGCCTGGGTGGGCCTGGCCTAATCAGTGCTGTCAATCAAAAGGCAGACTAGCCTGGGTGGGCCTGGCCTTATCAGTGGTGTCGATTGAAAAGCAGACTAGCCTATTGGTACTGGCTTCAACCATGGTCTCAGTCAAATAACAGACGACCCTGCTGGTATTGGCCTAATCCATGGTCTCAATCAAAAGGCAGCCTAGCCTGGGTGGGCCTGGCCTAATCAGTGGCATCACTTGAAAGGCAGACTAACCTGTTAGTACTGACTTCTTCCATGGTTTCAATCAAAAGGCAGACTAGCCTCAGTGGGCCTGGCCTAATCAACGATGTCAATCAAAAGGCAGATTAGTCCGTTGGTACTGGCCTAATCCGTGATCTCAGTCAAATAACAGACTAGCCTGCTGGTACAGGCATAATCCATGGTCTAAATTAAAAGGCGGACTAGCCTGGGTGGGCCTGGCCTAATCAGTGGTGTCAATTGAAAGGCAAACTCTCCAGTTGGTACTGGCCTAATCCGTGGTCTGTCAAATAACAGAACAGCCTTCTTGTACTGACCTAATCCAAGGTCTCAGTCAAAAGGCAGACTAGGCTGGGTGGGCATGGCCTAATTTGTGGCGTCAGTTGAAAGGAAGACTAGCCTGGGTAAGCCTGGCCTACTCTGCGGTGTCAATCGAAAGGCAGATTAGCGTGTAAGTAATGGCCTAATCCATTGTCTCACTCAAATAAGAGACCACCCTGCTGGTACTGGCCTAATCTGCGGTGTCAATCAAATGGCAGATTAACCTGGGTGAGCTTGGCCTAATCAGTGGTGTCTATCTAAATGCTACCAAGCCTGAGTGGCATGGCTAATCAGCGATGTGATTCAAACGGGAGACTAGCCTGGGTGGGCCTAGCCTAATCAGTGGCATCGATGGAAATGAAGACTAGCCTGGGTGGTACAGGCGTAATCTGTGGTCTAAATTATGAGGCAGACTAGCCTAGGTGGGCCTGGCTTAATCACTGGTGTCAATCGAAAGGCAAACTCTCCAATGGTACTGACCTAATCCATGTTCTCAGTTAAATAACAGACCAGCCCTCTTGTACTGGCCTAATCAATGGGGTCTCAGTCAAAAGGCAGACTAGGCTGGGTGGGCATGGCCTAATTCGTGGCGTCAATCGAAAGGCAGACTAGCCTGTTGGTACTGGCCTAATCCGTTGTCTTAGTCAAATAACAGACTACCCTGCTGTTACTGGCCTCATCTGGTTTCAATCAAATGGCAGATTAATCTGGGTGGGCCTGGCCTAATCAGTGGTGTCAAACGAAATGAATACTAGACTGGGTGGGCCTGGCCTAATCAGTGTCGTCAGTCGAAAGGAACACTAGCCTGAGTGGGCCTGGCCTAATCAGTGGGCTAAATCCAAAGGTAGGCTAGCCAGTTGGTACAGGCCTAACCCATGGGCTCAGTCAGATAACAGACTCTCCTGTTGGTATTTGCCTAATCCGTGTCCTAAATCAAAAGTTAGACTAGCTTGGATGGGCCTGGCCTAATCAGTGGTCTCAGTCAAATAGCAGAATAGCCTGCTGGTCCTGTACTAATCCATGGTCTCAAAGGGCAGACTAGCCTGGGTGGGCCTTGCCTAATTAGTGCTGCCAGTCAAAAGGCAGACTAGCCTGAGTGGGCCTGGCCTAATCAGTGGCATCATTCGAAGGGAAGACTAGCCTGGTTGGCCCTAGCCTAAACAGTGGTGTCAGTCAAAAGGAAGACTAGCCCGAGTGGGCCTGGCCTAATCCATGGTCTCAATCAAAAGGATGACTAGACTGGGTGGGCCACTAATCAGTGGTGTCAGTCAAAAGGAAGACTAGCTTTCTGGTACTGGCTCAATCTGTGCTCTCAGTCCAATAACATACTAGCTTCTTGGTACTGGCTTAATCTGTGGTGTCAATCAAAACGAAGTCTAGCCTGGGTGGGCCTGGCCTAATCAGTGGTGTCAATCGAAAGGAAGATTAGCCTGTTGGTACTGGCCTAATCCGTGGTCTCAGTCCAACAACAGACTAGCCTGCAGGTACAGGCATAATCTGTGGTCTAAATCAAAAGGCAGACTGACCTCGGTGGGCTTGACTTAATCAGTGGTGTCAATTGAAAGGTAAACTCTCCAACTGGTGCTGGCCTAATCCGTGTCTCAGTCAAGTAACAGACTAGCCTTCTCGTACTGGCCTAATCCATGGTCTCAATCAAAAGGCAAACTAGGCTGGGTGGGCCTGGCCTAATCAGTGGCGTCAATCGAAAGGGAGATTAGCCTGGGTGGGTCTGGCTTGATCAGTGGTGTTAATCGAAAGGCAGACTACCCTGTTGCTAGTGGCCTAAACTGTGGTCTCAGCCAAATAACATGCTAGACTGCTGGTACTGGCCTAATTCATGGTCTCAATCAAAAGGCAAACTATCCTGGGTGGGTCTGGACTAATTAGTGGTATCAATCGAAATGGAGACTATCCTCAGTGGGTCTGGCTTAATCAGTAGCGTCAATCTATAAGCAGACTAGCCTCGGTGGGCCTGGCCTAATCAGTGGAGTCATTTGAAAGGCAGACAACCTATTGGTACTGGCCTAATCCGTGGTCTCAATCAAAAGCAGACTAGCCTCGGTGGGCCTGGCTTAATCAGTTGCATCAATCGAAATGAAGACTAGCCTGGGTGGGTCTGGCCTAATCAGGGGTATCAATCCATAGGCAGACTATGCTGGGTGGGCCTGGCCTAATCAGTGGCATCAATCAAAATGAAGTCTAGCCTGGGTGGGCCTGGCCTAATCAGTGGGCTCAATACAAAGGTAGATGACAGACTAACCTGTTATCAGTCAGATAACAGACTAACCTGCAGGTACTGGCCTAATCCGTGGTCTAATTCAAAAGGTAGACTAGCCGGGATGGGCCTGGCCTAATCAGTGGTGTCAGTCGAAAGGCAGACTATCCTGTTGCTACTTGCCTACTCTGTGGTCTCAGTGAACTAACAGAATAGGCTGCTGGTACTTGCCTCATCAGTGGTCTAAATCAACACATAGACTAGCCTGTGTAGGCCTAGCCTAATCAGTGATGTCAGTTGAAAGGCAGACTAGCCTGCTGGTACTGGCTTAATCCATGGTTTCAATCAAAAGGCAGACTAGCTGGGGTGGGCCTAGCCTAATCAGTGTTGTGAATCGAAATGCAGACTAGCCTGGGTGGACTTGGCCTAATCAGAGGTGTCAATACAAAGGCAGAGTAGACTTGGTGGGCCCAGCCTAATCAAGGCTTCAATTGAAAGGAAGACCAGCCTGGGTGGGCCTAGCCTAATCAGTGGTGTGAACTGAAAGACAGACTAGCCAGTTGGTACAAGCTTAATCTGTGATCTCAGTCAAATAACAGACGAGCCTGCTGGTACTGTCCTAATCCATGGTCTCAATCAAATGGCAGATGAGTCAGGGTGGGCCTGGCCTAATCAGTGGTGTGAATCAAAATGTAGACTAGCCTGGGTGGGCCTGGCCTAATCAGTGGTGTTAATCGAAAGGCAGACTAGCCTGTTGATTGTGGCCTAATCCATAGCCTTAGTCAAATAACAGACTAGCCTGTTAGTACTGGCCTATTCCATGGTCTCAACAAAAAACAGGCTAGCCTTCTTGTACTGGCCTAATCCATGGTCTCAAACAAAAGGCTGGGTGGCATGGCCTAACCAGTGATGTCAATCGAAATGAAGATAGCCGGGGTGGGCCTGGCCTAATCGGTGGTGTCAATCGAAAGGCTGACTACCCAGCTGGGACTGGCCTAATCCGTGGTCTCAGTCAAATAACAGACTATCCTGCTGGTACTGCCCTAACCTGTGTTCTAAATCAAAAGGCAGACTAGCCTGCATGAGCTTCGCCTAATCAGTGCTGTCAATGGAAATGAAGACTAGCCTGGGTGGGCCTGGGCTAATCAGTGGTGTCAATCGAAAGGCACACTAGCCTGTTGGCACTGGCCTAGTCCGTGCTCTCAGTGAACTAACAGAATAGGCTGCTGGTGCTTGCCTCATCCGTGGTCTAAATCAACAGGTAGAGTAGCCTGGGTGGGCCTAGCCTAATCAGTGGTGTCAATCAAAAGGCAGACTAGCCTGCTGGTACTGGCCTAATCGGCAGTCTCAATCAAAAGGTAGCCTAGCCTGTGTGGGCCTCGCCTAATCAGTGGGGTCAATCAAAGAAGACAACCCTGGTTGGGCCTAGCCAAATCAGTGGTTCAATCGAAAGGCAGACTCCCCTGGGTGGGCCTGGTCTAATCAGTGTCTTCAATCAAAAGGAAGACTAGCCTGAGTTCAGTTCAGTCACTCAGTCGTGTCCAACTCTTTGCGACCCCATGAATCACAGCACGCCAGGCCTCCTTGTCCATCATCAACTCCTGGAGTTCACTCAGACTCATGTCCATCGAGTCAGTGATGCCATCTAGCCATCTCATCCTCTGTCGTCCCCTTCTCCTCCTGCCCTCAATCCCTCCCAACATCAGAGTCTTTTCCAATGAGTCAATTCTTCCCATCAGGTGGCCAGAGTACTGGAGTTTCAGCTTTAGCATCATTCTTTCCAAATAAATCCCAGGGTTGATCTCCTTCAGAATGGACTGGTTGGATCTCCTTGCAGTCCAAGGGACTCTCAAGAGTTTTCTCCAACACCATAGTTCAAAAGCATCAATTCTTTGGCGCTCTGCCTTCTTCACAGTCCAATTCTCACATCCATACATGACCACAGGAAAAACCATAGCCTTGACTAGACAGAACTTAGTCAGCAAAGTAATGTCTCTGGTTTTGAATATGCTATCTAGTTTGGTCATGACTTTTCTTCCAAGGAGTAAGCGTCTTTTAATTTCATGGCTGCAGTCACCATCTGCAGTGATTTTGGAGCACCCAAAAATAAAGTCTCACACTGTTTCCACTGTTTCCCCATCTATTTCCCATGGAGTGATGGAACCGGATGCCATGATCTTCGTTTTTTGAATGTTGAGCTTTAAGCCAACTTTTTCACTCCTCTTTCACTTTCATCAAGAGGCGTTTGAGTTCCTCTTCACTTTCTGCCATAAGGGCGGTGTCATCGGTATATCTGAGGTTATTGATATTTCTCCCAGCAATCTTGATTCCAGCTTGTGTTTCTTCTAGCCCAGCATTTCTCATGACGTTCTCTGCATAGAAGTTAAATAAGCAGGGTGACAATATACAGCCTTGATGTACTCCTTTTCCTATTTGGAACCAGTCTGTTGTTCCATGTCCAGTTCTAACTATTGCTTTCTGACCTGCATACAGATTTCTCAAGAGGCAGGTCAGGTTGTCTGGCATTCCCATCTCTTTCAGAATTTTCCACAGTTGATTGTGATCCACACAGTCAAACTCTTTGGTATAGTCAAGAAAGCAGAAATAGATGTTTTTCTGGAATTCTCTTGCTTTTTCCATGATCCAGCGGATGTTGGCAATTTGATCTCTGGTTCCTCTGCCTTTTCTAAAACCAGGTTGAACATCTGGAAGTTCACAGTTCACGTACTGCTGAAGCCTGGCTTGGAGAATTTTGAGCACTACTTTAGTAGCATCTGAGATGAGTGCAGTTGTGGTTTGAGGAGTGCAATTGTGCACCAGCCGGAGTGATCCAGGCCTAATCAGTGGTGTCAGTCGAAAGGGAGACTAGACTGTTGGTGTTGCCCTAATCCGTGATCATAGTGAAATAGCAGACTAGCCTGCTGGCACTTGCCTAATCCGTGGTCTCAGTCAAAAGGCAGAATAGAGTGGGTGGGCCTGGCCTAATCAGTGGCGTCAATTGAAAGAAAGACTAGACTGTTGGTACTGGCCTAATCCATGGTATCAGTCAAATAACGGACTAACCTGCTGGCACTCAGCTAATCCACGGTGTCAGTCAAATAACCACCAGCCTGCTGGTATTGGCGTAATCGGTGATCACAATCAAAATGCAGAGTAGCCTGGGTGGGCCTGTCCTAACTAGTGGTGTGAATCAAAAGAGATAAGAGTCTCTGAGTGGGCCTGGCCTAATCAGTGGTGTCAATCGAGAGGCAGACGAGCCTGTTGGTACTGTCCTAATCCGTGGTCTCAATCAAAGGCAGATTAACCTGGGTGGGTCTGGCCTAATCAGTGGCATCAATCGAAAGGAAGACTAGACTGGGTGAGCCCGGCCTAATCAGTGGTGTCAATCGAGAGGCAGATGAGCCTGTTGGTACTGTCCTAATCCGTGGTCTCAATCAAATAACAGACTAGCATGCTCATACTTGCCTAATCCGTGGTCTAAATCAAAAGGCAAGCTAGCCTGGGGGGGCCTGGCCTAATCAGTGGTGTCAATCAAAATGCAAACTAGCCTGAGTGGGCCTGGCCTAATTCGTGGCGTCATTCGAAAAGGAGACTAACCTGAGGGAGCCTCGCTTAATCAGTGGTGTCAGTAGAAAGGCAGCCTAGCCTGTTGGTTCTGGCCTAATTCGTGGTCTCAATCAAAAGACAAACTAACCTGGGTGGGCCTGGCCTAATCAGTGGTGTCAATAGAAAGGCAGCCTAGCCTGCTGGTTCTGGCCTAATCCGTGGTTTCAATCACAAGCTAGACTAGCCTGGGTGGCCTGGCCTAATCAGTGGTGTCAATCAAAAGGCAAACTATTCTTTTGGTATTGGCCTTTTCCATGCTGGCACTAGCCTAATCCGTGGTCTCATCAAAAAGCAGATTAGCTTGCTTGGTCCTCTCCTAATCAGTGGTGTCAATCAAAAGCAGACCAGCCTGGGTGGGCCCGGCCTAATCAGTGATGTCCGTCAAGTTACAGACTAGCCTGCTGGTACTGGCCTAATCCATGGTCTCAGTCAAATAACAGACTAGCCTCCAGGTACTGGCCTAATCTGTGCACTCACTCAAAGGGCAGACTAGCCTGGGTTAGCCTGGCCTAATCCGTGGTGTCAGTCGAAAGGCAGACTACTTGCTTCTGGCCTAATCCGAGGTCTCAGTCAAATAACAGACTAGCCTGCTGCTACTGGCCTAATCCGTGGTCTCAATCAAAAGGCAGAGTAACCTGGGTGGGCCTGGCCTAATCTGTGGTGTCAACTGAAAGGCCTGGTCTAATCAGTGATGTCAGTCAAAAGGCAGACTAGCCTGGGTGGACCTAGTCTATTGAGTGGTGTCAGTCGAAATACTGACTCTCCTCGGTGGGCATGGGCTAGTCATTGGTGTCCATCAAACGGCAGACTAGCCTGGGTGGTCCTACCCTAATCACTAATTTCAATCGAAAGGCAGAGTAGCCAGGGTGGGCCTGGCCCAATCAGTGGTGTCAACTGAAATGCAGACTAGGCTGGATGAGCATGGGCTAATCAGGGGTGTCAATCAAGTGGTAGTCGAGCCTGGCTGGGCCTATCCTTATCTGTGGTGTCAATCAAAAGGAATACTAGCCTGGGTGGTCCTGGCCTAATCAGTGGCATCATTCGAAGGGAAGACTAGCCTGAATGGACCTAGCTTTATCTGTGTTCTCATTCGAAAGGAAGAATAGCCTGGGTGGGCCTGCTCTAATCAGGGGTGTCGATAAAATGGCAGACTAGTTTGTTGGTACAGGCCTACCCCCTGGGTCTCAATCAAAAGGCACACTACCCTGGGTGGGCCTGGCCTAATCTGTGGCATCAATCGAAAGGAAGGGTAACATGGGTGGGCCTCGCCTAAGCAGTCCTCTCAATCCAATGGCAGACTAGCCTGGGTGGGCCTGGCCTGTTCCGTGGTCTCAGACAAATAACAGACTAGCCTGCTGCTACTGGCCTAATCTGTGGACTCAGTCAAAAGCAGACTAGCCTGGGTGGGCCTGTCCTAATCAGTCGTGTCAATCAAAAGGCAGGCTCACCTGGCTGGGCCTGGCTTCATCAGGTGAGCTTTATAAAATAGACACTCTCCTGCTTATCTCAGACACAAAATGCACAGCCGCTTGTGAGCTGCCTGTGGACAGGAGTGGTGCCCTCCCTAGGACCTGAGGACCTGAGTTCTACCCCCATGAGGGAGTGAATGAGACGACACCAGTGGGCCTGAAGAGAAGACTCCTGAGCTTCAGGTGGAAAATGCAGTGTCAGTCAACACCTCGACTGCAGTTAGCGCAGAGGACCTGCTTACAGCGTGTGCACACGCCTGAACCAGCGAACCAGAGGACCATGGTGTGTCTCTACGCCAGGGGTGATCTGCGACACGGCGGGAGAAGACCAGTCTGCTGGGGATATCTGTAGCCTCAGTCAGGCACCATGTCGTACGCTGCTTCTCTTGCTTTTATAATTAGTTAAGCTTTTATTTATTTATAAATAATGTACTTATATATTTGTAATATATTTATATATTTTATAATTTATAATTTATTTTATGTTTATTTATTCAAATATATTTAAATATAATATTTATTATTATTTAAAGACATATTTATATATTTTATAATATATACTGTATATATTATTATTTATTGTCTATTATCATTGCTTATTATTATATGTTATTATTTACTGTTATACATTATTTTATATATTATTACTTATATATATTTTTAATATTTGTAAATATACTTACATATTTATTAAACTATTATGTATTTATAAGTATGTTTATATATTTATATAAATGAATATATTATATATTTGTAAATATATTTATATAAGTGAATATATCATATATTTATTGTATGTTTATATATTTATAGAACAGATATATTTATAGTATACTTATATATTTGTATAAATTAATGTTATATATTTATAATTATATAAATGCATGTTTTATATTTATAATATATTTATATACTATAAATATATTTGTATGTTTATATAAGCATCTATTTATAAACATATTTATATAAATATAAATATATTTTATTATATAAAATATATTAGAATTTATTACAGTATATAAACATAATAAATAATATAATAAATTTATATTTATATAAAATAAATATATATTTATAAATTATTTGTATATTTATATATATTTATAATATATTTATATAAATGAATATATTATATATTTGCATGAATAATATGTTGTATATTTATATATTAGTATAAATGAATATGTTATTCATATGTTATATGTTATAAATATGTTATGTTATAACATACAAGAAACACGTTATAAATATATTTATATATTTATATAAATAAGTATATATTTATAAACATATTTCTATATTATATATTTATAAATATATACTTGTATAAATAGTTATGTTATAGAGTTATAATATATTGATAAATTAACCATTTATAGATTAAGTGATCATTTTTGTGCACGCTGGGGCCCCGTGGCTGCGCAGCCTTTCTCTAGCCGGGCGAGCGGGGGCTGCTCCCTTGCTGCGGGCTTCTTGTTGAGTCGCCCCGCCTGCCGTGAAGCCTGCGGTATCTTCCCCCAGCGTCTCCTGCATCGGAAGGATTCTCTACTTTTGAGTCACCAGGGAAGCCCTCCTAGTTTTTTTTAACGGCTGGGATGGAGCGGGGGCAAGGAGAAAATGAAGTAGCATGCCCTTTGTTGTTTGTTCGCATGACCTCAGGGAGGAAAGTGGTGGTCTTGGAGAAACCAGCAAGGTTCCTTGCTAAGGCCTGCGAGAGCCTCCTTCAAGGGTAAATGGAGGCCTGTCTCCTTCTAACAGTGACAGCACCCTGTCTACACTCTCGAAGTACCTGGCTCTCCACCCCAGGCTTCCAGCAGGTCCCCGGAGGCAGGGTCCCCGCCCAGTACTCCCCGAGCCTCTCTGCAGGCCCCTGTTAAAGCACTCTTTTTGCTAGCGTGGGATTGGCTTCCATGCTTCCCTTAGCATCTCGCTTTTCCAGGCAGGAATCTGCCTTCACCTTTTCGGGTTTTCCTGAGCGCTTAACCAAATGTGCACTTGTGGTCCCCCACATGCTGGACACATGCATGTTGTCATATCAGGTGGCCAAAGTATTTGAGCTTCAATATTGGTCCTTCCAATAATTTTTCAGGATTGATTTCCTTTAGGATAGACTGATTGGATCTCCTTGCAGTCCAAGGGGCTCTCAAGAGTCTTCCCCAACACCACAGTTCAAAAGCATCAATTCTTTGGCGCTCAGCCTTCTTTCTGGTCCAACCCTCACATCCGTACATGATGACTGGAAAAACCATCGCTTTGACTATACGGACCTTTCTTGGCAAACTGATGTCTCTGCTTTTTGATATGCCATCTAAGTTTGTCATAGCTTTCCTTCCAAGGAACAAGCGTCTTTAATTTCATGGCTGCAGTCACTGTCCACAGTGATTTTGGAGCCCAAGAAAATAGTCTGTCACTGTTTCTATTTGCAGCCCTCTATATGCTGATTCCATGCCTGTTGTTGTTCAGTTGCTGAGTCGTGTCGAACTTAGCATGGACTGCAGCACTCCAGGCTTCCCTGTCCTTCACCGTCTCCCGGAGCTTGCTCAAACGCACGTCCATGGAGTCGATGATGCCGTCTGACCATCTCATCCTCTGTCACCCCTTCTCCTCCTGCCCTCAGTGTTTCCTAGCATAAGGTCTTTCCCAATGAGCTAGTAATAACAGCCTAGTGGCACGTTCCTTCAGCATAGAGGTTCTCAAAGTGTGCTTCTCAGACCAGCCTCAGCCTCTGCTTGGAGCTCATCCGAAATGCAGATTCTTGGCTTCCCCCCAGACCTGCTGAATCAAAAACCCCAGGCCAGGGGCTTAGCCATCTAGGTTTGGTAAGTCTTCCCAGAGGTTCTGCTACACTTTTCATTTGAGAATCACTCTTCTAGCCTAAGGTTTTGTGTTTTTTTCAGGCAATCAGTCTCTTAATAATTCCCAGGTCTCATTCCCCAGATTTTTTTTTTTTGGTAGTTTTATTTGGGATCTTTGTGCTGAAGTCCTTCAAGTCATATAAGTAATACTGTGTCTGCTCACATTCTAATTGTGTGACAGACATATTTCAGGGGCATCATCATACCTCCAGTGTGGTGAGCAATGACGGCGTGCTAATCATAGTGCTAAACGCAGAAATGTTCCTCTCAAATCAGTGTCAGGAGAAGACACAGCCTTGATCCCACATTGCAGAGGCAAGAGCCTGGAGTGGAGCCCCAGAAATGACATATGTGCTGCACCCCACAGCCAGCACAGACTGGACATTCAAACCAATGCTTGTAACCCCAGACTAAATAGTTTCAGAACCTTAGACTCTGAAACGTTTAAAGTTTGTGGGTGCGTGCTCGGTTGCTCAATCGTGTCTCACTGTTTCTGACCCCCTGGACTGTAACCTGCCAGGCTCCCCTGTCCATGGGATTCTCCAGGCAAGAACACTGGAGTGGGTTGCCATGTCCTCCTCCAGGGCATCTTCCCGACCTGGGGACTGAACCTGAGTCTCCCTGCATCTTCTGCCTCGGCAGACGGCTTCTTTACCGCCAACTGTTCACTGTACCCACATATTTTGTCACCAAAGCCCCTTGATGGAGGCAAACTGAAGTGCCACCAGGGGAGGTTCGAGGGCATCAAACAGAAGGTCCCTGCCTTCCATGGTGTGGCTTAATCATGCACCCTGTTTGTCCCAGAGCCTATTTGACTAGCTCTTCTTTCTGTTCTGGGGACGAACTACGCCTCTCTAAGGAGCAGAGTAGACCATGACCAACAGTCTTCTTTGTCAGCGTCACTTTGGTGTCCTGTGAAAGCCACTAAGCCTTTCATTTTGACTCCAAACACTGTGCTGCCTCCGGCTGGTCCTAGAATCAACTTCCAGGGCTGCCTTCAGTCCCCCTGTCACCCAGGACCCCTCCCCAGAGGCTGCTAGCTGCCCCACCCCCTCCACATCTGGCCTCTGCATCCTTTCATGTTGTCTCTGCATCCTTTCAGGCCGTCTCTGCATCCTTTTATGCATCTCTGTATCCTTTCAGGTGTCTATGCATCCTCTCAGACCATCCCTGCATCCTTTCAGGCGTCCCTGCATTCTTTCAGGCTATCTCTGCATCCTTTCAGGTGTCTCTGTATCCTTTCAGGCATCTCATCTCTACATCCTTTCAGGCTATCCTGCATCCTTTCAGGCTATCTCTGCATCCTTTCAGGCATCTCTGCATCCTTTCAGGCTATCTCTGCATCCTTTCAGGCGTCTCTGCATCCTTTCAGGTGTCTATGCATCCTTTCAGACCATCCCTGCATCCTTTCAGGCATCTCTGCATCTTTTCAGGCCATATCTGCATCCTTTCAGATCATCCCTGCATCCTTTCAGGCGTCTCTGCATCTGTTCAGGTGTCTCTGCATTCTTTCAGGCTGTCCCTGCATTCTTTCAGGTGTCTTTGCATCCTTTCAGGCATCTAATCTCTGCATCTTTTCAGGCTATCTCTGCATCCTTTCAGGCGTCTCTTCATCCTTTCAGGCATTTATGCATCCTCTCAGACCATCTCTGCATCCTTTCAGGCTTCTCTGCATCCTTTCAGGCCATCCTCACCTCCCTTCAGACCATCACCACCAGCCACCTCTGTGACACTGAGTGTCTCAGCACTCTTATAAGGTGGAAGGGGAGAGTTCCTTAAGCAAAACCCCCAGACAAAGCCTGGGAGTTCCTCCTTCCTGCCTCCTGGCCCTCTCATCCCTGCCCTTTTATGGAGTAGTCACATGGTGGCTTAGCACCATGACCACTGAGAAAGGTGATTCCCTCCCCTTGCAGTGCCCCCCCACCGCCACCTTGCTTCCGCATCCTCCCAGTTCTACACTCATGACAGAGTCCTTTGGGGCCTTAAAGCATTTCGGTTTTCAGGAGTCTCCTGATACAATGGAGAAGCAGTGCTATAAAACCTGGTCACGGTTTGTTTAGATGTTTCTGTGGTGCTAAAGGATAACTAACAAAATCTACCGCTTGAGTCCTTTTTGAGCATTCGATTCAGTGACATTAAGTACATGCATGTTTGATGCATGTAAAATGCATACATGTCATGCATCTAACACTACCACCTGGGGGCTTCCCAGGTGATGACGCAGTGGTCAAGAATCCACCGGCAATACAGGAGAGGCAAGTTCCACCCCGAGTCAGGAAGATCCCCCTGGAGAAGGAAATGGCCACCCACTCCAGCATTCTTGCCTAGAGAATCCCATGGACAGAAGAGCCTGGTTAGCCAAAGTCCATGGGGTCACAAGGAGCCAGATGCCCACGGAGCACTCAGGCACAGATACAAGCCTACCGTCCACATCCTGAACTTTTTCATCACCCCCAACAGAAACTGTTTCCTTTAAATAACGTCTCCACCCTTTGTCCCCTCCCCTCAGCCCCTGGCGATGACTACTTTTTCTGTTTCCATGATTTTGCCCATCCTGGGCACCGCCCCCCACCCCCCCAAGAAGAATCATGTGAATTTTGGCCTTTGGTGCGTGCAACACATTATTTTTAGAACGAGGAAGATAATGAAAGGCGAAGAGGCAGTGGGTGCCTAGTGATGAACACGGAATTGGTCCATATCCAGCGACAGTACGTCCTGTGGAAACAGAATAAAGCTTAAGTCCTCGTGCGTTAGTCATCTGTTGCTCCATCACACACTGCCGCAAGTTTGGTGGCTTTAGACAGCACGCATTTTGGGAATTCCCTGGAGCTGCAGTGGTTAGAACTCCATGCTTTCACAGCTGAGGGCATGGGTTCAATCCCTGGTCAGGGAAGTAAGACCTTCTTGCAAGCCTTGCAGGGCAGCAACAGGGCGGGGGGCGGGGGGGGTGCAAGGACACACACACACACACACATTTTATTTAAGGTCACATTTCTAGGGGTCAGGAGTCCAGGCACAACCTAGCCAGCTCCTCTGCTCTGCTTCTCTGGGGGAGGGGGAGGGGTGCTCACAGGCCTGCAGTCCAGGGGAGAGCTGGGCTGAGTTCTCATTGGGAGGTTCACCCGAGGCACAGTCAGCTCCTGAGTTTCCCTCGGGTTGTTGGAAGAACTCATTTCCTTGCAACGGCAGGATGCAATTTGTTTTTGTCCTTGCAGGATATAGGACCCCGGCTTCTTCCCGGTTCCTCTCCTCTCCTGACTTAGCACTGTACCTCCTCAAGCCAGCCAGGAGGCCTCTCGGGCGTCTAGCTCCAACTTGATCATGGGCATTACCACCCTCCCCTTTCCCGCCCACACTCCAGGCGATGGGAGGCCACCAAGCCGCAAGCACCAGTGGGGCTGCCTAGAGTTGTCCAGCACGCCTTTGGGGTTGGGTGGGAGGAAAGACTGATGGGAGAAATCGTCATGGAAAGCCAGCAAGAGGGACATGTTGCTCTTCGCTCCTGAGTTTTCCTGAAGTCACCCCGATTTTGACCATGCACACGTGAAAAATATGTAGACAGACCTTTCTTCACCCCAACAACATGAGGCAGATGTTTTCTAAGAGCTCTCCATTAAGCCTGGGATGAAATGCAATCAAGGGACAGATTGGTTTTAAGTCTCAGTCATTTTCCCTCCACCTGCAACTCTCAGCCCCAAAATATCTTGGGGGGAAAAAAAAACAAAAAACCCTGGTTATTTACATTTGCTCTCTATTTTTAACAGCCTTTCTGTTTAAAACATTTAATATCTTCCAAAGCCCTGTTTGAACCCAGTGAACCTGTAGCAGGATATCGCGTTTATTTTTGTAGCTATTTTCATCCGCTTAGAGAACTTTTTGTTTTCATCTGAGCTTTTTAGGGGAGGTGAGGCAGGTCAGCATGTCTGGCCCATTTGTCAACTGGGCTGTGCTGGCTTCTTAATAAAATGGTGCTAAATTCAGAGCTACTTATCATGTGTCACTTTTTATGCGGCTCAGTTTTTCCATTACTTGAAGTTCCCAAACGCTAATAAACCCTAATGCACTATATTTGGTGGGAATGAATGCATTACGCTCTTCAGAGCTGATGTTTTTACATAAATAGAACACGTTCTGCAAAGAGAGGAAAAGCCACTCTCGGAGGCTGCACATAAATTTGATTTTTTTTCCCTTATTTCCTCCTATTGATCTGGAGTTTGTTTGAGCAGAGGAAAGGGAAGGGAGATAAACGAGGCAGAGGGAAAGACACCCCTACGGGCTCGGCCCACCTCCTCTACCTTCTGTCTTGGGGCAGCAGGATTCTTTTGTATCCGCTGATTTCAGGATCATCTGTCCTACGTTCTCAAGTGGATCTGATGAGGAAGATGTATCCGGATGACAGCTGGATGATGACTTCGGTAAGACTCCATGCCACGGTACACCTGTTGTTCTTCCAGCTCTGCTGAGAATAAGCATTTTGCAGAGAGTGACTTGACACTCATTAACACCCCAAAATGATAAAAACCATCTCTGGTGAAGTTCTCCTGGTGGTCCAGTGGCTAAGACCCCAAGCTCCCAATGCATGGGGCCCGGCTTCATCCCTGGTCTGCTAACTAGATCTTGCAGGCCTCAGCTAAGACCTGGTACAGCCAAAAAAAAAAAAAAAATTCATCTCCAACGAGAGAAATCAGAAGAGCATTCAGGATGTGCTTGGCCATTCAACGATCATGTCCAACTCTTTGTGACCCCATGAACTGCAGCACACCAGGCCTCCCCGTCCATCACCAACTCCGGGAGTCCACCCAAACTCATGCCCATCGAGTCGGTGACGCCATCCCACCATCTCATCCTCTGTCATCCCCTTCTCCTCCCGCCTTCCATCTTTCCCAGCATCAGCTGCACACTGCTGTACGACACATGCTTTTTTTGCATTTAAGGTGTGTAAGTTATTACCCCGAGGTTAGACACAAAAATCCGACCTAACTCAAGGCACTTTGACAAAATGTGAATCCAGCGACTAAACATCAGCAGACATCTGGAACATTCCACTCCACTCCGCACCTCACTTCCTCCTCTCTCCTCTCCCCTCCAATACCTGTCTTTGTTGTGAGTGCGTGCTAAGTCATTTCAGTCCTGTCCGGCTCTCTGTGAGCCCATGGACTGTAGCCCGCCAGGCTCCTCCGTCCATGGGATTCTCCAGGCAAGAATACTGGAGTGGGTTGCCATGCCCTCCTCCAGGGGATCTTCCTGACCCACGGATCGAACCCATGCCTTTTACATCTCCTGCATTGGCAGGTGAGTCCTTTACCACCCACGCCAACTGGGAAGTCCATCTTGGTTGTATCTTACTTTATTTTCTTTCAACCAGCTTCTGGTGCAAAGATGCAGCATTTTAAGAGTCTAATATCGGATTACTCATATTTCCCTCTTGAAATGTTTTCTAATTCCATCCTTGGAAGGAGAGGAAGAAATGCAAAATGTGCCGATCTGCCTCGGTCTTGCTCAGCGGGCGCTCGTTGTCAGCGTGGCTGGGTGGTGTTTCTGGGAGCGGGCAAACCAGTAGGTCAGTGCAGCTTTTCGTGTGAGATAAATGAAACCTGGCATCGCTCACCCTTTTCCTGTTAGCTAAGCAGTTATCATTTGCTGCTTCTATTTATATTAAGGAAAATATGGTTCTTTGCCTCAAGAATCTCAAGCAACTTGCATCCAGGTTTCATTCTGGGCGTCTGTGGGGTCCGTTCTCTCCAACGGTGGGTGTCATCTGAACCACGCACGGCGAATTTGTGTGTTTGCAGGGCTCCGCTGAACTGATAGCTCAGTTGGTAAAGAATCCACCTGCAAGGCAGGAGACACCGGTTCAATTCCTGGGTCGGGAAGATCCACTGGACAGGGGATGAGCTACACATTCCAGGATTCTTGGCCTTCCCTGGTGGCTCAGCTGGTAAAGAATCAGCCTACAATACAGGAGACCTGGGTTCGATCCCTGGGTTGGGAAGATCCCCTGGAAAAGGGAAAGGCTACCCACTCCAGTATTCTGGCCTGGAGAATTCCATGGATTCTATAGTCCTTGGGGTCGCAAAGAGTCAGACACAGTCAGTGCGACTTTCACACAAATACAGAGCCTCCCGGGTAGCGCTAGCAATAAGGATCCACCTGCCAAGGCAGGAGACCCTAGAGACGTGGGTTCGATCCCTGGGTTGGGAAGATCCCCTGGAGGAGGGCACAGCAACCCACTCCAGTATTCTTGCCTGGAGCGTCCGGTGGACAGAGGAGCCTGGTGGGGCTGAGTCCATGGGGTCGCACAGAGTCATGACTAAAACGACGTAGCACGGTGAGTGGGTCTCACTGTATGTGTGTGTCTCTGAAATTAAACTGCAGGCACACATCCAGGGGAGGAGCCTTTTGTGTTTCTGCAGTTCAGTCAGAAAAGAACTTGGATGACTTTTTCCAATTTTTAATTAATTTTATTTTGAAAAAGTTCTTTGCAACTTTCCTGGCACTTTTTTTTTTTTTTTTGCCAACATGCAATTCCTATAACATAAAATTAGCACTTTTAATGCAGGCGATTCCGTGGCACGTAATATATTCACAGAATTGTGCTACCTTCGCACTCAGTCCTCATTCTAGTCCATCTTTGCTCAGCCCCAGGCAAACATTAATCTGCTTCCTGCCTCTAATGATTTACTGGTCTTGCACATTGCGTATAAGTGAAATCATGGGATAGGTGACCTTTCCTCTCTGGCTTCTTTCACTCAGCCTGTTTTAGAGATTCCTCCACGGGGTAGCATGTGTCACTAATTCATGTAATTCATTTTCAAATGAAAATAATTTTATATTAAAACAAATAATCTTAAACACACTTTAGGAGTTTGTTTATTGAGTGCCTGTGGTGTGCCAGGCCCTAGATTATGTATAAAAGTGAAACAGCAAGTCTGACTCTTTGCGACCCCGTTGGACTATACAGTCCACGGAATTCTGCAGGGCAGATTACTGGAGTGGGTAGCCCATTCCCTTCCTCAGCGGATCTTCCCGACCCAGGAATCAAACTGGGGTCGCCTGCACTTCAAGCGGATTCTTTACCAACTGAGCTCTCAGGGAAGCCCTGATTGTGTATGGCATGATGTAAACACTGGCATAAGGGCTTCCTGGTGGCTCAGATGGTAAAGAATCTGCCTGCAATTCAAGAGACACAGGTTTGATCCCTGAGTTGCGAAGATTCCCCGGAGAAGGGAATGGCAACCCACTCCAGTGTTCTTGCCTAGAGAATCTCAGGGTTGGGGGAGCCTGGTGGGCTGCCGTCTATGGGGTCGCACAGATCGGACACGACTGAATCGACTTAGCAGCAGCAGCAGCAGCGTTCCCTCAGGGGCTTGGAAACGTGAAGGATAAGAGATACAGAAAGAGCTGAGTGCAACCTGCAAAGCGGTCAGAGGATGACGTGCGTGGGAAGAGTAGGGAGCTCACAACAGAGTCATGGAGAACAGACTTGCTACAGTGGATGCGGGGGGAGACTGGTGGGGCCCAGGTGGGCAGCAGATGCCTGGAAGAGTCCAGCGTGGGTGATGAGGTCCTGGGTTGGGGGCCGGGATGGAAGGGCAGGTTAGGCAGACAGGCGAGACGGATCGAAGGAGCTGGAAGGGACAGCTGGAATCAATTGCCTGAGAATCTGTGGGGCACCAGCAGCGGCAGCTGGTTTCAAGGGTGGAGTTGGTGTAACTGGGAGAAAAACTGGAAATGCAGAAAGGGGGTACAGAAGGGCCTGCTTGTGCCAGGCCATGACTGGGAGTGAACGGGGTCACCCCTAAGCCCCTCAGGCCGGGACACCATCCCGCAGGGCCGTGCTTGACAGCAATGAGACACACGCAGGCATTACGGCCGAGTCTTAGCAAGAAGCATGACACCTGTCACGTTTGTTTATAGAAGGCTCAGCTCCCGGGAGCTCTTGGAGACTGAAGTGGGTACAGCCCTACGCGCCCCAAGACGCTGCCTGTTTCTATGGAGAGGCTGAACAATGCACCACAGCCCCAGGCAGACCGCTCCTCATGGTGGTGGAAACAGTGTTCCTACTTCCTGCTCTTGTCTCAGGAGTTCATCCAAGGGATAAACGTGTCCAGAGACATGTGGGCCCCCCACCCTCCCCATCACAGGATGTCCTGCTCCTCCAGCCATAGCCCTGGGGTCAGAGACCTGAGCGCTGAAACCCCACAGCCCTGCCCACCCTCTCCAGCACGAAGACCCGAAAGGAGCCCTTCACTGTCCTTATTTTCAGTGATGGGTGTTAGTCACTCAGTCGTGGCCGAGTCTTTGAAACCCAATGGACCGTAGCCTACCAGGTTCCTCGGTCCATGGGATTCTCCAGGCAAGAATACTGGAGTGGGTTGCCGTGCCCACCTCCAGGGGATCTTCCCCAACCCAGGGATCGAACCCAGCTCTCTCACGTTGCTGGCAGATTCTTTACCATCTGAGCCACTGGGGAAGCCCCTGCGTGTGGGGTGGGAGTGCCTACGTGGCTAATTACTGATGGACAGTAAGCAGAGACCAAACATCCCCTCGAACCTCCCAGAAAACCCGCCAGCAAATTAAACCTGGATAAGGTCTGGGAGAGGTGGAGGGAAAGGTTCCATGCGGAGAACAGGTCTGCGCCGGTTTGAGCATTTCTCAGGCCAGCGCTGAAATCCACCTTGTCTATTTTGCACTGAAATCCACCTTGTCTGTTTTGTGCTGAAATCCGCCTTGTCTGTTTTGCGCTGAAATCCGCCTTGTCTGTTTTGCGCTGAAATCCACCTTGTCCCTTTTGCGCTGAAATCCACCTTGTCTACATTGCCAGCCTCAGGAGTTCGCTCAATTACCTGGAATGGTCGAGTGTCATGAAGTCACAAGAGACATGCTTTTTCATTTCATTTTAATAATTGTGCAGTTCCTTGAAGGAGGTTATACTCAGGGCTGTTTCAAAAAGAAAGGAACACAGAGTTCCAAGTTTTTAGAACACCTGCCAGGCAAAGAACAATTTAAGGAAAAGATGAATTCTTATGAGATAATGAACCTTCACACACACACACACACACACACACACACAAACACTCATTTCTACTATGTATTCCTCACAACTTTTAGTTAAGTTTGCCTCCTACCAGACTAGAAGCTTTTGGAAGGTAAGGCTGTATCTTACTATTTCATTTTCCTCCCTTATGGATCCATAAATTAAACTCAAGGTTTGTTAGAACAGAATTAAATTCACCTGACTACAACAGTGTTTGTTTCAATTTGTGTATTTTTTTTCCTAGAGGACCCACTGAACTGCTATTTTAGGAACAGTTTGCTGCTTAGAAAGTTACACTTGTTTTAAGTAATTCCTAAAAGGACCCACATTTGGCAAGAAGTAAGTAGTGTCCGTCTAGTCAAGGCTATGGTTTTTCCAGCAGTCATGTATGGATGTGAGAGTTGGACTGTGAGCGCCAAAGAATTGATGCTTTTGAACTGTGGTGTTGGAGAAGACTCTTGAGAGTCCCTTGGACTGCAAGGAGGTCCAATCAGTCCATTCTGAAGGAGACCAGTCCTGAGTGTTCTTTGGAAGGAATGATGCTAAAGCTGAAATTCCAGTACTTTGGCCACCTCATGCGAAGAGTTGACTCATTGGAAAAGACTCTGATGCTGGGAGGGATTGGGGGCAGGAGGAGAAGGGGACAACCAAGGATGAGATGACTGGATGGCATCACCGGCTCGATGGACGTGAGTTTGGGTGAACTCTGGGAGTTGGTGATGGACAGGGAGGCCTGGCGTGCTGGGATTCATGGGGTCACAAAGAGTCGGACACGACTGAGCGACTCAAATGAACTGAACTGAATGCAATCTGGAAGGGAAGTTGGGTTCTTCTTTTTGTACAAGTTACAGTTTTCTGTGATTTTAGCCCTACTTTCGTTTATCCAACCGTTGTTCCCAATGTGTTTTGCATACTTTCTATCCAACTTCACTCCTGTAACTTCATTTCCGTCACTTTTATGCAACCTCTGAAATCTGCACATAGGTTTTGGCAAAGCCGCTTTTTTCAAGCCAACTGAACTCACAGTTGAAAGAATCTAAACTGTTTTAGCCTAAATCTTGTTTTGCAGTTGTAGCAAAAACATCTCCTAAAGGAGAAAAAAAAGCCCTTATCTTACCCACCTACACAGACTCTGACACAAATACATAATTTAGAGCGGATAGGTGGAAATTAGCACATGTATATTTCTGAGCTACTTTAAGCATAATAGCTGATGCACCTTTTGCCTCTGCCAGGGATGAAGGTAGCAAGGTGTTATTATCACCGTTACCGTTACAGTCCCCTCCGTACTGATCAGTGACCTCTGATCACTCCAAGGGAAGATCTTGGCACTCAGGGCATTGCAACTCTTGCCCCATTAGCTAGGTCCCTATCCAGCGGCAAAGCCTGGTGTGCACCCTTCAGTCTGCATGGCCTGATATAAAATATTAAACCTGGGCCTTCCACAAGCCAAAAAATTCTTTTTTTTTTTTTTCCCTTGTCAAATACATTTTATTTGGTGTTTTCATGCTAGGCCAATCTAAACAACACCAACAAGGACCCAGTTTGAACAGATTTTAATATGGCTATGTGCACAAGGACAACTGAAAATTGGGGAAACCCCCAAATTAATGTTTTTAACAAATTACAGCTGTTATTAAAGATGGTATGCTGGGATTTTAAGGAAACAGTCCAATAAATGATCAGCCCCTTGTTCCGTCTAATTAACCAACCTCTCTTTGAATAAAAACACACTCCAGCGGCAGATGTTTATCATGTTTTAAAAATACTCTATACTAATACGCCATGTGTTTCCTCAGTGTTCACTCTCCTTTCAGTAGTTAGTTACTCACAGTCTCTCAAATGGTAAAATAAAATTGAATTTATATGATCGAATGGAAGTGCAAGTTTGTACAGCCAAGCTCAGTGGTGGGAGTGAAAGGTGAAAGCTAACGGATACCACACAGAAGAAGCACCTCTGTGAAGGTGTCCGAAAAAGTCTTTATTGAGTGTGCTTAAGTAGAAAGTGGAGAAGGCAATGGCACCCCACTCCAGTACTCTTGCCTGGAAAATCCCATGGACAGAGGAGCCTGGACGGCTGCAGTCTATGGGGTCGCTAAGAGTCAGACACGACTGAGCGACTTCACTTTCATTTTTCACTTTCATGCATTGGAGAAGGAAATGGCAATCCACTCCAGTGTTCTTGCCTGGAGAATCCCAGGGACAGAGGAGCCTGGTGGGATGCTGTTATGGGGTCACACAGAGTCGGACACGACTGAAGCAACTTAGCAGCAGCAGCAAGTCGTAACTAGCTCCTGAGAACTCAGTTCAGCACGAAGTCCTCGGAATCCATGTGGCCTGAACTGAATGTCACCTTTGCACATGGGGGAATCTGGCTCCATGGAGTCTAAGTTGGCAGTGTTGGAGGCCTCTCGGATCAGAGGCTGTACTTAGTCCTGCTAAAAGTAAAGGTGTTAGTTGCTCTTTTCAACCCTGCAGACTGTAGCCCACAAGGCCCCTCTGTCCATGGGATTCTCCAGGCAAGAGTCCTGGAGTGGGTCGCCATTCCCTTCTCCAGGGGGTCTTCCCGACCCAGGGATCAAACCTGCCTCCGCAGAATTGCAAGTGGATTCTTTGCCATAATCCTGCTATATATATATATGTATGATGTGTGCTGGGCAAACACGTATGATTGTGTGTATATGTATGTATCGATGTACACGCACTAGTGTGCGTATACACTTACCTATGTGTTTATATGTACATAGGTTGTTGTGTTAGTCACTCAGTGACGCCTGACTCTGTGACCCCACGGACTGTAGCCCACCAGGCTCCTCTGTTCTTGGGATTTTCCAGGCAAGAATTCTGGAGTGGGTAGCCATTTCCTCCTCCAGGGGAATCTTCCTGACCCAGGGATCAAACTCCCGTGTCCTGCACTGGCAGCTGGATTCTTTACCACTGAGCCACCTGGGCAGAGATATTTTAGGGGATGCTGAAAGTGGCCGTAAGGCATCTAATTACTTCTCATGGATCTTAGGGGGCTGGGAGGGTGAGTCTTCCTCCAGTAAGAACAATGGGGAAAAGATAGCTTCTGTCCTCCTCAAATCCTTTAGACGTGGTGCCACTTTTAACTTCCCCTCTGCACTTTTGGGTTTTTGTTTGCGTATAATAGCTTTACTGAGATATCATTCATGTGCTGTTAAATTTATCCTTTCCAAGTGTGCGATTCAGTGGCTTTTCCCATACACGCAGAGTTGTACCATGACTCTCTAGTCCCAGAATATTTTCCTCATTTCAAAACAAAATTCTCTTAAGAAACACACACACACACACACACCAAAGACAAATCACTGTGCTGTGTATCTAAAGGTAGCACAATACTGTGAATCAATTGTACTCCAATTAAAAAAGAAAAAATGAAGACGACACTGTGTATCCCTTAGGAGTCACTCTACGTCCCACCATCCCCCAGCCCCTGGCAACCACTAATCTACTTTCTGTATCTAGGGAATTGCCTTTTCTAGACATTCCATATGTTAAGGGGCTGGATCGCGCCCCTCTATATTCACACACCGAAAAGTCTTAATTCCTAGTATCTCAGAATGTAGCCAAATAAGGAGATAAGGTCTTTAAAGAGATGGCTGGGGTCAAACGGGGTCCCTAGCATGGCCCTACGCCAACAGGCCTGGTGTCCTTGTAGAAAAAAGGAGGTCAGGACGCAGACATGCACAGAGGGATGACCATTTGAGGACAAAGGGAGGAGACAGCCATCTACACGCCCAGGAGAGGGGTCTCGGGAGGAACCAGCCTGCTGAGACCTTGATCTTGGACTGGGAGACAGCAGGTGTCTCTTGTTGGAGTCACCCAGTTTGTCATGCTTCATTACTCCGCCCTAGCCAATTCTGGGGCTTCCCTGATGGTTCAGTTGGTGAACAATCCACCTCCAAGGCAGGAGACCCAGGTTCTATCCCTGGGTCGGGAAGATCCACTGGAGAAAGGATAGGCTACCTGCTCCAGTATTCTTGGTCTTTCCTGGTGGCTCAGCTGGTAAAGAATCTGCCTACAATGCTGGAGACCTGGGTTCGATCCCTGCATTGGGAAGATCCCTGGAGAAGGGAAAGGCTACCCAATCCAGTATTTTGGCCTGCAGAATTCCATGGACTATTCCATGGGGTTGCAGAGGCGGACACGACTGAGCGACTTTTGCTTCACTTCACTTGGCCAGTTCCAGGTGGCTCAGTGGTAAAGAATCTGCCTGCAATGCAGGAGACACGGGTTTGATCCCTGGGTCTGGAAGATCCCCTAGAAGAGGAAATGGCAACCCACTCCAGTATTCTTGGCTGGGGAATCCCATGGACAGAGGAGCCTGGCGGGCTACAGTCCGTGGGGGTTGCAAAAGAGTCGGACACGACTGAGGGAGTAAACAGCTGCAGCGGGAGAAGCAAATTAATACAGCACGGAAGTGGAATCACACAGCGAGCGATTTCTCTTGGTCTGGCCTTCCCACACGTTCAGACGGGCTGACATCCATCTCTCACCTTCCTCCTCTGTTACTAAGTCCTGGGTGCTCACCGGCTTTCTTCTTCGGAAAAGCTCTGGTTCCTGGCCACTACTGCCAGCCAGTCTCTATGGTCATTCATATCCTGGGGCTGCTGTAGGAAAAAACCTGAGATACTGCTGAAGCAGAACCAAGATGATCATTTGATTTTTAAGGCACAAGGCCGTATGTCATCGGAACCCAGCGGCTCGGAAGTATAAGCTACAGAATTTGAAAAATGCATTTCCCTACCGCATTCACTTTTTTCTTTTTTAACACTGAAGATGACTTATTTCTAGCTCTCTTTATAAATGACTTAGTATTTTCAACCACAATATTCTGCGTTATAGTCAAGGCATATCGTAAGCATTTTCAGGCAATTTACCATTGCACATAAGATATTCTGCTTTGGGATCCTATGTATATATACTGATAAATTCAAGGCAATTCTTCAATCTCAATGTAAAATTTTGGTTCAAACAGAATCAGTGTCAAGTGAAAAAGTGTCAGTCACTCAGTCATGTCCAACTCTTTGTGACCCCAGGGACTGTAGCCCTCCAGACTTCTCTGTCCCAGAAAGTCTCCAGGCACAATACTGGAGTGGGTTGCTATGCCCTTCTCCAGGGGCTCTTCCCAACCCAGGGATCAAACCTGAGTCTCCTGCATTGTAGGCAGATTCTTTACCATCTGAGCCACCAGGGAAAGCCATTTGTTGTTGTAAAGATTGGTTTGTGCCATTGTGGGGGCAGGCTATGCAAGTCTGAAATTTGTAGGGCATGCAGTTAGGAAGGGCAGGTCAGAATATTCTTGGGAACTGACTGAAACTGTTGTCCCCAAAAGAAATTTCCTCTTTGTCATGGAGACCTCAGCTGGGCTCAGCAGGCCTTTTACCTGACTGCATGGGATCCACTCAGATTATCTGAGATTGTCTCCCTAGTTTAAAGTCAACTGACTGTGGACTTTGATCACGTTTACAAAATACCTCCACAGCAGCACTTACAATTTGCTGTTGTGGTGGTTCAGTCGCAAAATCCAGTGCAACTCTCTGCAACCCCATGAACTGCAGCACACCAGGCTTCCCTGTCCTTCAGTCACCCCCAGAGCTTGCTCAGACTCACGTCCGTCGAGCCTGTGATGCCATCCAACCATCTCATCCTCTGTCGTCCCCTTTTCCTCCAGCCTTCAACGTTCCCCAGCATCAGGGTCTTTTCCAGTGAGTTAGCTCTTCACATCAGGTGGTCAAAGTAGTGGAGTTCATCTTCAGCATCGGTGCTTCCAATGGACATTTAGTGTGAGGGTTAAGTTAAACTGTGTCTCACCCAAAAAGGTATGTTGAAATCCCAACTTCTGGTATCCGTGAAAGTGATCTTATTTGGAAATAGGTAGGGTCTTCTCTCAGTGACTCAGCAGCAAAGAATCCACGTGCAATAAAAGACCCACAGGAGACCCAGGTTCGATCCCTGGGTCAGCAAGATCCCCTGGAGAAGGAAATGGCAACTCACTCCAATATTCTTGCCTGGAGAATCCCATGGACAGAGGAGCCTGGCGGGCTACAGTCCATGGGGCCATAAAAAGTCGGACACGACTAACCAACTTTCAGTTTCATACTAAATTAGGGTAGTCCTAAATCCAGTGACTGGTGTTCTTTGAAGAGAAAGGAGAAGAAGTTTATTTATTTTTGAAAACATTTTTTGGCTGTGCCACATGGCATGGGGGATCTTAGTTCCCCAATCCGGGATCGAACCCACAACCCCTCCCTGCCCTGGAGCCATGGAGTCTTCACCACCAGGAAAGCCCCTGAGAGGGTGGTTTAGACACACACACAGCCACATGAAGACGCCGGCAGAGATTGGACACGATGCAGCTCCAAGCCAAGGGAACAGTAAGGATTGCTGGAACAGACTGAAAAAGAAGAATTTCTTTTTCCCCGCTAGAGCCTTCCATGGCAACCTGTTCCTCCCAGTACTTCGAGTTTGCACTTCTGGCCTCCAGGGAAAAAAAAAAAAAAAAGGAAACTTATATGGTTTTGAGCTCCTGTGTTATAGGGTACTTTGTTACAGCTGCTGCTGTGTTAGGAAATAGACACACTGTCTGACTGAATCACCGCCAACTGTGTGAAGATGTGTGAGGTTAACACATCAAAAGACCATGACACCTGCCTCCCCTTCTTATCTGTCTGCCCTAACCTTCTGCTCCTCCATGGAGCTCGTATCCTAGCTGGGGAAAACCCAACAAAAACATAAACATCGACATGTTGGCTCATGAGGGAGAGAGAGAGAGAGAGATTGATGGGGGGGAGGGGTCCCTCATCCCAGCAGAGAGCCTAAAGTACAATGAGGGTCCCGGGTTGCCAAGGAAACGTATGGGACGTGGGGGTGGGGCTTGGGGGAGAGGAAGGAGGGGGGAGGGGGGAGGGGGAGGGGAGGGGGAGGGCGAGCTGAGAGCATTTTGGAATGAGTTCGGGCTGGGGTGGGGGTGGGGAGGGGGCTGAAACCAAGTAGGTGCGGGGAAAGTGAAAAAAACCCAGAGCTTCCGGCCTCTCACTAATTTTCGTTTGTCTTTAAGACACAAGAACTGGGCGTTCCCGGCGGCTTACACGGTAAAGCATCTGCTTGCGAGGGTTCGATCCCTGGGTCGGGAAGATCCCCTGGAGGAGAACACAGCAACCCGCTCCCGCATCCTCGCCTGGAGAATCCCCAGGGACAGAGGAGCCTGGCGGGCTACAGTCCCTTGGGTAACAGACACCACGGCAACAGACCTGTGTGTCCCCTCTTGTCCGTATGTCTTGACATTTTTATATAAAATTTATTTTCTTGTCTCCTCTCCAGAGGCCTCTTTCAGTTTCTTCAAAATGGGATTGTATCTGTGTGTACAAGCTCCAGTGCTTTATAGTTTCAAAATAGTTGTCTCCACTGAAACAGACCATTCTGAGTTGCTTCAGCAAGCTTCTGACATGTTAGAATAGTCCCAGAAGCACACACAGTTAGGGCTGAGACTCTCATCTGCCCCTCACCTGGTTCCCCCTACGTATGGACAGGCTTTGTCACAGTAAACAAATTGACCTGGGTCCATGACAGTGACCTGGACTCCAGACCGTTTGTGGATTTTCCCAGTTCTTCCGCTGAGATTCTTTTCTGTCCCGGAAGAGAGTTCAGGCATCTGCTTGGGTGCCTCAGGGCTGGGTCAGGGTCTCCATCCTTCCTGTTTTTGATGACCTTGTCCGTTTTGAGCAGCGTCAGGCAGGTATTTTATAGAATGTCCTTCAGTTTGAGTTTGTGTCCCCTTTTACTCATGAAGAGACTGGGATTGTGGGATCTGGGAGATGCTCAAGCTTTTCCTGACACTTCTTTGCTTATAATGTTTCAACAGACATGGCATGAGTGTGGGCTAGACCTGTCTGACTCCTTGCAACCCCGTGGACTGACACCCACCAGGCTCCTCTGTCCATGGGATTTCTAGGCAAGAAGACTGGAGTGGGTTGCCGTTTTCTTCTCCAGGGGACTCTTCCTGACCCAGGGATCAAACCTGGGTCTCCTGCGTCTCCTGAATTGGCAGGTAGATTCTTTACCACTGAGCCACCTGGGAAGCCTCCGCAGACATCAATATATCCTAAACAAGAATCATACTTAAACTAGGAATCATGTGTTTAGCAGCTGTGATCATTTATTTACAATCATTTACTTAGTAGCTGTAATCTTTGCCCTCTTTCCTTAAGAATGCAGAAAGCTACGGGAGATGCAGCCACCATTTGGTATTCTTAGCTCCTTATATGAAACCTTTCCATCTTCAAATTCTGCCATTCTGGGAAGAACTGTAGCATTTAAAACTTCAAACCTCTTTGGAATTATCTAATCATTTGAAAAAGTTATTTTCGTCATCCAAGGGGGATCTATGCAAAGGCAATCTACCCTCCTTTTGGATCTTATTTCTAGTTTCCCTGCCCCAGAAATCATCTCAAATAATTCCCGTGCTTTTAGCCACTGTTCAGGCTGTGCCTTGGAAACCCGCTGGCTGCTGAGGTCAGCTCCACATTCGAGTGACCAGACAGCAGTGTGTAGCCATGGATTTCCATGGCTGCAGAGAGTCTTATCCGAAGCAGTCATTTCCAGAAATGTGACCGATTCCGATGGTTATCTCAAAAATAGATTAACACGTTCTTTCCCTTTCTCCCTTCCTTAGGGACATTTCACGAACTGTAGACGACATATATCTGACCTCAGTAAATGGCTTCAGTCAAGTGGTCATAGCAACAAACGGGAAGAGTTTCTCACACACGTACTAGGGAGAAGCCCTGTGTTCCAATTCCTTTGAGTTTAATGGTGCTTTCCTGAATCTGCTGAGTTTTCTGTTTTTTTTGAAGTCAAGTTTCAGTTCAGTTGCTCAGTTGTGTCATGCTCTTTGGGACCCCATGGACTGGAGCACGCCAGGCCTCCCTGTCCATCACCAACTCCTGGAGCTTGCTCAGACTTATGTCCATCAAGTCGGTGATGCCATCCAACCATCTCGTCCTCTGTTGTCCCCTTCTTCTCCTGCCTTCAATCTTTCCCAGCATCAGGGGCTTTTCCAGTGAGTCAGTTCTTCCCATCAGGTGGCCAGAGGATTGGAGTTTCAGCTTCAGCATCAGTCCTTCCAATGAATATTCAGGACTGAGTTCCTTTAGGATGGACTGGTTGGATCTCCTTGCAGTCCAAGAGACTCTCAAGAGTCTTCTCTGACACCACCGTTCAAAAGCATCAGTTCTCTGGCGCTCAGCCTTCTTTATGGTCCAACTCTCACATCCATACATTATTACTGGAAAAACCATAGCTTTGACTAGATGGACCTTTGTTGGCAAAGTAATGTCTCTGCTTTTTAAT